>NC_077223.1:26804473-27116816 GCF_024763615.1 Phlebotomus papatasi | reverse complement strand
AGAGTTAAATTTTGGAATAATTCATTGTTAAATTAAAATTGGTGTCAGTGACTCTTCATCATCCTCATCACCAGGGATGCAACATCGGGGCCACAGATATTTTTTTGTTATTGGCACTGGATTCCAAAAATAGAATTTCATTTCACGGGCATTTGTGATAAGAATAATGTATAAAAAAGGTAAGAAAAAGGGGCTATTCGCACTTTTTCTTGTGTTTTTATTTGAGATACTTCCAAATATTGTGAAAATGAATAAGATTATACTTCTCACTTGTGTGGCTGCTATGGCTTTTGGAAAAGGTATAAAATTTGCATATTGAGAATTAATTGAAAGATTTTTATGGATTTATTTTTAAAATTATTATCACAAGATCTTCCAACTGTCCATCACTTTAACGGCAATATGGGAAACATTCAGCGATCAAAGTACTTTGGAAGCCAAATTGTAGGCGGAGATACACCAGATTCAGACGACTATCCATACATTGTATCTCTGAGACTCTTTGCACAGCATTTTTGCGGAGGCTTCATAGTTAGCAGTAATAAGGTTGTAACTGCAGCTCAGTGCACATTTGGAAGAATTCCATCAAGCATTACTGTTGTAGTGGGAAGTAATTATCTAACATCTGGTGGCCTGGTATATACCCCCATGAGAATTGCCATTCATGATAGATATATTCCTGTCGCATCAGACTATGATGTCTCTGTGCTGGAAATACCCTCAATTAGTTTCAATAGACACGTTTTCCCCATTAGACTCAGATCGAACTTTATTGGAGCTGGAGTAGCGGCAATTGTGGCAGGTTGGGGATCAACAGGATATCCCAGTGCTGCCTTATCTGATAGTCTTCAGGTTCTCGAGGTAGAGACCTGGAATAATCCCAATTGTGAAACTGCCCTAGGAGTTACCGGGCTTTTGATCTCTGAACGTAATATTTGTGCTGGAGGTCTATCCGATGAAGGTGTATGCGGAGGTGATACTGGAGGGCCATTGGTTGTAGCAGGAGAAGCAATTGGTATCGTTAGTTGGGGAATTCCATGTGGTCGAGGATATCCCGATGTATACGCAAGAGTATCATTTTATCGTGACTGGATATTGAACCAATTCGAGGATTCATAAAATAAATATCATCTCAAATAATTCAATTGATATATTCAATTAGATATATTAGATAGACAAATGTTATCGAAAATAATTTTGGGGTGCAATAAAAATGTGGTTTATATGTAGAATCTGCTATATATTGATCACCTTAAAAACACTCAATTTATTATTCGCGTATTTTATTTTTGGCCTTATCCGTTATCTTTCATAACCTGTGGCCTTATTCCGTTATACTGCAGCCTTTCGGGAACTTCTTTCTTATTTATTTCCATTGTCTTTGGATCTACAGACATGCAAAGACGATGCTATTTCTTAAAATGTGTGATTTAATGACCACTGTCTGGCGTCTACACACTAGTAGATTTTTTTTAAAAAAAAGGCCATTTTTGACGAAAATTGCTTCTAGTGTGTAGACACTAGAAGCAATTTTTTCACACTAGAAGCAAAATGGTGAACTTTTAGAGCAAAATAGTAAAAACCAGTGATGAGCCCAGAAAGGCTTATGGTAAGCTGAGACTCTTTACAGGCGACCTCAAAATTCGTAGAACTCGCGGTGTTTGCATTTGCAACTCGAAATATGTGAAAATTCGATTGTGAGTTGAATTTTGGGGGTAAAGAATCGCATTGAGCAAAGTGTTCTTGCCGGTCGAAATGGATAAAATTGGCTCGCGCGTATACGTTAAACGTAAAACGTTTATAATTTTTATAACTAGACGTTAATGAAGCTCAAGGTGTTTCAATGAGACAGATTTTAAACTATTAGGTCCCAGGCTAGGTATGAAAACGTCACTTTATTGTATAATTTGAAGGTCCTTTGAAATACATTGCTCATCTTCTGGTTTTATTTCACGATCTGGGGCATTAAAGAACGAATTAGGGAATTCATCATCACTGTTGAAGTCTGATCTTTATCAATTTTGCTTAATTCCCAAAAATCCACCATTTTACTCATTCTGGACAGTCTTCGTGTAATCTCAATTGTTTTCCGTGATTATTAAATTGCAAAATAATAATATATATTACTAGAACAACCAAAACAATTAAATAAAAAAATCGGTAATTTTTGAAAATTTCACGTATAAACCGATAACACCGCCCACAGGCGGTCTTCCCTTTTTTCTTCTAAAACTCATACTTTTAGTTTTTTCACATTTATCAATCAAAATATACAAACTAGAATAGCATTTCTTTCAGAAAATAACATTCTTAGTACAGTTAGACTACTTTAAAAGATTTTTTTTTTGCACTTGAAACTTCACTTCACTTTTTCTTTGACCTGTCACACAAAACTGAAGATGGTAACCAAGCGAAAGGTAAAAATGATTTCAGCTTCAGAAAATATGTTAGTAAGACTATAACTGAGGACACCGTAGATATTTTAACTTCAAATAAGTAGTATTACCGCAGTAAATGCGATTTATAGAATGACCGCTTTGAGGCGGTCTTACCTGTTAGAGGGTTAATTAAAATCTTACGTAATTTATGGGTTTATAGTCCCTCAATTTTTTCCCACCCAAAATTTCCATTTTCCACTCCCCTGAGACTTATTTTCTCAACAAGTCTTCGAGTTTCAGACAAAATAAGACCAGGAGGGGAATTCTGTAACGCTCTGGCAATGGCATATGACAAATCGATCCCTCAGAATATAAACCGAACAACTCGCGAATGGCCAACTTTTCAGGAGAGCGATTTAAAGCTGAGATTTTACATGCTGATCATAGGATTTTTAAGATTTGAAACCCATATAACTTTGGAAATAATTAACTTTTCGGTATAATATTCACCGGAAAGGAAGCAAAAAAAAACGAATTTTGCAAAAAATCGAGTTGTTCGGATTATGTTCTGAGGGATCAAAATTGGGTTCGAATCTTAGGAGAGCTTTTTCGAAAATGCGATTCTGTAGCCATGACATTGCCACTACAGCTCACGTGGCATTGTCAGAAGTCACATATTTGAGATTTCTGGCAATTCAAGTGACAATGTATTTTGTTAAACAAATCAACCAAGACGTACTGTATTTTCATGAAATCATCAAGTAAAGGGATTTCATTAGAAAATCAATGATTTGCATTTTCGAACTCATATGATATGACAAAAAAAAGCTCGAATGGCATTGTCAGGTTTCGAATTCACGCGTGACAATGCCACGAAAATTACAGAATTCCCCTACAGATCAGATAAATAATTTTAATCCGATTATTCATTTTATTACTTATCAAACAATTTGGCGAATTTTTTGAAAGATTTATGAATCGGTTCCAATCGGTTGATAAATCCGGTAAACGGTGAATGATGCGAAAGTACTTGTAAGGGATAGCGTCTATGACACGAGATCGAACGCTTCTCAAAGCCAGGGAAGCATTGCCACCCCTTTAATTCTCTCATCATCTTAAAATTTTTGTATTAAGGAATAGAAATAATTTAATTGACTTCTGGATTTTGAGCCTTTATAAGTGTACAATGTAAAAGAAATCAAGGAAAGAATTCGGTCTGGCTATGACTTTCCTTCTATACTTATTCAACCAACAACGTTTCGATCTTGTATGGGATCTTCTTCAGAAACATTCTCTCTCACCACTACAAGTGTGGGAGTTTTCCAGTATAGTGGTCTGTGACAATTGTCCTCCTAGACTCTTTGTTTTACTGAAGAAGGTCCCATCTAGGATCAAAATGTAGAGTTTTTAAAAACTCATCGCACGATTTCTTTTATTTTTGAGTAAATATTTTAGAAGTTATCCACTAACATTAGACGTTTCATTAATACATCTGCACTAAATGACCTCGAAATATTCATTCCATAGGACTTTCAAGGTCAAAAGATAATAATAACATTAAATAAGTCAATTCTCAACCGATTGAGTTCAATTTGGATTGACTTGAAAGATCTTTGATTTCACAGCCATGTTGAAAAGGTTTTTGATTAATTCTAATATCAATAAATCGATAATTTTTTATTTTTATTCTTTTTTAATAGAATTCGGACAGATTTTGAGATGGTTTATGAATTGATTTACATCAATGATGTTCAAAAAACCCACGACTTTTGTTCCTAATACGCTATATTAACTGGTAGAATCATGTCTGAAAAAAATTAGGAGAACGTGGGCATGATTTGCACATAATGAACCTTCAGACAATGCGAATTTTCTCTTTGTTTGCAAAGAGCTGATTTACCATTTCTCATCTCGTTTCGTGGGGATAAACTATCTATCTTGTGACTAATAAATGATGAACTAGGGTAAATGTGCCAAATTTCGGCATAGTTGCATGCAATCGTCATAGTCTTAAGTTTGAAATGTAATATTACAGTGCTGTCTCTCTATATGCACACTCTCTATATGCACAGCTTTTGTGTCGGTTGCATTTAAAATCAATTTGTTTACATTTTAACAAAGTAATAAAGAAAATTATTTTCTTGGTAACTAATTTTTCTTGTTTTTAATTTTCTTAATTTTATTTTTTCTGTCTCATATTATATTTAAAATAACACGGGAAATTCTAGAACAATAAAAAATATAATTTATTAAAAGAAAGAAAAAAACCGTTGGGAATTTCAAAAAAAGTTGTGCATATTCAGAGAGAGAACTGTCAAAAAAAGTACCCAAACTGTGCATATAACGAGACAGCACTGTAAAAATTCAAATTGATTTTTTTTACTCTTTCTTCTGAAAGAGTGTTGTTTGTAACCTTGTAAAGAGTTTACCGTCTTTATTTACTCTAAAATCATTCTTAATACATTTTAAAATGAATAAAAATATCGACATAGCTTTGGTGCCCTATTTCGGCCACCTTCATTCTCATAGTTCCTTGCCCTTCGGGAATTCTTCCAATACCTTTTTCATGTCATCTCGTTTGTCAAAGCTACATTTTTTTGTTATTCTTTTGCATTGTATAATCTCTAGAGTACGTAAAATCTAAAAGTTCATGGAAATTCGAGGAACAAAAAAGATGGCCGAAATTGCAAGCTGGCCGGAATTTGGCACACTTACCCTAGCTCTTTTCAAATTAAGTGCAAATCGAAAATTCGCATCGTTTGAAGGTTGACTGCGTGCGAACCATGCCTACATTAACTACTTGGCCATTTAGCCGCCCCTTTTGTATTGCATTTTAGTCAAAGTATTATATGAAGAAGAGGAGGCAGAGTGTGAAAATTCTCTTAATTAAAAAATTAAATATAAAATTACATTGACAATAAATCAATGTGTTATAAATATTTTTTGCGGGTATTTAACTTTAAATTACATTAAATTAATCAGTTTTCAGAATGCAGCTATTAAGCTTTCAATGGAATTCATATATGAGCTTAATGGAAGCTTTTAAAGTTGCGTAGTTAAAAATAAAATAAATTTTCTGCATGCTATCCCCATCGGATTTTTAAAATAATGCTCCATTGTTCTGATTCTCAATTGAAAATTGTTGACAAAATTGTTTGTTGTTTTTTTTTCGTTAAGAAAAAAACAGATTCACTGAAGCTACGAGGAATTTTATTTACTGTATCGAATCACAATGGAGTGTTGTTTTAGGATAGAAAAAGCTCATGGAATGGAATCAATAATCTCAGAGATTTTCCCAGTACATTTGACGTGCAAGTGAATAAATTACAGACCTTTTCCATTTACCGTGTTATTGCAGGAATTTTCTCATCTCAGGTTGTATTTTATCGACAATATTATTGGGAGACAAATTTGGTAGGAGAAAAAAGGGCTGACAAGGCAATATATATGATAGAAAAGCTTAAGCCTATTGGATATTTTTCTTTTTTTGACAAATAACACCACACAAGTTAGTAAAGTTGTTCATAACCTTGCGTGAACTTTTAATCAAAGGTGTTTAGACCTTGGTTTAGGTGTTGTGTGTTAAAATGAAATTTTATCTTACCTCACGTCGATCGCTGTCCTCAATCAGGAGGTCTGTTTTGTTGCCAACTACGACAATTGGAACGGAAGACGTCGCCTTTGTCTCGTGAATTTGGTCCCGCAGGAGTTTCAGTTCGCAAAAGCTATTTGCATCCGTAACGTCGTACACGAGTATGAAGGCGTCGGCTGATTGAATGGAGAGAGCTCTCATGGCCGGAAACTGTTCAAATTGAACGACAAACGTGTTAATGAGACGATTCAGTGCCAAGGTATTCACAGTGAATTCCCAAAGGGCTCCTTTAATACATAAATTTATATTTTAAGAAATGCCTTAAGAGTTATGACAAATTTTATGACTATTTTGTACGTGAGGACGTGAGGATGGTGTTTTCTTTTAAAGGTGTATGAAAATTCAGAACATGAATAAAAAAAATTGTTAAAGTGAAAACTTAAAGCTCTTTTTATGCCTCGTATTTCTAAATTCTGAAAAAAAAAGATTGTAAAATGTTCCTCTTTGGAGAATGTTCAAACTCGAGAGATCGATCTCTACGTGAAAAAAACACTTCCCAGTTTTTCTGTCCCTACCAAAATCGAAAATTGATTATGAATTGAGCCAATTTAGCAGTTCTGAATATTTTGACATACATTCATGTAACCCTAATTTATTTATATTTCTGAAATAATTTTAGAGGACATAAACATTTGACGTTAATAAACCGATAGAAGAGATAAATTGAAGGTACTCAGATATATTGACCAAACAATCGTTTAATAAAAATAATCTAAATAGTTTTCGAAGTAAAAACCTTTCGAAGTAAAAACCCTTCTTGATAATAGGCAGATCATCCGTAACCGGAAATTGATATCTCAAACCACTTGACTCCTAGGCAAAAAAAATCCAAAAGTTAAAATCTCGAACGCCAAAACTTCGAAAAGCCAAAATCCCGAATGGCTCCGTTCAGTAATAACCTTTCGAAGAGACAAAGCCACTCCAAAGCCAAGCCAAACCTATTCGAAAATCTACCGGAAACCTAAAGAGTAAGTTCATTTACCCGCCGCTTTAGCGCTAATTGTTCTGCCATTTCGAATTTCGATATTCTTGACACTTCAATCGTCAACATTGTCAACAACCGTGTGCAAAAGTTTGCTGCAAAAAGTGAATTTTGTGTAGTTTTGTGGAATTTCAGGATGAGAGCACATTTTAATTGCAATTCTATTAAGATAAATGTCCATTTCATGAACTTATTCACTTTTGTGTAACTCGTCCGTTTAAACGTTCGAACTTCCAACGGTTTTTAGGTAAGTTTTCTCTGATATACCTTCAAATCGGTAAAGGAAAAACCTCAACCGGAGAGAGTCCTAAAATCGGGAAGGTTATTACTGAACGAGAGGTATGGGTTCGAAATCCCAATTGCCGAAATCCTGAAAGTCAAGAGTCCCGAACGCATAAATCTCGAAAGATCAAAATCCTGAATGGGATGAAATTATATAGATACAGAGGATAGTAGGGGGAGGAGGGGCTACTTTGAGCTGTGGGGCTACATTGTTATACGACTTTTTCGCATATTTTTAATGGAAACTGGGTTTTAACATGCTGTAATTTGTATAGACAAAATAATTGTGGATTTAAATAAAATTATTATAAGGATCAGCTTTATCTAGAAATTGGCGAAAAAGTCGTGTAACAATCTAGCCCCACATCTCAAAATAGCCCCACCTCCCCCTATGTGGAATAATTTCCCAAAATATTCGGAGCCCGTTGGAGAGGTCTTGAAACTCCTTATCGAACAAGTCTGGCCTGAACCGGTTCCAATAACTAATTATTATCCAAAATTCAATTAAATTACGCCTGAGCTATTTTGGGCAATGTTTTAAATGATTTATAAATCGGTTTAAATCGGTTGAGACCCGGTAAACAGTAAAAGATGCGAAAGTACTTTTGAGGAATGGCATCTAAGGTAGGAGTTCGAGCACTTTGCAAAGCCTTGGATCCTTTGCCACCTCTTTTTCATATGGAATTTATACGAATTCGGACCATAATTTCATTGTAGTGAATTAACTTCTTTAAATTTGCAATATGTAAAATTTTTTGACGAAAAAATTTCATTGGTATTTAAGCATTAGTCTGAAAGTCGTTTAAGAATATGATTACGGATAACTCTACTATGGATAGCAAGTGGAAAATTTCGAATTCCATACTAGTGCAAAGCGATTAGAACGCCGAGAAATAATGCGATCTGATGTTCCGAAATTAAGTGCAGGAGATAGTGGACCATAGTGGACGGAAAAATAGACATCTCTTGATTTTTCACAGTGATTTTTCACATTTTTTCACAGTAAAGAATTAAAGAGTAAAAATCAAGAGAGGTCTATTTTTCCGTCGACTATCTGCTACATCTAATCAGACCGAAAATTCATTCAGAACATTAAAGTGCAGGAATTGCAAGACCTAAAGTCTCGAGAGTATCAAGAAGGAGAGAGGTGGGACGGCATTGGGATACAATGGGTGAGATGTCCTCTAGGATAGTCTCTAAAATATATTAAGGACTAGAGGGAATCGAGGATTTAAGTACTTGAGATATGTTTCTATGATATCGTCACTCTTTAGACGTGTTTTAAAGACTATCCTAACGGACATTTCATCCATACATTAAGAAAAAAGGAGGTGCGATTAACCTTTTTTCCTCGTAACTTTAACACTTTTTAGGTGTAAAAATATATCAGAATTTTTTAATTGTCATTTTACACCCTTTTAAGTGTAAAGTTAACATTAAAAGGAGTAACTTTAACCCATAATACACCTAAAACACATAATATTTACACCGATTTCGGATCAATAATGCAGGGTAAAACTAACATTTCCGAAATGTTATTTTAACTTTTTTGGATTTCTGTCAGTGTACATACCAAAGACGCCACCTTATACCTACTTCTCGATACCTTTTAGACTGAAAAACTCGAAAATCCCGCGCTTAATTTCTGAACATTAAATTATCCGTGACATAAATTTATTAATCAATAATATCCGAGGTTAAATTAAAGCTAAATTCTGATTTTTCTTTAATTTAGGATTGAGACTTATTGAGTGATAGTTTGTATATTTTTAAAGTTCACAAAAAATCTACCAAAAAGTTCCTATAAGGGTTGACCTGACCCTATTTGAAAATTTTTAGAAACCCAAATCGTTATAATCCAACATTGAAAGTGCGGTCCAATCGGTCTAATCGAATTCAATTCGAAATTTTTGTCCTGAATATTTGATTAGTAAGCAGCCCCTCTATATATCTGTTGTGCCTTTTTACCTCATTGGCGCCGGATGTGTCGAGAATATCCAGGGTAAGTCCCACTCCAGCTACTGAAAAATTCCCCTGATGCATCTCCTCTACCGTTCTCTTGTACTTTGGTGTGTATTTGTTGTAGAGAAATTGGTTGATGAGGGAACTCTTGCCCACTTTTGCCGCACCCATCACAACGATCTTGTGGCGGACACTTGATGTGGCAATTGAATCTTCCGTATCGTGTCGATGGACTCTGAAAAGAGTTTTAAGGGAAAAGAAAGATCATCAAATCAATTTCCGTCAGGTCAAAAGTCACCCTTTTCACTCCTTGTAGATAGAACCGAATCACTAACTCTTCTTCCAATAACTTCAACATTCAAGAATGTATACTGAAGGGATTGCGCTTTGGGCATAAAAATTGCCGATGTGGTGCTTTTAAATTACACGAAAGCTTTCTAGACCACTTCTTAAATGAATGAGTACTCTTTGAGAAATCATCTTGAAGTCCTTCACTTTTTTATTGGCTAATAAGTGATAATTTACTATAATTTTTATGCAAGAATTATATAAATTATTATATAAATTAATTAAACACGAAATATTCTACTTCTCTTAAACGGTTGTTGTTGTTGTTCTATATTCATTATATTTAGTGTTGCATATGAATAGCTCATGTGAATGGAAATTGCTCGGAGCTTATTGATTGCATTGATGATGAAAATAGAAAAATTTTGATGGGATATCAATTGATGTTGAGTTTGGGGAGATAAACGACCTTGGCAAGTTGATTGGATGGAGTATGATATACATAGAACCCATAGAGCAGAGTGTTTTTAAGTGATTCTACAAAAGTATGACAGATGAAATCACTACACAATGAAAAATATTATTAATTCACGTAAAAGATGAGTTAATACTTGTTAAAGTCTTTTTATAAAGAGTATGATAATGATATTTAGACTCTACACTGAGAAAAAACGGGGGTGCGATTAACATTTTTTCCTCATAACTTTAACACTTTTTAGGTGTAAAAATATATTAACATTTTTTAATGTTAATTTTACATATTTTTATGGCTAAAATTAGCATGAAAAAGGGTAACTTTAACCCCTAATACACCTGAAAAGCGTAATATTTACACCGATTTCGGATCAATACTGCAGGGTAAAATTAACATTTCCGGAATGTTATTTTAACTTTTTCGGATTTCTCTCAGCGTACGAGTTTAATATATTGTACAGAATGATAGGGGGATGTGGGGCACCTTTGAAAGTTGGGCAGCTTTGAAATTAGGATTTTTCTCCTATGTTTATATGGAACTGAGCCATATCATAATGTAATTTAGCTTCTCAATCTGTTTGTGCAGCTAAATTATGTCATGATAAAGCTAAATTTTATTTGAAAATAGGTGAAAAATCCTAATTTCAAAGCTGCTTAACTTTCAAAGGTGACCCACTTCCCCCTATCATATGTTTGTCAATGGCCTTGAATTATTTCTTTTACCTATTTCTCAAGGTTGATGATGTTATTTTCAGTCACTCGATTGGGAGACCCATTTATATAAAAAAAATGCAATTCCAGACGAAACTGAACAATTTTTAGCCGATTATGAATTATTTTAAAATTAAATAATCAAAGAATGTGTTTTTTATTATTTTAAACTTTGTGATAAAAATTGAAAATTTCTAAAAGGTGGCCCGAAGTATGAACAGCCCATAAGCCATACCGCAACCCTATGAGTGAATTAATCAGAGGAAAATCTCAGTTGATATATCTGAGTAACGCTTACACTCCTAAAGGTTTAATTGCTGAATGTTTCTATTTAATTATACAAATCGGACGTTTCTTTTATTTCTCAGAATTCTTTAAATTTCGTCACTTTTTTCAAATTTTCTAGAGTTAGTACAAGGCCGAAATAAAGAATATTGCCTCCCCGAACAAAATTATGTAAGAAAATCCTTGGAAGAATTTCGGAATATAACTCACAGGACAAAGTCTATTTTTATAATTTTATTCTATTCTTTATTGTATTAAAAATTATTATTGAAGAAACTAATGACAAACATTTTTTTAAGGTTTCTAATAAAACTCCTGAAAAAATACAAAATAATCCCATTTCTTTACATTACTTTTTAAACTTAGAAATTTGAGGTATATAAGCAACATGTCCGTAGTGCGACAGCGTTCCCGTCTCTGCAAATTTTATTAGTTTTACAAAAATTCTAAAATTTTCAATATTCTGAAATATCTATTTTAAACAGCCCTAATGAATTTTAGTGTACTTTTACCTTACCTTTTACAAACTTTATTACCCCAGATTTGCAATCGATTTAGGGCAAAATACTTATATTTAAAAAAAAATAATAAATTCAGTATTGCTTTTGTAGACTTATTAATTAAATTCAGTTAAAATTTAATAATTTAAGAAGTATAAAAGAAATCAATAAATTGTTAAAACCACTTTAACTAAATGTTCTAGTAAACAGTTTTCAAAGTAATAAACAAAATTATATTTTAAAAGGATTTTTCTCAGATACAAATATGAAACCTTGTAATATACTAGCTTTTTTGATATTCTCAGAAAAAAAGGTAAAGTTATCTTTATAGTTTTCAATATGAAAGAATCTGTATAATGAAAAATAAAATATTTGAAAGTTATTCCTTGGAACACCCAAACAAACAGAAGCTTAGGGAAATAAAAGCAGTTTTCGGTACATAGGGGAAAGTATACTCTCCTTTCGAACATTCAAGCCTTCGAATAATGTGAATTTTCCTTTATTTTTCCTAAGAGATTTACACATTTTTATAAAATATTAGGTAGCTTATCATCTATTATTGATAATTATGTGATAATTGTGTATAAGTCCTTAGGAAAAATAAAAAAAAAATCACATTATTCGAAGGCATGAACGGTCGAAGTGGGAGTACTTTCCCCAATGACTGTGAACGTGAGAGTTAAAAAAAAGTCGGAACAGCTTTGCTAGCACAATTCATAACAGAAAAAATTACATTTATGCAAAGCAAAAGTTTTCCAAGGTTTTTTTTTCGTGAATAGAAATCATTAAGGTATTTTAATTTGGAAATCTTAAGATATGGTGGACAATGCTTAAAGCGGTCTTCAGGCTAGATGTTTAGCATAATTCTCAAAAGTAGTCCTAATGGCTCCGGCACACCTTTTAGATCAGGAAAATTTCATAAAGTCGATATTCGCATCCCTTTCTTTCTCAAGACTATTGCATATGCCTATCTCATTTTTTTGTACTCTTCTTCTTATTTTAAATATCACAACAAATTTAATTAAGCTCAAACGAATTTGAAGTGCGAGAGAATAAGATAGACATATGCAAAACTTTTAAGAAAGAAAGGGATGTAAATTTTTGATTTCATGAAATTTTACTGATATAAAAGGTGTGCCGGAGCCATAAATAACAAAATTATATTAGATTTTCGCAGTCTGATAGTTGATTTTCTCTTGATATTAAATTTTTGGTAAAAATTTTCTAAAAACTCTCAGCTTATAAGAAATTAAAGAAGTTTAGCCATATTGGCAAAACTTTAGGTTTCAGTCCGGTCTAGGGGAAAATCGAGCACCTTTAAAATGGGACTTTGTTTTCGTATTTTTTTAACACTCGAACGATACCCCTTTTGCATCGATTGATACGAATTTGATGCCTGAAACTTTTTCTTTCATATTGTAAAGGCAAAATTTCAGAAGTCGATTTTACTGCTCGAACTCTATGGAGAGAGCACTATATAAATATAATCCCTCCACCTTCCACCCGCCACACTAAAAAGCGCATTTATTAAGCAAATGGAAAGGTTATCGAATTTCCTATAAAACTGAATCGGTTCTAATCGGTTATGAAAAAAAAATTATCTGAAAATCAATCATATTACTTTTAAAACTATTTTGGGGATCTTTTGAGAGATTTATGAATTGGTTCAAATCGGTTGAGAACCGGTAAAGAGTAAATGATGCGAAAGTACTTTTGCGATATAGCATCTAAGTCACAAATTCGAGTATTTCGCAAAGTCTGGGACGCTTTGCCACCCCTTTTGAATTCTAGTTGATTTTTCAGTCAATTCGTTAAACACTAATTTTTCTCTATTTTGACTTTTCCTACGGCATGTAAACGTAAACTCTTTGGCAAATCATATTTAATGTTGCCTTAAAAATAATTGAGGACATAGGGGAGACAGGAGCAAAATTAGCCAGCAAATGAAATTTGCCTTAGCCTTTACTTTGTGGAGAACTTGTTTGAATCTAATACTGAACCTGATAAATATCTCAATGAATAGGGATGGAGTCAATTACTCTGAATAAAGTAATTAGCTCAATATTCTTTGAAAAGAAAAGTATGTAACCTCACTATCTAATACTATCCATATGGTTAATTTTGCCCCGGTCTCCCTTAATAATATTTAAAAAAAATAATTGCTTAGAGATTCTCAAAAACAAAAATCAATAAGATAATTATATTTTATTTATTTGATAAAAGAGCTTAACAGCCAGCTTTACTTTCAAAAATAAAAAATAAGAATATTGAAATTTTGTCTCCAGGCACTACATATCAGCAATAAAAAATAAAATTTAATTAATAAATAGGAGAAAGCGCGCTACCTTCGAACGATTTATGCTTCGAAAAATTATTTTTTTAGTATGTAAATGAATTTGGCCGATTATAATATTATATTTTGATAGCTAGTTTAATGCCCTAAATTTTCAGAAAAGAGCTGTGGGTGAAATCTATAAGGAACTTGGAGAGAAAATTGAATTATCCGGAGCTTGAGTTGTCCGAAAGTAGCGCGCTTTCCCCTAAATCAAATTTTGCACAGTTCATAATGATTATGAACTTTAAAAGCCGTAAATTTTCCATGAAAGCTTTGTGACAGGGAAGTTAAATAAGTTTTCAATTTGAATTTTACTTCGATTTAAACTGTTTTAGATGTAAATTTATATAAATTAGAATTTAAACCCATTAGGCCATTTCTATAAAGATTTAAAATTTTTGACCAAAATTAAATTTTTGCTCATTTGCTTTTTGTTTTACGTAAATGGGCAACAAAATGTATGCACTAGGACAAACTAGGGTACCACGGAACATGGGGTAGCACCGAACACTGAATTTTATTTCTAAACTTACTTGGAGTATGACAATAATTTCTTCAGTGGATAAGCATCCTTATCTATGAATCCATACAGGTCTCGTTCTCTGAAGTCTAATATATAATTAAAGAAAGTTCGGTGTTACCCCGTGTTTGGTGGTGCACCAGTTTCCCTTATATTCCAAAAGTTTTAATACTGAATTTTGTTTTAAATGATTTTGTATTTTTTTAGGAATATATTAAAACTTTATGAAAACAGTTACCTAAAAGCATTTGAAAAGGGAAAAAATATACTGATTTAAACTATTTATGGGACTTTGAGATGTAATCAACAATATCTAACAATATCTCTTAAAAATTTTTAATTAAAAATAGCTTTCAGTGTTCCTAGTGCTGTTCCGTCCTTTCAATGGAGCTTTTTCTCTCTTTTCATTTTTACAGACAAACTGAATCCTCAAACTTCAATAGGGGTAATGCACTTTCCTCAATCTTTCTGCTCCAGTTTCTTGTCTTATCGGAACTATTATTAGCCGAGAAAGTTCACACTTGTCCTACAAAACATTTCCTTTATTTGAGGTTGCGATCTCTTTGTAGTAAAATTGTTTACAATGTGTATCTATCTAGTGCTTTACTGTAACATATCTCGAAATTGCAAAGGGATTAAGGACAAGTGCACTTTGAGGGTATTTTGCAGCAATTTTCATGTCGAAGTTTCCAGAGAAGATCAAAAGTTTTGCATGCAAACCATCTTGTAGTTTTGTTTGCATTCGATAGTTCACTCTGCACAAATATAATTTAATTTTCTTGCTTAAAACCCATGGAAAATTTGTCTTAAAACTCATATTTTCAGCACAAAGAGATAAAGAAGTTAAGAATTGGGAATTTAAACCAATTCAAATGACAAAGTGGAGTATTTCTGGTGAAACAAGGGTCTAAATTGGTATACTTAATTTTGATTTGCACAAGGTTGAAGGCAATAAATATCCTCTTTTGCTATTCGCAATGTCGAAATAAAAGTCAATTTCCACTGATAAATGGCAATGACTTCCTCCAAGTTATTTCCCATGCAAATTTCCTCCAGTGTCCCACGAGAGATTCCTCTAACTCCATTGTGTTTCACAAAGGGGAGAATTTAGGGGAAGTATGCCCAAAATATATAGACTTGTGAATATTTTAATTATTTTAATTAATTTCAGTATCCGTTTTTTTTCGTCTAAATGAAAGGCCTCTTGTGGATTATACTACGTGACCCTCAATGGAAGTGTCATTAATTCAGATATATACACGTATCCCTCAGATTGTTCTTGAACAGAAAATTCCCGCTTTTTCTACGCTTTTACTGTATATCTTCAAATCTCTTGGGCAGGGGTGAGGGTGGAGTTTCCAATCACAAGAAAAAGTTTTTTTTGCCAAAAAGGATCCACAAATTCAAATGTACTATGGGCGGCTTCCACTTTTTCTTTTTGCCTTTTCGGATAAAAGGCTTGGAGCTATGATTTTATAATCTGCCTATAGTGAGAGAAAGACAACTTAAGCATTCAATTTGGTTTAAGGCTCGTCCTCACTATTCTCATTCAAGAACAAAACTATAAACCATTGATTGTTTTCCCAGCAGAGTGTTTTATGGCAGGCAATTTTTTGCTGATACTTTCGATAAATATATAGTCAGCTTGACTATATGTGGCATATCAGCAAAAGCAGGATGTGCTCTATTTTTGATTCAAACCCCAAACCGAAGACTAGAAACCATAAAGTAATTTATTGTTTCCATGTTATACTATTAATCTTTAACTTTTTCTTTTCAATATACGTTTCTTATGAGAATTATCATGATATACGAAAAATACACATCTCACGTGACTTATTGTGGAGGCTATAGCACATTTCTCATAATGTACGAACTCGCTATTTTTTTTTTAGTTCTAAGCTAATTGTCAGTTGCATAATTAATTTTCTTATAGAAACTAGTAATAAGCCTAGATCAAATTAGTAGGTGTGATTCTCAACGTGGGTTTGTTTGCTCTGAATCGGGGGCAGGCAAAATCCAGAAAGCCAAAATTCCGAATGTTCAAAATCCTGAAAAGGATGAAATTATATGGAGGGTAATGTGTAGAATAATTTCCCAAGCCACAGAAAATTTTCCTTTGCCTCCAGCAAGCGCGGGTGCAATTGTGGGAGTAGCTATGAGGCTTAGATATTCAGGATTTTGGCCTATTCGGGATTTTGGCGTTCGGGATTTTGGTTTTCAGGATTTTGATTTTCGGGATTTTGAGCGGGACCCGCTCTGAATATCTAGGCTTTGGAGAAACTGACAAAAGGATGCTATATGTGTAAAATGTTGATTAGAATTTCTTCTATACAAAGGAATATCTGTTAACATTTTAATGTATTTTCAAATTGTGCATTAAAATCTATCTAGAAATTCATAATTCATAATTCTCGTCTAACTAATAATGAAAATAACGAGTAAATTTGAATTTCAATTAAGAAATTTATAGGTTAAGTGTACCAAATTTCAGCATAGTGGCATGCAAGTGCCAAAGTCCTAATTTTGAAATGTAATATTTTCAATACAAATTGATTTTTTTTTGTTACCTCTTTTCAAGGAGCGCTGCTTAGAACTGATGCTCACTTACTTAAGTACTGATGTTAATTACCATGGTAGGGGTGGGCGTACGAAAAGAATAAAGGATTTGGATTGTTGGAATATAGCCGTTTACAGGGTTGACATGTGTCAAATAGGCCGTACGATCTACAAGACATAGTTTTGGGTAATATTTCAGCCACCTTAACTCTTTCGCGTCTTTAGGGTCATATATGACTCGGGGAAAAAGTTTCTTTTTGGCTATTTGCATTAATTGAAATCTAACTGGAGTCTTGAGAAAATGAGCCAAGAATCTTACATCCTTCTATTTATGATGTCGTGCACGAACAGATAGATTTCAATTAATGTAAATACCCAAAAAAAACTTTTTTCCCCGAGTCATGACATTACCCTAAAGACGCGAAAGAGTTAATGCTTATAGTTTCTTGCTCTTTCGAAATTCTTTCAAAAAATTTTCACACCATCACACTCATCGAGCGGCATTTCTGTTTTTTTTACTTTGTAATCTCTAGTACAGTCATGTAAATTTGAGGAACAAAAGAAGTGGCCGAAATTACAAGCTGGCCGAAGTTTGGTACACTTACTCTAACTGCATTGTAAAGTCCTATGTGACTATGGGGTAATCCAAACCACCCCCCACTTGCGTGTTTGTTATTTGTCTCCTGCCTCATGTGAAGTATGGGATTTAATGATGGCAAATCTGCTTACCATTGACGTGGCCCGTTTTTGGGTAAGACATACGAGGTGTGTTCAAAAAATAAGGTGACTAAACATTTCTCGGTTATACGGGCTTCAGACCTAAGACTTAGCCATATTGTCAGTTGGATCAGCATTTGTCGTAACTTCCTCATCGCCTCATCAGCACTTCTTCTAACACCAGGGAAATACTCACACTATACAAGAACTGCTGATGAGGTGACAAGGAAGTTACGACAATTGCTGATCTCGTCAGTTGGATAGCGAACAATTTTATTGTTTTTTGACGACCTAGGTCAATTACCTTTAATAATCTAATCCTAAGTTAAATTTTTTGCAAAAAATCGTAATGGACAAGAAATTAGAGTAGTTAAGTCAATGACTTAGTCATTGACTTAACTACTCTAAACCTAAACTCTGTGTCAAAAAGTTTTTATCTCTCTCAGGTCCCAAATGGACTTAGGCTGATCCTCGAGATTGTTCTAGTCTGAAAAAAGATGTATCTCAGTTTAGATTAGAGGTCCTTTGCAAACATTTCTTTTAGCTTTTTTCTTCCTTTATTGCCAAATTTTATAGGCTAAATATTTTCGAGGATCAGCCTGAGTTTATTTGGGCCTTTAGATTGGGAGTTATTCAACTTGGAAAAGCGATCGGACAGCTGGGAATGTTCTTTGATCCCCATTTATTCATAATAAGGATGTGGTAAATAAAAATTTTAGCAAAGTAGTTAAGTAAAGTGGATTAGTAAATGAGATTGTTAAAAATCTCACCCAATACAGTTAAGTATGCTAATTCGGGCGCTTCGCTATCTGGATCGTTTATGACTAATCCACTAAAATAATCTTTTTATTTTTATTTCTGTAATATAGTCACTACAGTAACATAATATAACTATTAACGTTTGAGAAAAAGCAAAAATAATATTTTTATCCATTAAATAGTGAGTGTAATCGACTCATTTCAATCTTGTGCCAGCTGGGTGCTTCACTAAAAATTTTCTTTCAAAGGTATTTTCGCTAATTCCAGCTGGTTGATTGAAAACATTTATTGTTTTTTCCTTGTGAAAAAAGTATTTTAAATCCAAAGGTTTAATTAACTCTTTCGTCTCTTTTGGGACTCTGAGTACCCAAAGCAGCATATAAATATTCTGTGAAAAACGATGTTTTTTACTTATTCTTTATTCAGAACTCATAAAAATCCTATTCTTGTAGATGATTACAAACTATAAGAATGTCCAAATGTAAGATATTTTTTGTAAGACCTCAATTAATTCCTAAGCTTAGATATTTTTGATTAAAAATGGTGAAATTGACTAGCAGCATAAGCTACGGTCCGGAAAGAGTTAAAAGTGAATTAGCGAAAAGGCGACCCAGTTAGTGCATGCTGACTTATTTCAGTATTATTATTATTTTATAAATTTTCTTTAATATTTTTGATATTTCTTATATATTATGTTTCTGAATGAAACAGTGAATAATACTATGGATTTAAAAGAAGTAAAAAAGAATTTCATATCAGTTCCAAAGCAAGCGTTTAAGTAGCACTCTTCGGAAAACGATCCAATTACCCCACCTCACTATACAGATTTTTAGGGGCATAACATTTCCTGATTATCATAGGGTAAAGTGGTACAAGTTGGACAGTGGTACAAGTTAGACAATGGTACAATTTGGACAGGGCTTTTTGTCTTGATAAATTTAGTACTTCATTTTTATTTGTATATTTTTAATACTTTAGTTTTATAATTTGGTTCCTTGTGCTTAAAAACAAATTTTGTAATGTATTTATCAAGAAAAAAGCCATGTTCAACTTGTACCGGCGAATTGTCCAACTTGTAATACTAATTCCAAATTATATCACTTTACCCTATGTATTTCATTATGCCAAAAAACTTTTGAGTTCTGAACAGATGATATTTGTTATTGTTGGATTTTACCAAAAACCCTAATTTGCCCATAATGTGATTTATTATAACGTGAAATGGGTACGAAACTAAATCACATTTACACTATAAAAAATGCTCACTTGCTCACACTTTTCAGAGCTCATTCATGTCACGCCCGTAGCTTTTCTATAAAAAAAAATGCTTCATAACATTACTAACCAAATTTTACTTTCATATTAAAATAATTTCACCATTTACAAATAATTGTGTATAAAAGTTTAAAGTGACCAATATTGCTTGCTCCATCCTGTTATTTCCCCATCAAAGATGCACTTGTTGCACATTAATGGATAGTTTGCATGGTTGCAACTTTTATGTTTCAATTAATGCTAAATAACTACAATTACAATCGGTTATTATGTAACAAAGGCGATGAATTAGAGTTGCTATATTTTCAGAAATTATCACTTCATAGAACAATTGATGGCTTATCATATTGTGTGTTTTGTCTTCAGAGGTTAATGTTATCTATTTAAATTAATGTTTGTAACGCTTGTAATATGAAGTACGATCTCTTATGAACACGATAAAGCTTTTCACACGTTTTGACTTTATAAACTTTATTTTATGTGCTTTTCAAAGTCATTTCTAATTTTCGAAATCCACAGAGAACAATGTTATGCAACATATAAATTTTTCGACATGCAGAAAATTTTATCCTTATTTCCCATTTGGGAGTTCATATTTTTACACATTACTTTGACGAATCTGACGATTTTTGCGATTTTCTCAAAAAAAGACAACAGTTTGTCGACGTGTATAAAACGATTTAACATTGACTATAATCCTTTAGATAGATTTTTATTTACTATTGGAACTGAACTGAAACCCCAACAACCTATAGTACATTGTTCTACAATACTCTATCGTTAAATCATTCATGTAAGTTAATTCTTTAAAAGCTTCCTCTCATTCAAAAAAAAAAAAAAACGAGGATATGGTAAGCCCAGCGGCTGTATTACTTTAAATGTTTGAAATGTTGAATGTAGCTTGGAAGTATACTACTACCATTTCATCCTCCGCATAAGATTACAAGCAATACGGTAATATTGGCTAATATCGCTCACCACGTGAAAAGAAAATCTATAAATCTCAATCGTTTTGGGATTATTCATACACGGGTGATTACATTTTTTTATACCTGAAACTTTAGGGAGGAAAATGTAATAATATCTTGATTGCGAGAGAAATCCTAAATACCTCAAGACCCATCAGACCCTCGTTTCTCTATATAATTTAGTATATAGAGAAATACTTATTATAATGGTAATGTACGGTTTAGCAATTTAAGCAGTGGTCATCAAAATATAATATTAAGGTATTTCTAATGAATTTTGGGCCTTTGAGGTTTTTTTATGGTGTTTTAATTCAAGTAGTTGTTTGAATTGAATTGTTTACTTTCATTTAAAATAATCATAAATTTATGAGAATTCAAAAATATTAATAATAAAAAGAAAATGTTTGTAAAAAAAAACAAAAAATGCTCGTCAATATTTATAAAACAATACAACCTCTTGCGAACTTTTTAGTTTATGCACTTTACGAGCATTCCGTAAGTTCCTAGTATGAATGTACAAACTTTCACGAGCAATTTTACGAAATACTTCTAGAATAGATGACACAGATTTCCAAAATTTGTTATACGATTGAACTCCTTAATAATCCTATCCCTATGTAACGTGTATTGGCCGTATCACAAAAGATATTATTTCATTAACAAAAAAGGTGAGACAAAGCGTCTCATGCTTTGCGAAATACTAAACTCGTGACTTGGATGCTTTTATATTATATCAAAAGTACTTTCTCAAGATTCACCGTTTATCGCATTTCACAACAGATTTAAACCGATTTATAAACCACTAAGGAATGTCCAAAATACTTTAAAAGTCATAAAGTTGAATTTCAGATAAAAATCACTTATCACCGATTTTTTATCGGTTCAATCGATTGGAACTGGTTTAGAACAGTCAGAAAATCCAAGACCTTTTCAATGAACCCAAATCTTTTCTAAATCCTACCTTGTGAAACCATTGTTGGAAATGATTAAGCGATATGATCGTATATATAAACGAAATATTGCCCAGGGTAATCTCTAAAACATATCCAAAAATGAAAAAAAATCGCACGACGCCTTTTCGAGCAATCCCAAAAAAAAACATGGTTTTGGAGGGGAAGAAAAGGAGTGAGAGGAAAATGAAGGACATATTAATGGTCCTAGTCTCGACTTATGGGTGGGAGGCGTCCTACGAAGGATCCAAGTCGCTATTTCTACCTGTCTGGCCTCTAGACATGGTAACAGCTGGACATACAGACGCACAGACGGATGGACGGAGAATTTAATTTCTACTGAACCGGTTCCAATTAGTTATGATCCGGTACTGCACTGAAAAGCAATTTTTGTCCAAATATCAATTCCATTACTCTTGAGCTATTTTGGAGTATTTTTTGAGTGATGAGAAATCGATGAGAAATAAGTTGTGAATTATGTGAACGGTGGAAAGAATTTTTGAGGTGAAGCAATAACATCTAATTTTCAAATTCGAGAATTCTGCAAAGCCTTGGACGCTTTGCCATTCCTTTTTAACAAACAATCGATTAATTGCAAACAAAAAATCAACCAATTTTTTGAGTACTTTGAGTAAAAGAATAAATATAAATTGTTATCTATAAGTATTTTGAGAAGTTTAAAATATATAAATTTACATATGTATAGGTAGACAAGTATTTTAGGTACAACTTTTCGAGCTTAAATCTTATTGAAAAATATTAATACAATGATATTTTTTATATTTATCACCTAGAAAACCCTTGAAAATAAAAGATTTTTTTTTAATTAACTTAAGACTGAAAATTGTCTCTAAAGAAATATGACTTTTGAAATATTTTAACTTTATTAATAGATATCTGAGAAAAGTTAGAATTATTAAAAATTGAAAAGATGAAAGTACTCCATTAAGGATTAAGGTTTGAGACTACTCCGTTGTTATGAGGAATTGAGTAATTACAATATTAATAATAATGGTGGCACCAGTGGCCTCTCGACATTTCATTTTTCCATACGTTTTTGCATAGAGGAACTGAAGAGTATTGGCAAGTTTTTTTCTAAAGAGAATTGACTTATCAGTCTGATATATTTCGAAATTGTGCATTAAAAGCTATCTAAAAATACATATTTCATAATACTCGCCGAAATAATACAAGAACTATGAGGAAATATGTTTAAGTCGCGGTGCAATATCTGCAAAATTTTTACAAGGAAAAGTGAAAAATATCTTCACTTTTTATCAGGCTTGATGGGCCCCTGGGTGGCACAACGTTCCATAGAGGAACTAGGCCTTCCCGCAAAAGGATTTCTAGACATGCATTATTATTTTTTGTACGAGATGAGATTGTCAGGCCTACGCCTGTGGAATCAAGTGCAGTGAAGCTCACAAGATGCAATTCGAACCCCTTTAAGGCCAGAAAAAATCCTAGTGACCTAAAGGGGATTCGAACTCAGGACACTTGCATCATAGAGCGAGTGCTCTACCATTTGACCCATTGAGTGCCCTTGTGGACTTAAAATTATTCAGAAGCGTCTTATACATAAAGTGTTACACACCCAACTATAACTATAAGTAAAAAAAATAAAAAAACTATTAAGTTTCGAGATAAAATTATTAGTTTTTAAATTGGTAAAAATTAAGAATTCTGGAAGGTTCCTTTTTCAAGCAGTTTAATAATTTAAATTGGTGAGGAATTATGAAAAATAAAATTAATAATTTTACTTTACAAATTGAAAATTGGAATCATTAGAATAGTCTAAGGAAGAGGATCAACTGCAGATGATGTCTGGTCTTACAATAAACTTCTTATGAGAATTGGGAAATTTATGAACTAGTCTAGAAGAATTTGAATAAACTATCTAAAGTAGTCAGTATCTAATTACTCAGAAATACTTCTCAATTCTTTTTAATTTTCAAAAGATTAGTGAAGAGTACCCTTATAAGGATATTTGCAGAGAACATGAATTAAACTTGATTACATCGAGCATTCTGCCAAGCTTTAAGTCTCAAAAATTCCACCCCCTGAGCTGAAACGTGCTTCATGTAGATGTTTCTTTTCTTTTCCACTTACGAGTACTGAGAAATGGGAATTATTTTTATTAAAATACGATGAGATTTTTTTCTACTTATCCCGTCACCCTGGATGTGTTTATATAGGGGGTACAAAAATAGGGGAAGGGCTCATCTTACTTGTCTCTCCTGTGTTTGCTGTCTTCACAGTCGTCCTTCATGAAAGACGGCTGGAGACTGAACCGACGTCTCAGGTGTCGTCCTTTCATTTTCACTCTTGTCTTTATACTCCTGTGCTGCGATTGCACGTTTTTAATTCTGGTCTTTTATCTGTCTCAAAATCACCTTTCTAGACACCGAATAAAAAAAAACTCAATAAAACACTGCAAATTAAAGCAAATGGAATGATATCAAGAGAATGGAATGGGAAATATTGTGCCATCCCCAGTGAATGTTACACAGAAGAGGATGAGGAAATAAAATCGTTTTGGCAAAAGTTTTCCCCGTTTTCCCAGCATCACTTTATCGTTAATTATTTCCACTTTTGTATGTAATTCTGTCGTTTAGCTGAGTTTAAGAGTAGTCAGGATAGGGGTGATGTACGTTACAACAATTCTCTTGTTTTCCATATAAAATTGATATCAAATTACACCCAAAATCATTTCAAAAGGTAATTTCCCAATTGAGCGTGACTTTGTCTCATTCTCTATCAGACCACAAAGTAACAAAAAATATAAATAAATAAATAATTCAATTGGAAAGAGAAATTAAAAAAATACCATTCGTCATCGGATCTTTTTTTTGTTCATCTTAAAAACGCAAAATAAAAAAAAATGAAAAAAATAAATCATTCTCTGTTTTTGACTTTGTAAAAGACACACAGAAAATATAATGTAGGATCATGGCTAGAAAATTAATTTCGCATTCACTGCGTAAAATAGCACAGTGATGCCCACAAAAAAAAATGTTGGAGTTACAAAAAACGACGAGTCATGAAAGTAATTCAATAGGATTTTCGTCTTGTTGAATTTGGTTTTGCTTATACAAAAGTTCTGGATGTTTAGCATGAGGATGACTTGGTCTTGTGCTATTTTTTCTACGCTGTTAACACGGTCAAAATCCCTGAGATTTTCTCCATGGGAAAACATTTGGGTATGTGGACAGAGTACACACGGAAATTCCATTGGTAAATCACAAGGGTAGAAAAAAAATATTACACTTTTTGGTAGAGAGAGCAAAAAAAAAAGTGTTGAGCTAAAGGCGCTGAAGGAAAAATCTCTGCACGGCACAGACACACACAAATGGTGCTGTGGAAGGCCCGGGGAAAACTGTTGGAGCCTGAAATTTAAAGCTGGAAAACATTGCTGAAGAATCACCATTTTCAGGGGAAATTACTCTCACTCTCCATTCTCAATTTTCCCTACTCTTTCTCGTATTTTTTCTCTGGTGCTTGTTGCTCTTGAAGAGAACCATACACCGATACTCTCAAAATTGTCTTCCAAGGGTGGAAAATACAATATGAGACTCACTGGCGCCTAGAGAGAATAGATTTTCCTGAGAATGCGAGAGAACATCACTTTCTCTCTTGTTTTCCCAGAAAATTTCACTCGTTGTGTCTATTAGATATACCACTTTGTTTACGTAGTCTGGAGTTGGGTACACTTACCACGAATTACCTAACAATCACACTACTGGTCACTATTCTATGTGGAGCAGTCATTGAGCGCGAATTGAGGGTTTGTATAAACTTTTAATCATTATGTTCAATTTATTGTGGTTGCTAAAAATTTGCTCTGAAATTCTAAAGTAAATAAACATTATTTGAAATTATTTTGGACATATAGAACACGTGTTTGGATGTGCAAAAGTTCCCATGTGAGAGCAATAGTAATGTTTGACTACCTTACGGGCAGATCACGAAACTTTTTGTGTGCGTAAATATACGCCATGGCTATGCTTTCTCCCTTTCTCCTAAATTCCTTAAATTTTCTTTGAACTGTAAAGAAAACATTTGCTACGATATTTCAAACAATTTAATAATAATAATAATAATGCTGGCACAACATTCCATGAAGGAACAAGACCTTCCCGCAAAGGAATTTCTAGACATGCATTATTATTTTTTCTTCTACGGGATGAGGTTGTCAGTCTCATGCCCGTGGAATCAAGTGCAGTGAAGCTATTCACTGGGTGCAATCCGAACACCTAAATCCGAATGGCGTTAACGCCAGAAAAATTCCTGGTGACCTAAAGGGATTCGAACCCGGGACACTTGCATCATAGAGCGAGTGCTCTTCCATTTGACCCATTGAGTGCCCGATTTCAAAGGTTTACTATTGTAAATTAATGCAGAACCCACCTGAAAAAAGTCTTTTAAAGCACAGAACTAGATACTCCTTAGTGTTGTCAAAAGGATGTTATTTCTCGATTTGACAAACTTTTTTTTTCACTATTTTACTATTTAAAAAACACTGTTAACGCCAATATGCATTGATACGCGTAATGTGTTAATGAACTGCCAGAATCAGAGCTCGGCCAGTCGGGTGGTTGAATGTTTTGGGACAGCTCAACGATCCAGCCCGAAAACTACAAAGAAAAGTCTTCACCCAAAAACGTTATAAAAGAAGCAACGGACTGGACCTCGCCCTCTTTCTCCTGCATCACCTTCTATATAACCATCCGCATTTATAAAGCTCTGAAGAGCGTCAAATTTAGTCTAATCATCTTTGTTGAAATTAAAGTAGATGTGAAGTGTTAAAGTTAAATCAAGTGTTTTTATTGCTAACATCTGCTGGTGATATGCAGGAAGGGTATATTTCTGCCCTCAATAAAGTTTTCATAAATTTCCCGCCAAGACGCCATCATCCCTAACCTCAATCTCATCATTGGATGCTCTTTGTTCGCAAATTTCGCGATCACTTCAAGCCGGATATATGGCTTAGAAGACCCAATTAATCCTCAATATACTCCTACAGCTACGAGAACTCATATAGAAGTCTCTTAGTGCTTCTCTGACCATTCCATAGGATCTCGTGCTGATCAATATCTATCCTCCAGAAATAACCTCATCTTTGGTGCCAATATCAAGTGGCGCCAACAAACACTATTTTGACAAATATTATTTATTTTTTAATACATTACTCAAAAAGCTCTACAAAAATATTCTAAAATGATCGAATGAGTATAGTATAATTTCGAGATAAATTAGAAAAACCTATGTTAAAAATAAAATTTTCTTCATACTTAATTTTTTTCTTTCAAAATGCAATCAATATCTCAAGACTTTTTGGAATATTTTTTGATTTGGTCTACTAAATTATCTCTACAGAATAATCTTAAAATATTCGAAATTGCATGAATAGATTTCGAGAAAATTCAGAAAAACCCTTGGAAAAACCTCAAAATTGTTGAAAATTTGATTTTTCTTTCTGGAAAACTAAAGTTCTGTCAGAGTATTTTTTAAATGATCTACTCAAATATCTCTACAAAACTATCCTAAAATGATCGAAAAGCATAATAGAATTTCGAGTTAATCTAAAAAAAAACCGCGTTTTACACATTTTACCAAATATTTCAGAACGCGAAAATTTGTGAAAAGAGCACTCCTCATTTTTGGCATCAGGCATGATCCAAATATCTGAATATCAGATCAATCGGAGAAAGTCGTCTAGATCTAGATCTGTGATTACAAAAGGTGTAACTATGTAAGAATCACACTTAATAGGAGATAAAGCCCTATTTCAAGGTGCTCCAATTTAAAGGTACCCCTCTACTTCATATAGAGGGAATACGAATGGGTTTAGCAATAAATCACCGGCTTATGGAAGCATACGTCAATCGTTTAAATGCTTTTTTGTTCACTAAAAACTTTACAGCAATTGTAGAATATTAAGACTCGGAATTGCTGCTTAATCCAATCTTGTCGATCTATAATTCCGATTCGTTTCGGTTTACGAGTAATGCCTGCATCTTACTTTATCTCTATAGTAAAAACAATATTTAAACTACAATAAACTCCCGCTAATTCATTTCATTTAAAATCGGAATGTTAAAAAAATATACTTAAAAAACTAGATAAAAAAGTGTGCTTTCAGTTTTCACATTTGGTTTAGTTACGTTCTGATTGCAAACGGTTTCACATTCGATTTTTTTCAATTCGCATGAAATTTCGGTTGGAAATACACGCATTTGAGAGGATCTACTGTGATAATTTTCTAACTTGTTTTTATTTACTTAGGGAATATCAAATACTAAAGTATACCACGATAAACTGAAATTTTCTGGTTTAGCTTTATTGTTATCGTTGTTTAGTAGAAATATGATGCCCTATTCACCACTTAATAATGTGAAAAGGACCAATTTATTTCAATTCAACAGAGATAAATATTAAATTATTTAACCATTTGATGACCATTCAGTCAACAAATGACCTAAAATAATCTTATTTTTTGTAACAATTTGGAACAAAAAAAAATGCAGGTGGTCAAAAAGTATTTTATCTTCGATTTACAGGTGTTTCAACTTTCAATTTCAAAAGGCAGATAAACAAACATTGCGAATATCCAATACTTCTTAAAAAAATTGTTAGATAGTTCAACTATAGAGGAAAGTGGGACAGCTTCCGCAGTTGGTTTGTAAAGCTGAATTATTATCATAATAAGGTCCAGATTCATTTAAAAATAGGAGAAAAAAGCTCAATTTCAAAGCTGCACCCCCCAATTCAAAGGTGCCCCATTTCCTCCAAATGGATTATGGAAATATAATATTATAAAATAGTATACTTTATATTCCTCTTTCGAATTACCAATAGCTGAGAATTAAAATTTAAAAAAAAAGTCTGATATTGAAAGGCTGTCACAAATTAGAAGCTAAAAAAAAAAATTCGGTGCCGGCCAAAATCCCGAAGAGTTAAAATTCTGAAAGGGTTAAAATCCCGAAAAGCCAAAATCCTGAAATCCAGAATCTCGAATGGTAAAAATCCTGAGAGAGACGAAATTATACTTAGGATAATGTATTGATGGAGTAATTCCCATGCGACTCCAACAAATGCAGTTGCAGTCGTCGTAGTAGCTATAACATTGTTAAGAATTCGGTATTGTGGCACTTAAAGATTTTAATTTTTAGGATTTTAGCTTTCGGGATTTTGGCGATTAGAATTTTAGACTTCGAGATATTGGTTTTTTGAAGATTTTGGCTTATTGGAATTTTCCGAATATTTCAAAATCCTAAATAGCCATCACTTTTCTGGTTTTTGAAAATCTCATTGATCATTTGCTTTCAATTTAATGCTAAATCAAAATTTTCCCAAAATCTTTGACCAACAATGAGTTAGAGAAGTAAAGCCATTTGGCTAAGCCTTAAGTCTGAAGCACGTATAAGGGATTTTGGCTTTCGGGATTTTGGCTTTCCGCGATTTTGATTTTTAGGATTATGGCTTTTTGGAATTTGGCTTTCGAGATTTTGCCTTCTCGGAATTTTGGCTTACGGTATTTTTGCTTTCGCTATTTGTACCGGGACCAAACGAAAGGCTGAATTTGTAATTCAGCCTTTCGTTTTGTTAAAATTAGGAGTTTTATTAAAAAATAACAAAATATTAATAATAAAATATTACTTAAAATTTAATAAAAATATTTAAATATTATAATTTTCCAACAGTTATGTTTTAATATTAGGTGAGATTCTTAACAATCTCACCTACTATAATCCTAACAAAATTTCATGTCCTCCGATCGACCTCAAATTTGGCCAAAATGTGTTTCGCCACTTCCTGATTCCGAATATATATGTGGCTAAGTTACGTTCCCGGCCGGCCGGCCGGCCGGCCGCTCTTTGGAGCTTAATAGCTCCTAAACTAAAAAAGATATCGACTTGCGGTTTTCGGCAAAGGTTATATATCGGGTGAAAATTGCAACTTGGTGCATAGACCCCCCACCCCCACCCCTCCTTCCGCCATTTTGAAGACCCCCTTCTTTTGTTTTCTCAATAGCTCCGCCCCTATGGCATTCAGCGGACTCAAATTTTAGTATGTTATAGCTGGGCCTTAGGGCTTTCCATCAATACCAAACTTAAGGTCCCCCGACCCCCCTGACCCGAGCTATAAGGGTCCAAAAAAAATTTCTTAAAATGGCCATAACTCCGGTTCTAATTGTCAGAATTTAAAAAGTGAGGGCTTTTTGGAAAGCTCTCGTGAAATGCCACTTCCCCTTCTAACATCGCAAGTTCATAAAACCACCGCTAGGGGCGCTTTTTTTAAAAAGAAAATTTTTAAATCTTAAAAGTTAAATAACTCAAAAATTCCATTGTGCATCGGGCTGAAAATTTAGTATGTTGTAGCCGTTGATTATACCTATCAAACAAAAAAAAACCTTAAGTCGATCCATAACCCCTGACCCGAGCTATAAGGGGTCAAAGTTCGAACATTGACCGGCCTCTATCTCCGGTTCTAATTAACATAGCGGCCTAAATTTTACCTTTTTGGTTTCGTCTCGATGAGCACTTTCAGATGGAAGTTCAAAAACTCACCACAGGTGGCGCTGTGATAGCGTCAAAATTCATCGAAATTCAAAGTCACTTTTCTCAAAAACGGCATTGTGCAAGTTAATGAAATTTTAGTATGTTGTAGTCCAGTCTAGGACGTTTCCAAAATGGTGCGTATGTGCGCTGTGGTTTCAATAGAACCGGAGATATGAGGGGTCAAAGTTCACGAAATTCAAAAAATAATATCTCCGGTTCTATGTGACCGATTTTGATGAATGAGGGCTTAAACGAAAGATCTCACCAAATGCTACAACTTTCTAGAATATTTGAACTTCGTGGGACCAACACCAGGGGCGCCACAGTCGAAAAACCAATTTCAATATCACATAACCTCAATTATCTCGACTGTCGCTGAACCGATTTTGATGATTACTTCAACATAATTGTAGAGCACATTTGTCTCTACATTTCTTCCATACATCATTTTCCACTCAGACTATGCTATCACTCCGATTTTGCCGTTTAAGTGTGAAAAAATTGATTTTTCCAATAATAACGCTTTGAAATCACTCAGATGCCAATTTGACTGCCTCTACTCCACCAAGACACTTAAAATAGGGGTTTAAATGGAAAGTCCCGCAAAATACAACAATTCTTTGATATAGTTGAAGTTCAACAAATGACTACTTGGGGCACTCTGGATGAAAAAACGAGTTAAGAAACAAAAAACCTCGCTTATCTTGGCTTCTGAGTAATCGATGAGATCATGTTCTATGGGAAAATTATAGAGAACATTCTGGTCTACATTTCACCCATATAACACTTTTCTGTCAGTTCATCCAAATCCTTGATATTTTGGTTTAAATACAAAATTTGTATAATTTCACGAATTTGATTCAAGATAACTGAATGACGTCTCCCAACTTCAGCTCTAAATCGAATTTGCATGCACTCCGAGTTAGCTCACGTTAAGAATCTCACCTACATAAGCCGGTTAGGATTATCTGTCCCTTTTTATTTTTTGCTTGTCCTATATCTTATGCATAGTATTTTTTTTAAATATTTTCTAGATATGCACAACGAAGCAAATATTACAAATATTGTTTTTATCCACTTAAAATGACACTCTCTGTAAATTTAATGAATAATTTAAATAATAAATATTTTGATGTTTTCGTAGAATGATACTACGAGGTATAGAACGTAATGTTCTAATTGGGAATGAAACAGACTATGAAACTAGAGTTGATATACAAAAAATATAATTTCTATATTTATGAATTAACTTTTATGGACAGCATGGAGTCCAAATTTCATTCAGGATATTGTATACTAGCAAGTATACATTCATGAATTATTCTCATATACTATACATTTCTCACAGAACGAAAAAAACTGATGGAAAGAAAATCCCAACGTCATATTGAATCTTGTTTCTCTCATCATAATTTATTCAGGAATTTCTCTTGGTGAATCGTTGAAGGGTATCTCTCTTCAAGTTACTCGAAAGTTTATTTGATTCAACTACTCCTGAAAGAGATGCTGAGCCAAGATAACTCCTTCCATCTAATTGCTGCCATACAATTGAGAAGAGAGCTTTCCTCATTGAGCTGTAGAATTGTGGAAAACTAACTCTTATTCTCTTGCTCTGGGACTTTTCTTTCCGAAGGAGAAGGGATCAGTGTTGTATTTGGGAGGTGGAAGTTAAAGAATACTTTACCATTCTCAATTGCCAAAAGTAATCCCTTAAGCTGCGCCTCGACACACTAATCGGTCTTCTTGAGCTGTCACCTGCGATAGAATCTCTCCATGTCGATGACGATTTGCCAGCCTCGCCATAAATAGGGGATCTTCTTCAATCATGAAGAAGCTACTCAATCATTTACCCTCCCTAGCTCAGCAATTTTTCCCACAAAGAAGAGAGAAAATGATACTCAATGGGATGTTTCTCAATGGCATAAAAAAAAGAGAGGACTTCACCCAGTGATGACTACTCCAATTATCCGATTATTGATTCAATTATTCTCCCATGGTTCTAATAAATATATACCAGGCATAATTTGTATTTCGCATCCTTCCCACTTGTTGGCATTCAAAGTAAAGATTAAAAATTTATCTTAATTATGCAACTTCTCTGGTAAAATGTTTCCAATGATTTAATTTTAATACCCACTCTCAACAGCTAATAAATCATTTATTGAGCTAATTACGGCAATTACAGCAATCTTCCCATTTTCTCCCTATTTTGCGAAAATTTTATCGCATTAGTGTTTGCTTTTAGCAATGACCTTCATAATTTTCCGAGATATTTTCATAGATTTAATTTACAACGTTATTCTATCTGATCAAAATTTCTATTGCGTTCCGTTTTTGAAAATAAGATGAAGGGAAATACCACAAAATCTCGTTTACCTTTTTGTTAGTGCTCTTATCTATTGTACCTGTACCTCAGTATTGTCTTAATAAGCATTTTGTTATTCTTTTACAGATATAATAAGCATAATTTTCTTCATTTCTCATATTTTCATAACATGTTGTTTATAAAAATTTTCAGATAATTCTTCTAAGAAAGATAAAAAGATTTCTCGAAAAAACTAATGAAACCATTTGATACAAATTTTAATCAGCATGATTTTTTTTTTCAAAAATTGGTCTTATTATTTATACAATTACCATATTAAAGAAAACAAAATTGTCGAATGTAAGAAGACAGGAAGTTCGTATATCTTACCGTTTGGCCTCTATAGGGTAACGTGTGGTATTTCTGGACAAGGTGCTTTTCGGAACATAATTATAGGTATTTATGGACACATAAAAAATATATAAATATTTGTTTTCTTATTATTTTTAAGTTCAATATGAAATATTAAGCTCTTTACGTATCAGAAAAACATAAAATTTCTGAAGTTTTATTTAATTTAAAATGTGAAATACGTGTGAATTGTGAGTGTCACATTCCAAATTTTGCGAAATCTTCAGTGCGTAAATTTTACAGATGTCAACACAAACAGTACTGAGTTTTTTTCGACTTAAGCCACTTTACAAGTTAAATTTAAATAAAATTTTTATAAAAGAGTGTAAAATTTAGATCTTCTACTTAAAGGTATAATCAGGCTTAGTGAAACTTATTTGCATAATAGCCACTTTTGTCTGTCCCAAAATACCCAACTGTCCCGAAATATACCACTGTTACTTCTTTACATTTTTTGCTATTTCGTATAAAAAATAATGTATTTTTCAACATTTTTTGGTAAGAATCTTATTCAGGATAGAATAAGGAACGTAAATATTTGTATCAACAAAGAAAAAAATAATTTGAGAAATCGTTAAACAGTTTGAAGGTGTCCCGAAATACCACACGTTACCCTATATGGGTAAGAAGTTTACGGACAGGAAAAAAGAATATTTAATAAAGATAGGTTATTTATGCGGGTACTTAATCGATTCATTATTGATTGTGACCGATGCAGTCGAGTTGGGAATTTCAAGATATTTCCAAAAAAATCAAATTTAACCATATCTGTTGAAGAATAGACCTTCTCTAAAGTAGTAAAACTTTTTCCTTGAAAAATTTAAGATGACGATTTTTAGATAGGTTTGGACGAAATGTTCGCCTTGGACTATCTCCAAAACATATCCAAAAATAAAAGAAACTGATTTTGTAAAGGTTGAAGGGAAGAAGGAGGAGAAAAAAGTATGGAGATATTGTTTTTTTCTTGGGGGTCACCGTAGACCGAAAGTTGATATCATTTACCGTTTAAGATCTAGCACCGTGAGAAGTTGAAAAAAAAGTCGATCACATAACCGCTTTCTTTTTGTGTTTGAACAGAACTTAAGGATGGTCTTTACCGATTTGTGTCTAGCATGTCTGATCGGTCAAAACTGAGAACCATTCTTAAATATTAAAATTAAAGAAAAGCTTACGAACAAGAGGGTGTCAAAGTCACCCGAGCTTACGGTATATATAAATGTCTAAAATATGCTGTGTGTAAATTTTCAAATTAGGTAACACCCAGGAAAAATAGCTACATTTGGTTTGAATATATTTAATAAAGATTTGGAACATGAATCTTAAAAATATACTTGAAATTGCTCGACCCTCCCCTTGAACAAAAAATAAATTGACCATTCACTTTCTACACACAATTGTTCCAAATTAGTTACATTTCAGTGATTTATCTTCTGGTTACCCTCTTTCCACAAATTTTCCATAGGATTGAAATCTGTGGGTTGTGCTGGTCACTTCAAAATATCAATTTTCTTCTGACTAAACCACTTTCTGACACTTTTGACGGTATGTGTTTGGTTTATTATCTTCTTGAAATCATCAAACTAATGGCAAATTCAATTCTATGTAAAGTGGCATGGATATTACGATATCTTTGTAAATAAACTGATACATCTTATCTAAAATCCAATGTATAAACCTTAGGGGAAACTGGGCCGCTTGTAAGCATGGGGTAGATGCAAACGTTGCAATAGATTAATTTATAGATAAGCACTATAGAGATATCGTCGGTTGCGTCTACCTCTGTCGTATCTGCATTTCTTTTGTGTCAGCATTTCACGCAAGAGGGGATGTCTGTATCGTAGCTTCCACCGAATGCAGATACAAAACAAATGCAGATACCACAGAGGTAGCCGCAACCGACGATATTAGTTCACTGAAAAAGTGGTCGATATAAGTCCAAGTAGTGTAGACATAAAAATCTGTGATTACTGCGGCCCCAGTTTCCTCTACACTCCTACACGAAAAGCACATATATCTACATTGCCACTGCCAAGTTCTACCACAATTTGTTCTTCTTGATTTTTTCCCAAATTCTTGATTTTATGGGACTTCAAAAATATTGTTTTTTCCAGGATCAGAAGCAGTCTTGAATCGGCACAAAATAATTTTTCTGTAAAGACAATCATCAATCAGAGCGAGTGACACTCAAATCATCCAGTTTTTTCTCAGTGGAGATAGGAAAAATTCCTGCCTCAGAATCGCACTGGAGACCTCTCGTTAAGTAGACGAGTGCTCTACGAATTGAACTATTAGAGGTCACATGCTCTGTTTGACTTGCTACACGACCTTAACCAATTGCATTATGCACTGCAATCGCTTACTCTCGGGGTTGCGAGATTTGGAAACGATGTGGTGCGTACAATTGAGCCGGAAGCTCATGGTGTCCATGAATTTTTGGTTTATTGTGAGAATTTTACGAACTTTAGTTCAATGTTAATTGTCTTTATGTACAGAGAATCGTCAATCAGAGCAAGTGACACTCAAATCATCCAGTTTTCTCTCACAGAGGAGATAGGAAAAATTCCTGTGAAATGAGAACCGGTGAGTTTTGGGGCTGTAGGGTAGCTAGGAAAAAACACAAATTTTTCCCAAAGCTTTCGGCTCGGACTTCAAACCTTCCTCAGTGGCTGGGCGTGAAAGAGCCCGATTTATTTTCGTTCTGTGCAGGCTCTTTCCTTCCCAGCTACTAAGGAAGGTTTGAAAAGCCGAGCCGAAAGCTTTGGAAAAAATCTATGTTTTTTCTGAGCTACAATGCACTTCAAAGCTCACCGGTCCTCATATGAGTGAATTATTCGTAGGTATTTACTAAAAGAGAGGAGACAGTTCAGATCCCTAAAGTAACCCCTTGAAATCCGTACACACGTACTGGTATAAATAAAAGGATCAAATTGATCCAAATTTAATCTTTTTGCAAAGGATGGATCAAGTTTCGAACTTCGAATGCAGATTTATCATAATAGACCATGTTAATTTGATCCATCCTTTGCAAAAGGATCAAATTTGGATCAATTTGATGACTTTATTTTTACCAGTGCGAGTGCAATCCTCTCACGCTAGTAAAAAATCAGTTTACTGACAGATAGTACACGACTAAGCAGTATCCCTATTTCTTATCAGAACGTTATCATACGCAGATTTTACGTCGAAAAACACGCATCCCTGCAATTTTTCCTTAAGCCATGAATTTATGAATGTAGTTCTGTGTACCAACACCATTTTTGAATCACACATGCGACTTTAGAATTAAATTGCGAGAGTTTCCTCATGAATCCAGTCTAAGAAGCATTTTTTCGAAGACTTTTCTAATATTGTATGATAATAAATTAAAATAGTTAAGCCATGTAGCTGGGCCCTAAGTCTGAAGGGAGTATTTTAGCAATCTGTAAAGTTGAAAAGTTTTACCAGCATTATTTTATTAAAAAAAACTAAAAGAAAAATTTAAGTTGTTTGGAACTGCCCCATTCTCCTCTTTCCCTCAAAAGGTATGCAAATTTAGATTTTGTTAGATCAAAATAACTGAGGTCTTGGAAAACGGGTAGAGTACCACAACTGGTGGTGGTGGTCCGACAAGATTACTCGTTGTTGAGGGTGTGTTGTTGTACTCATAGTTCAGGATCGACTGACGGTCTGTTGAGAGCGATATGCCAAAGAATGACATAAGTGCTCCACGTCCATAAGAAAAAGCACCCTCCCTTCGAACGTTCATGCCATCGAATAATGTGAATTTTATTTTATTTTTCCTGAGAGACTTACACATTTTTATTAAATATTAGTTGGATTATTTGAAGGAAGAGAACGTTTCCCTAGTTGTTGTACATCGGAAGGCATATTTAATATTTGGCGGTAAAGATGCACACCCTTTACCAGGGTTGTGCCTTTACATAGTACAATTTTTTTTTTACATTTTACATGTAAAAAATATGTAAAAATGTAAAAAAAATACGTAAAATATAAAAAAGGAAAATTAAGCATTTTTGAATATTTTAAACATTTCCTGTAAGCAATATCAATATTAATATTGCTTTCGAGGAATATCAATAGAACATTCTTGGGAAAGCTATGAACAAAATTTAGCACAACTTAAGCCTAAAATGATTTCACTTGTATGTAATACACTCATAGCTTCAACACAAAAATGTTAAAATTACAAATAAAGAACGCACAGTTTCAGCACACAACGGTTAAAATTGAATATAAAATCCTTACAGCTTTCGAAAGAAACGCTTAGCAATTTAGATCGTTTTTACTCGGATTCTGTGCAGATTTTATTAAAAATCGATATAATATCATAATTTCTGTGTGAATTTTTGTTTAATATGTTAGTCTCATTTAAGTAATAAAACGCGATGGTTTTTTAGAATATTATCACAGAAACATTCATTACCACAGAATCAGTGTTAGCAAGGAGACACTGATTCTCTTCATGAACATTGTTTTCTGGAATGTGATATCTTGGACAAAGTATATAGCAAAATCCCCCAAAAAAATTATCGTTATGAAGAGAGTAGGAAATAAATCTTAATTTCAATGATTTTTACAATATTCTTGATTAGCTGAAATCACAGAACAATTGGAAAACTCCCTGAGCATGTAGATATAGAAGTTCAAAAAATTATTAATCGTTTAGATGGTTTGGTTTAACCGGGTAGTAGAAAATTTGATTTGGGATTGTCAGTAAATTTCATCACGCATTTTAGACGACAAGCTTTACAGCAAAAAGCCGCAAAATATTTTACTGATTATAGCGAAATTTTTGATTGAGTAAAAAAAAATTGAACTTGTTATTTGATGGGTATTAATCAGTTTTACATTTTTACATTTTAACTTTACATGTTAAAAATGTAGTACATGTTAAAAGTTTTTTTTAGTAGAAAATGATGTAAAATGTAAAATGTAAAAAATTCGCCCAACCCTGCCCTTTACCTTCCACTCACAGAGGGATAACCCTAGTGAAAAGGCACATTGTGTACCGAATGAGTCTTTGGGAATCCATAATAACGACAGGGACTTTACCCGTGGAACCGATTAGTCTTACCATTTTGACATAATTTGAATAATCAGCAAAACTAGTTTGAACTGCTAAATTCTTGACCTACATTTTTTATCCTAAAACTATATTTTTGGTAATTTATGAACGAAAATGAAACGAATTTGAGGAAAATTTCACCATCAACTGCCATCAACTTCCCAAATAATTGCCCTCAAAATGCTTTTCTAATGGCCACAGAACCTTGGCAAAGTGCTCAATTTCATTTCCACCCTTCATCCACGGGCTTCCCAACCCAATTCAAACCTCTCGCTGGCAGACCTGTAGATAATTGTGTATATATGAAAATTGGGTGTGACCATTGCTGGAGGGTGAGGAGACCAAAATATCCCATCATAATGTTTTAAATTGAATTTATTCTTGCAATGTTACTTCTTTCGCTCTTCAAGATTGTTATATTTTAATTACTTTTACGTACTGATAATAATCCATTTAACAGTAGATAGTGTAATTGTAATTTTTTTCTCCGATTTTCATTCAATTTATCTGGCTTTATATATTACTTTTTTCCTTTTTTCTTTTAAATCTACAAAAATCGAATTGAACCAACAGGGGAGAAATGTTTCTATTTGTATTTCCGTACTTTGTGTTCGTCTGTCTAAATAAACATTTTTGCTAATATAATCCACAAAATTAATATAACACACCTTGTGAAAGTATAATGTTTCTTTTTTTTTTTTTTTGGAGAAGGCAAATTAATAATCTTCATTTAATATAAATTAACTTACAAGTGAACTTAGGGCTATTGTCACAACTAAATATATTTATTTTCAAAATAATTGCAAATTTAATTAATTTTATATCACAAAATTACAATAATACCAAAAAATACAATACAATGAAAACCTAAAAATTTATTATACCTTAAATTGTTTATCAATCTTGTTAATCAGTGTTAATTCAGTGAATTCTTCTATCATGCCTCAATGAATTGTAATTATTTCTGTATCGTTTTTTTTTCTTTTATATATAATATAAAAAAAATTAAAAATCTTCTGCAAAGGTGTAAATAGCTAAGAATTTTCATTGATGCCTATAAGAAGTTTACTTTGCTACCATCAGTTTCAAAATTCTGTTAATATGTTCGTATTATCAAATTGAAAAAATCAGTTTAAGGGCTGGTCTATCATCAAAAGTGTAGGCTTTTGTTCCAATTACCTAATTCTGTCTTTGTTACGGTTAATCCTGTGAAATTTGAAGTAAAAAAGTTTCTTTTAAAAATTCAATAATTTTTTTTTCCAAAAAAGAGATGTCACGAAATTCTTCGTTGTTCTTTGTGATAAGTTGGTGCTTAACGGAGGGAAAATTCAGTGTCTTGATGAAGTTTCTTATGAATGAGTTTCTTGAGGCCAAAAGTTTTGAGCAAAAAATTTTCTCAAAGTCCATCTTTTCTTCTCTCAAAGTCGTGTGTGTATTTATTTCTGGAAAATTAAACTATCTCGTGCATTTCTATCTACTTTCTTTTACGGGTATAAATTTTCTTTTTTTTTATCCATCTTTTAATCGATTGAGAATAATCTCTATATATCCTTCAAAAGCACAAGTATAACTTTTTCTGTTTTCAATTTGCGAATTCTCTTATACTTTTTATTACCATAATTTCTCTCAAAAACGTATCTTTTTTTCTTTATAGTAAATTTTAGCAATGAATGTGAATTGTGTAAGTGAATTAATGAACATTTTCATTGACTAACATTTAGACACTGTTTTCTTTTTCTTTTTAATACCCTTTCAATATTACGATTTGCCGAATGAACAATTGGAGGAAAGATTTGCATAATGTACACAGAAATGCAAGTCGGAACAAGAAATTTCGTATCAAACTTATAATTTCCTAAAGGCTAGTAATCTTCAATAACTGAAAGTTCAATGAAAATTTTTCTTACCAAGAGTTCTTAATAAGTTTTCTGCATCAAGAGCTTCTTTTCTTTGGCAAAAAAAACTCTCAATCAAGTTATATTCTTTTCGTATACTCAAAACTTGTACTCTGAGTAGTTTTCAAAAGTATCGGAATTCATTTTTCAAACTCTGTTTGCAAATTTCACTTAATCATAGTTCTGCAAGCACAAGTTTGCATAATTTATTCTGTTTCCTCTATTTGTTGGCCTTGGCAATGAAATCCTATTTAATTAATTCAGGAAAATAATTGTGTATGGAATTTGTGTTTAAAATTCCAAACTTCCACATGACTAACATTTTAGAATGTCGCTGAATTTGAAATATGCATTTTAACCTTCATCATTTTCAACATATCAACGGCAAGCTGATTAAAAACTGCATGCCATTATTGTGCTATATAAATAATTTTACCTCTGTAATGGCCTCTACACACTAGAGAAATTTATGTCCATATTGAAGAGTTTTTTATACACAAGTGTAATGGCCTCTATACACTAGAGAATTTTATGTCCATATTGAAGCAAATTCCCTACGCCTGTGTAGGAAAAACTCTTCAATATGGACATAATTATCTCTAGTGTGTAGAGGCCATAAAGCGTTTGCTTCAATATGGACATAAATTTCTTTAGTGTGTAGTGGCCATAAGGGCACCTACACAGTAGAGAAATTTATGACCATATCTGACCGTTCTTCTTACACAAATGTGAAAATTTGCTTCAATTTGGATATAAATTTCTCTAATTTGTAACAGAGTAGAAGCTATAAGGGACTCCCTCAGAGGTAAACCATAATAACACAAGGGGCAAACAACTGACCAAAATTTCATGTCGTAGAATCAATATTCACAAAATATTCACATTTTTATATGGAAAGAAGAAAATATTCGAATATTTCCCTAAATATTCGCGATATTCGCAATATTCAGGAATATTCGCGATATTCGCGATATTCACGATATTTATGAAATATTCGCAATATTCACGTTGGTAGATGTTCTAGACTCGCGAGTTGTTTTCCCCTTGTAATAACATCGAACGGACAAAAAAACTCGGGAAAAACAGAAATAATGCATTATTCACATAAAATTGAATATATTATCCTTTAAAATATTTTTCTTAAATCGAAATTTCTAATTGACTATGACCTGAAAGCATTTACAGCCTTCAAAGCTTTAGTCAATCATAGAGCGCTATATATGTACATTTAAAAAAGGTTGAGATTTAAAATAAATCCTGAATTAATTTTTGTATATTCAAAAAATCTTTCGAAGTTACAAACGTAATTACATTATTTATGGCTTGATCAAGTATACACACATTTGTGCAATAAATCCAGAAGCCAGTATGGCCATTTATGCGAGGTTATTTTAATTCGAAATCTCCCTTTCGAATTAATGGCCATAGACCTATTTACAACTTAACCCTTTAAGAACGATTGGAACACCGGTGTCCCATAAAGAAAATAATTTTTCCTGAACTACCTAAAGTTATTTTTTTCTTATGTTTATACGCAATTGCAAAGTAGAAGGTTAAAGGAATCTAGGATATTTTTCGAAAGTCTCCACCTATTTGCTGTATAGTAAATATTGAAGCTCAAAAATGGCGAATTTTTAAATTCTCATATTGAAAATTAATTTTAAATTTTTTTTTATATTTCCACTTTTTTTGAGCAAAACCGTTTTGGAAAAGGAAACTACAATACTCAAACATAATATTTTTCGTTAGAGTGAAAATTAAGTCATTGGTATCGCAGGAAAAATTACATAAATTTTTGGGCTATTTTTGTCGCTATTTTTCATAGAGACAAAAAATACACCAAATCAGACTCTGCTTTTCGAAAGTTAGATGTAAGACGTTTTACAAGTTTTGTTTATTGGTTTCATTTTTATTGCTAATTTTCGGTCAGCGAAAACTGTTTCGTCCTTAAAGGGTTAAGCCGAGAGACGTCTTAACGTAATTATAATCAAAATAATGATTTGACTAAATTGCCATCAGTTTCCCACTAACTAAGTCATTTTTCGGCCTAAATCGAAAGTCATAAAGTCTTTCTTTCTCAAACTTTGCATATTTCTATCCTACTATTTCGTACTCTTCTTCTTTTGTTTAACATCATTACAATTTAATATTAGTTCAATAAAAATTTTGAGTGCTAAAAATTGGGATAGATATACGTATAACGTTTGAGGAAGAAAGGGATGTGAATTTCGATTTTATGAAATTTTCCTGACCTAAACAGTTTTTGCCAGAGGCATAAGAAATAAAATTCAATATTGAAAAGGGCGCTCTTGACGAAAAAAATTTGATTCACCAATTAGTATCTTGGATAAAATGCAAATGGAAATTTACAATTTTTATACCTGAAGAATTTAAACTTAATTTTGTGTTTTCAAACAGAATTTTTGAGCAAAATTTAAACTTTATGAAATATGACATCAAAAAACTATCAAAAGAATTACTAAACAATTATCATAGGAATTTTAATGGAACAAGAATATTAAGAGTGCCGTTGCTTTGTTTTCCTTTATAACCAAGTGGAGATTTGAACCCGAAACTCTTTGAAATTCGAACATAAAATATTGGAGACACCAAATTTATGAACAATGAAGTCAAAAACCCTTTTCTTTAGCTTTCGAAGCCTATTTTCGATTTTCTTTTAACATCCATCTGGAAATGAAAAAGAAAATCTGTCTGTTTCACAACAGAAGTTTGATTACCTAAAAGTGTCTTGACTTAAATGTAAATAGTTTAATTAAATTCTCGAATTTTCACACAGAATCTTCTAACAGGGGGTAAAAATTTATGAAAGACTACTCAAAGAAGCTGTCTCAGAATGTAATCAGTCACTTTTGAGAGTTACAATGAAAATGAAATTGTAAAGCTTTTTGCTTTGATTTTTCTTATGACAAAGTGAATTCCAACATATTGACACTCAAGGTACTTCGAAATTCGAACAAGAGACTTCAAAAGTCATCTGTCGATATCATAAAGAAATTAAAATATCTTTTTATTGACTTTTCGAACCGATTTTCGAATTGTTAAAAGTTTTTTTTTTAATTTCGAAATACCCTCGCAGAAACGATCTTTTAGTTCTTACTTAAACGGGGTAATTCAATATGTTGCACATTGTTCTATGAACTAGTGAGTCTTGGAAAATCCCCTCTAGTGGTTGCTTTCTATAAAAAAAAACTTTGTCGAGAGACTTTCTAGACTAAGAGTTTGAATACGGTTTTTGTGATAAATTTTTTATTATTGTCCCATTTACTTGGATTCTTTTATGTAGCAATTTTTCATGACTTCAATAACATTTATATATCTGTTATACCAAATCAATTATTTTAACATATTGAGAAAATATCAAGGAAAATATTGCACAAATTACTATTTTAGTGCTTATAATGAATTTTGCCGTCTTGTTTTTCGCTCAGGATGTAGGGGATGTTGTGGAAGTGTTAATATCTGATGAAAACTTTAAATTGGAACAAATTGTTCTGACGATCGAGCGGCAGGTTACGCAAACTTTCCATAAAATGTTCGAGTTTTCACACAAAAGTTTTCAATTACTCTATACAACAAGTAGTTACGAGTATTGAAAGTAACGTGAACCAGTTTTTTGATAAAATATATCCGAACATCCGAACTCATGTTATTTGCTCAAAATTAAATATATCCTAATTTTTAGGGAGATGTATAAGAAGTTCTAAAGCATTTGCCAATTTGCACTATTTCCGATTTTTCCAAATAATTCTTATTCTGTTTTAATAGAGCGTATTTCATTTGAAACGAATCAAATGCCAATTAAAAAAATAAGTTTATTCATAGAGTGATTCTTACCAGTCTCAAATAGAGTACCTTCTTTTAAAGTTTAAAAACTTCGATGATCTATTTGAAAATCCGAAAAGAGGTATTCTTACTTCTTGATAATTCCGGAAGGTACCTGAAGTATATCCTGTTCAAATTTCGAAATGCTTGAGTATCAAAATATATCGGTCCCCTATTCTTTCCGTACAGAAGTAGATCTTGAAATATTCGAAATTCTGTTTGAAGAACCAAAAACTTTCCGTACAGAGGTAGATTTTGAAAAATTCGAAAATCTATTTGAAGATCCAAAAAAGAGACTTTCTTACTTTTAGATAATTCCGCAAGGTAGCTGAGATATATCCTGTTCGAATTTCGAAGTACTCAAGTTTCAAAATGTGACGGTCTTCACATTGTTCTGAGGAAAAAAAAACAGAACAACGACATTTATTGTTCTTGTCCCAGTATTTGGTCACTCCATAATCACTGAGTAACTCTTTTGCCAGCTATTTAGTGTGATATTTGATAAACTTTTCCCACTTTGTTCGAAAATTTAGTATGAAAATTTGAAATTGAATTTGAATTCTTCGAACTTCAACGATTTTTTGTGCAAATAGAGTTCTATTTACCTTTTATCCAAGACACTATTGGAGAATCAAAATCTACTTCTGTTTGGGCTCAAAAGAGACTTTCTTACTTCTTGATACTTTCGCAAGGTGGCGGAAGTTGCATTCTGATCGAATTTCGAAGTGCTCAAGTGTCAAAATGTGACGGTCTTCACATTGTTGTGAGGGAAAAAGCAAAACAAAGACGCTTACTGTTCTTGTCCCATTATTTGATCACTCCATAATCACTGAGTAACTCTTTTGCTAACTTTCTAGTGCGATATTTGATATATTTTTCCCACCTTGTTCGAAAATTTAGTATTAAAATTCGAAATTGAATTTGAATTCTTCGAACTCCAATGACTTTTTGTGCAAATAGAGTTCCATTTACCTTTTATCCAAGACACTATTTGAGAATCAAACTACTTTCGATTATTCTTCTTAGATTTTCGGAAACGCTTTTAAATTACTTTGTAACTTCGAATATTTGTTTTATGCAAGATTTTTTTCTTTATCCCTCAATCTGTGCTCTTTCATTGACTTAAGGCATGATCAATTATCAAATTTGAGAGTAATTTTGGTCCTTCGAGTCCTTTCTGAGCTTATTGCATTAACAGATTTTTAAGTCTAATTAGTGCTTCAAATCCCAAAATGAAACCCATATCTCAAGGCAACTTTCTCAGCCAAGATTTATTCTTACATTTTCACTTGTTCCGACTTTCATTCCTTTGACATTCCGTGGATGGGGGTTCTAAACTATGTTCTACTGGGAGTGCATCTTGTTGGCTTTGGGCACGGCACCCACAATCCGGACACTTCTCTGGGGATTCGCGTGGCTGTCGAAAGAGTCACAGAATTGTGGGGGAGGCGCCAGGACTATGTTGTCCTCCGGCATGGCGGGTCTGAGGGTATGATGGTGATGGCGATGGTGGTGATGATGGAGCAGGTTCATAGGTGGCGGCACAGCAACGCACGAGTCCGCATCATCGGACTCTGTCTCAATTGGTGGAGGGAGTTGCGTGAGAGAGACAGCGGGCTTGGTCTGCAAGGCTCGGTTGAGGGCAATTGTAGCTGCCTGCTTGCGTGTGAGGGAATTGTGCCGCTGGAATCCTTTGGCTGGCGGACTGGGACTGGCGTCATCGTCGCTGCGCACCTCAACGTCTGGCTCCACCGGCTTGGGCAATGGTGGTGGAGGTGCAGCCTTAGTCGGCTTCGCTTCAGGGGGATTGAGAGCAATCTCCTGATCACTACTAACACCCGATGACGAATTGTCACCCTCCTCGAGGTGCACACTTCCATTGCGATTCCCCGTTGGTGGTTGCTGAGCCTGTTGTCCTTGACCACCCAGCAAATCGTGCGGATATGACTTGGATGCCTTTAGTTTCGTACGCATCTTCTGTATCTCTTCCACTGAGAAGGAATGAGGCATTGAACTTGATCCCGTGCTGCTGCCACTGTAACAAGAAAAAAAAGTTCAATTATTCTTCAACAGAACCTTTCTTTTAAATCTGGTAGAGAACTTTAATTGACAGAATTATGATGAGAAGTATATTCATTAAAATGGAACATAAAACTTTTCTAACGATTATTTTATAGAAGGTAGAGGACCATTTTACCACACATCCATTATAAAGTTTCACATCGCAACCCCAATTTCAACTAAAAGTTGGTTCATTTCTCAATCCTTCCTCATGAATTCATAAACGTATATATGAAGAACTTTAATGCACTTTGTGCAATATTTACAATCCAAATTACCTCTCGGAAACTTAGAATTCACCTAAGCATAAAATTATGATAATGAAAATTACAAGGAATAGAGAATATTCGAGCAATTGATATATTTAAACTTCAGCAATTCAATAAACAACCCTCTAAGATACTGTATTTTATTTTATCAAAGAAAACTATTGTGAATTTAAAAAAAGCTCGTGTAGTTTGATACCATTTGCCTTGAACTTTCTCAGAATCTTTGAATATACGCTGATTTTGAAATCAATATCCCAGGGTATTTTATTGAGTTTAATGCATATGTTATTACTTTCAATTGCTTTCACAAAGCAGACTTCTTCCATAAATAGTGTTCAATAACAATCATCAAAGTATCAAGACCGTGAGGCTTTATATTATGCTATAGTTACCGTATAGACGCAGGGATGCGGGCGACTTTATACTGTGTAAGTGACTTTATCCCCGCCCCTACTTGCATTTCGTAAGCTTTTCTTTAATTCTAGCATTCTAGGATGGTCTTCACAAATTCCCATAAGATTTTTGAAAAAAAGGTTTAGAATTAAATAATAAGAGTAGATGTAACATTAGATTTTAAGAAATCTAGAATGTAGTATTTAAAGTTCCGAGAACTTTGGGAACTGGAGTTAATCCTTCAGTCTCAAATCGGTATAAACTTTAGCTTTTTTGCGCCTCGAGTGGGTCAGTGGATAGAGCAGTGGCTCTGTGACTGCGAGGTCGTGGGTTCGGAGCTGAGCGGCAGCAGAAAAAAGATTTCTCATGCCATATCGGCTTCGAATTCGTCCAGTGAATGAACAAATAGTAATGTCAATGGTGCATATTGGCAAAAAAGTGAACCTTCAATAATTCAAAATGGCGAATTTTCCGGTCATAGGTATGTTTGGGCCAAATGTTCGCCCGGACTAGCTCTAAAGCATGTCCAAAAATCATTGAAAAAGCTTGGGCCAATTTTGAGAAAAACCGAAAAAACATTATTTTTAGGGAATATTAATTATTATTGGGGATGAAAAATTATTCAAAAATCGGTGATTAACCGGTTCAATTCCAAAGAAGACCTATATAGCCGGGTTCGAAATTTCAATACCTTTCCAAAAAAATTCAAATTTAAGCAAATCGATTGAAAAATGAGCCTTCCAAATTGGTTGATCTTTGTCCTTCAATAATTCAAAATGGCGAATTTTCCGGTCATAGGTATATTTAAGCGAAATGTTCGCCCGGACTAGCTCTAAAGCATGTCCAAAAATCATTGAAAAAGCTAGGGCCAATTTTTTGCAAAATTGGAAAAACCTCATTTTTTACCTATTTTTGTGGTATAGGGAACGCATGAAAGGGGAAGGGGGAAAATAAAGAGGTCGGGTGGGAGATAATGTCATTTGAGGAGGGGTCATCGAAGATCGGAAGTTGATATCTCTTATCGTTTGAATTTTATATGGGTGAAAAGACTGAAAAAGTGCGAAAAACAGTTTTTTTTTAAACAGAGCTACTACTATTACTTTCCCGATCCATCACCGATTATGACCGATGCAGTCGGATTCAGAATTTCAATATCTTTCCAATAAATCCGAATCTAACCAAATCGGTTGAAAAATGGACCCTCCAAAGTGGTTGACCGATATGACCTTCAATAATTCAAAATGGCGAATTTTCCGGTCATAGGTATGTTTGGGCGAAATGTTCGCCTGGACCACCTCTAAATCATATCCGAAAATCACTGAAAAAGCTTGGGCCAATTTTGAGAAAAACCAAAAAACATGGTTTTTGGAGGGGATATAGAGGAAGTGGGGAGGGGGAAAAACAAACGTCGAGAGATTTTGTTTTTCTATTGGGGGTCATCGAAGACTGGAACTCGATATCTCTTACCGTTTAAGCTCCAGAACAGTGACAAGTTGAAAAAAAAAGTCGATTATATAACTGCTCTCTCTTTGAGTTCGAGCAGTAAAAGGTTTTAGATCTCCTGCTTTTAAATTGTATACACGGATAGAGTCCGGAGTCTGGATGTGCAACCCATTAAATTCGTACTTCTTAGCAGACTTTCTTCGATCTTTCGATTTATCAAAGGTAAAGATTGCCAAAGAGACCAAAGGCCTAAATGATTTTTTTTAACTAAAACTCTTATATTTTTGGTTTAAATTATCGTATTTTAAAGCATTTTTATCATTCTAAAATTCTAAAATTTCAGCCATTTTAACCTGATTTTCGAACACTTTTGGAAAAATTTTACTTTGCGTTGGACAAGATTTCTTAGAGTGAATTCATCTGATGTCAAAAAACATTTGCCTGTTAAAGCGTGTCCCGAATTTGAATGTTAAATTTTCGACATGAAGTTAGTCACAACAGTAATTGAGTCTTGTTTTGATTTTTTTGACGTTTCAAGAGAATTCGTCAGCTTTTCATTTCTGAAAAAAATATTGAAAAAAGTTGTGTTTTGGCTAAGAAAAGTGATAAAAATGGAGAACCTGCGCAAATTGATCGTGGACACGTACCTAAAGAATCCAAAAGCGAGCTATTCTGAAATCGGAAGGATCACCGGAAAGTGTGCATCCACGGTGCGAAGGGTTATATTACGCTTCAAGGAACTCAAGACTGTTATTCGAAAGCCAGGATGTGGCAGAAAACCTGGAGCTGTAGGCAAGAGAATGGAGAAGAGAGTGTTGGCGCTATTCCAGAAGCAACCTTGCCTTTCAGTCAGAGATGTGGCCAAAAAGCTGGGTATCTCCAAGAGCTTAGTGCAGAGAATCAAAGAGAATAACGGATTGATAACGTACGAAGCTCAAGCTGCTCCCCATCGCACGGAAAAACAGAGGCGAAGTGCCAAAACGAGGTCGAGAAGTCTGAGTGATCGAGTTTTGAAAGGCTTTCGAGGATGCATTTTGATGGACGACGAAACTGTCGTAAAAGGTGAATTTACTCTGTTGCCCGGCCAATAGTTTTACATGGCGAAGACTCGTACGGGTGTAGCCAGCAAGTTCAAGTTCAAAGAGTACGACAAGTCCCCGAAGAAATATGTGGTTTGGATGGCAATCTGCTCTTGTGGACGTCGCAGTGAAGAATTTTTCATGGCAGGGACGATGAACGCGGATATCTACCTTAAAGAGTGCCTCCAAAAACGACTTTTGCCACTGCATCAAAGCCACGACATCCCTCCTCTATTTTGGCCTGATTTGGCATCATGTCATTACGCGAAAGCCACCCTGGAATGGTTTGCCAACAACAATGTCGAATAGATAAGAAGGTCAACCCGCCCTGCACTCCAGAAGTCCGCCCCATTGAGAAATACTGGGGAATTTTGATAGGAGACTTGAAGAAGAAGGCTAATCCAGCCAAAGATTTGCAGGACTTCGCACGAAAGTGGAAGAAAGTCGTCAGAGATCGTGGGAACGACCTTGTCCAGAGCCTTATGAGGGGAGTAAAGAAGATGGTGCGAAGATTTCGCGGAAAAACCGCTTGAATAAAAAACCATAAAGTGGATTTGAATCACAATGAAATACCCTTTCAAGAAATATAAATAGTATAGTTTTTTAATGAGAGTCATTTGTCTTCTTGGGCTTTAAATTCGGGACACGCTTTACCATGCGGCGGACAACAGAATTATACCGTCGGGCTCTATTTTGATATCAAGTGGAAAACCTCGACGACAAAACTTGGAATTTATCAAAGTCAAGTTAAAAATGGTTTCAACAAATCTCATTGAAATGCTTGATGTTTGAAGAATGAGTCTTCAAAATAAAGTCTCACCTAGTGTTACTGTTCCCGCTACTTTCTGCAGGTGCAGCCGGTTCCACTTTCGTGGTGCCATTAGTCTTGGGTGTGATCCTGGCCTGCAGCACCGAGTTGTCCTCTTCACCATCTGACTCACTGAGACTGTAGTCAGGATCGGGAATTGGTGGTGCCGGAATGGTGGTTGCCGCCGGGACAGGTGCTTGGGGTCTCTGTGATGCATTCGAGAGGGAACGACAGGGTTGAGCATATGGATTACCACCAACAGACTGAGGACCCACGATGGAAGTTGTGAGCCGTCGATTTGGTTCAGACCGACCACGATAGCCTACAGTGCGGATATCCTGAGGTGATGCATAGAGTTTGGCATTGGTAGCTGGTCGGAAGCTTGACATCACCTCCACGGCCTCTGATGCCTCCTTTGCAGCTTGCTGTTGCTTCAACTTTTGCTGAAGTGATGCAGCACTTTCATACTCAGACCGAGAGACATCGACTTTGACCACCTGACCCACAGGCGGAGGAGGTGGTGGATGGGTTGGAGGTGGCAAATTGAGTCTCTGCATTGAATTATGTAAGACATGTACATCATCCTGACTTCGATGTCCTTTGACGCTGCCAGAAGCCCATTGACCAGCTGTCGCAAGATCCGGCGTACTGTGGAAGTTACGCCGAAGCTCACCATTGACGAGAGGAATTGAACAGGGCTTAGCACGAGAAGCTCCAGTTCCCTGTCGACTCTTCTTGCGTTTCATATCGGCCACACTGCTATAAACGAGAGGAGCACGCTGTGGGGAAACTTGGGGTGTCGGCGTACCACTGTCAGCAGACTGGAAGCGTGAGCTGGTCATCATTGCCGAATATCGAGCATCAGCAGTAGAATCGCCTTGTTGTCGCTGGAAGAGTTCCTCTAGCTCAGCTGCGGTTATTCGGCCCGAAGTGGGACGAGCCTTAATGCTTGCTGTACGGGGCTGGATGGGTGTCCCTGGACCACCCTGGGTAGGAGTTGATACGGCACTCTGGCTCTGGTGGATACTTTCAGCTGAGCTTGACTTTGCCGTTGCTGTCAAGTCGTCTTCATCGGCAGCACTACCCCCCTCCAAACCAGCTACCATTGACTTGGCACGGGCCCTTCCAACACTCAAGGTGGTTTTAGGATCTCGACGGGGTGGCATAGGGGCTGGCATCTTGCCACCATGACCGGGAATCAGACCTGACATGTGACGTGGCAAAGTAGCACATTGGCGATTGGCTAATGGAGTCCGGAAGCCACCCTGTGGTCCTGGCTGAGGTTGCTGACCTGGTAAAATTTGCGAAATTACTGTCATTGACACGAGAGCTCCAGAATTCCGAATGAGATCGACCACATGCTCATGGGATGCTGCTCTCACATCTTCACCATTGATCTGGAAACACAAAGCAAATACAGTACAGTTTACTGATCACTAGAGCTAGCCAAAATATGCAAAAAAAAATCTTCAAAATATGCGACATAAAAATGCACGGAAAATCATAAAATATGCAGGAAAAATATGCATTTATTTAATTCATTTTTCAACCCAAATAAGAGTGTTTTCTAGCACTTTGACATAAAAGCCTTTAACTATTGGGAATTTACTTTTCATAAGGATCTGTCTCCAGTAATCATTTCAAGTATTGTATTTCTCAAAAAGAATTTGCGAGTTGCTTAATAGTAGTATTCTTTAAAAATTCACTATTTCATTATCTAAAGCAATATTTTTGAAAAATATACAAAATTACAGCTGTGATAAATCGAACATGCAGTATGGCATTTTGGATTTATTTAAAATAAATTTGGTATCCTTTTATTTTGAACTGTTGGGATTGCGCTTAAAAACACGCACAGGTCAACCATAAAACGCTGAATATTGCACTTAAAAATACGCAGAGATTAATCGTAAAACTTTTAAGAATGCGCTTAGGAACACGCACAGCTCAATCATAAAACGGTGAAGATTTCAACTGTTGTATAATTCAGCAGTGTATGCTTTTAAGCGCATTCTTAACCGATTTACGATTCAGCTGTGCGTGTTTTAAGCTCAAACTTAACCGTTTTACGCGTGTGCTCGTGCTGTGCGTGTTTTAAGCTCAAACTTAACAGTTTTAAGAGTGTGCTCGTGCTGTGCGTGTTTTTAAGCGCGATCTTAACCGTTTTATGTTTAAACTTTGCGTGTTTTAAACGCATTCTTAACTGTTTTATGACTGCGCTGTGCGTATTTCTAAGCGCGATCTTAACCATTTTATGATTGACATGTTTGTGTTTTTAAGCTGAATCTGAACAGTTTTACGTGTGTGCTGTGCGTATTTCTAAGCACATTCTTAATCGTTTTATGATTAAGCTGTGCGTATTTCTAAGCATAATCTTAAGCTTCTTATGAGTGAGCTGTGCGTGTTTTTAAGCGCAATCTGAACCGTTTTATGACTGATCTGTGCGTGATTGTAAGCGCATTCCGAAAAACTGATCTAAGGATTTTTTATTCTTTTAGAATATGATTTACAGAACATGTAATTAAACATTCTTTCATCCTTATACAATAACCTCAATTCATCCCTTCTAATAATTTTTCAACGCCAAATGTAAAAAAAAACACCTCAAATTATTTTAAGGACAATATTTATGTTTAAAAGTGGAAATTAAAAAGCCTTTTGTAAATTTAGCGAAAAGTTCTATCTAGTAGATTAAAATATTTAGTAACACTAGTACAGTACGCATTTCCATCTCCTACAGCAGCTTTTTAAAACATTTGAGGGTTAAATGGGCCTACCCTCTCTGTTGAGTTCGAGAAGTAAAAAACACTGAGAGAAATCCGAAAAAGTTTAAATAACATTCCGGAAATGTTTATTTTACCCTTTGCAGTATTGACCCGAAATAGGTGTAAATATTATGCTTTTTAGGTGTATTAGGGGTTAAAATTACCCTTTTTCATGTTAATTTTACCATTAAAATGGTGTAAAATTAACATTAAAAAATGTTGATATATTTTTAAACCTAAAAAGTGTTAAAATTATGAGGAAAAAATGTTAATCGCACCCTCGTTTTTTCTCAGTGAAGAAATAAAAACGATTTTCGTCCAAGAGTGTTGGCTTTGAAACTTACAGCAATGAGGAAATCTCCTGGGCGTAAACCAGCCATATCGGCAATTCCATCGGGATCCACATCATCTAGATACTGAAGAGCTGGACAACGGTCAGATGGCTTCAGTTGCATCAGGGGTGAAGTGGCTTTGGCACCGCGCAACACAAATCCAAATCCTCGCTTTCCACGGTGCAGTACAACCGTACGAGGTTCCGAAAGTCCGCTGCAAAATTTTAGTATGGAAGATTAGAAGCAATCTAAAATACTTGGTTCCTTTCTGTATATCTTACACTTTCTTCAATCGGGGTTCAGTGGCAGTGTTAAAGTCTTGTGCAAATTGCGTCTGACGCTGAACCACTTCCTGACTTGCTGTCGAAACATTCGTGATGTTCTTCTGACGAATATTGACCTCTTGAACGTGATGGATGGGAAAGAGGCCAGATCGATTGGTTCCACGGACATACCCCTCAAGAAGACCACAATCCGTTGAACCTACCACTTCGATGACATCACCTGGTTGAATGGTCAAGTGACCCTGTTGCTGAGCCACATACCGTTCCATGCATACAACTGTAGTACTAGGATGTCCAATGGAACAGGCTGCACTATCTGAGCTTGTTCCAACTCCTGATGAATCGCTGATGATGTCACTAGTATCGCCGATGCTTTTGTCTGAGTTAAAAAAAATCCATGAGGAATGTGTTAAGGATGAGGCCAATGGTGATTGGTGGTCGCCAAATGAATAGAATGTATACAGGAGTTTCTCATTCAACCAAGACAACAGGATGAATAATGGAGCACAGGAAGGGTCAAAGCGCAAGATGCATGGAATGAGAAACAACAGAAAACTAACATGCAACAGCAACATGCACGAAGGATCATCAGGAGGCCTTTCACACACTGCTAAACCGCTTCTTTTGGATGTTCAAGGAGATGGTTTTCGTGTTAACATCAACAAAATCTTTTGTACTAATCACAGATAAGAGCGAAGTGCAATTTATTTTGCATTTATCGCATATAGATTTTATTAGGCAACACTGTAATTTGGTGTTTAAAGTTAGAGGATTTACTGGAAGCATCTACTACAAGTAGTAGATAACATAGAAGGGATGAGAAATCATATGGATTGATTTTAAAAAGTTTCAAAGGACATTATACCACAGGAGTAGACAGATAGATGATAGATATTTAACAGACTTATGTATGATTAAAATTTGAATTTCTTCCGTTCTACTTGAAAGTTCGTACAGGATCGTGAGTTTTCGTATGCCAATTGCTGTCAAATTTTGAATTTAAATTGATATTGCTTTTAAATGGAAGCATAACAAGAGGTTTTAGTGTGGAAAGGCCCCAGATAGAAGCCGGAAAGGTAGCCAGAAAGTCTCAAATATAAAAAAAAAATCTGCCTTCGTAGGTCTGAAAGATTTTCTGGCCACTGTCATTCCGGACAAATTACCTGTCACAATACTGATGTCATCCTCATGACTCCTATGGCTGGAGGAGCTCTCCGACAGGCTAGAACTGGCAGAACTGAAGGGATGCTCGCTCGGGCAGGGCGATGGTGGCCCCATGAGACGCCCCAGGGCGCTCGATGGCGCCCACGCCAGACCCGAGCGTCGTCTCGGATTGTACCTTGGCGGACCGCGGAAGGGGACTGTGGAGAAAAGTTTTCTGTGTTTGCTGGATCGGAAAAACAACAACTCTCCAGAGTGTCCCATTGTGTGCCAGTTTATTTGCTAATGTTCTGCTTTTAGGTTGTAAGTTAAAGTATCTCACATTCCCAACACAATTTGTCATTCTAATGAATTTTCTGTCTCATGAGAGGGCTCAATAAAATAAGAGAATGTGGATGATGTTGATGCGAATAACAACAATAAATAAACTTTATTCTTTTAAATTGAAAAAGAAATATACCATCTCATCGATGTAAAAGGAAACACCTCTCATTTCACCTCCGGAGAAGATGATTAAAGGCACAAATTTCTAGATTAAGAAGCACGCAATTAAATAATATTGTGCTGCCACTATGTTGAACAGGCCATAAGAAAGAGATTAAGAACTTGAAACATGGTAACAACAGTGATGAAAAAAAAGAAATATTATAAACATTAAAATGAATTAAATGAAATTAGGGTTTTTGCGAAAATCAAGAAAACAAGACATCTTTTGCTCTGTCCTACCAATGTTGAATGTTTTACAGATTAAGATAATTAAGGTTCAGCAAACTAACCAAACCATTGCCTTGCATGGAACTTCTCTAATTAATTTAAATTGACTGTAACTTTTTTGGCTAATATTTAAACGAACTAATTTTCTCCCAATTCTGAAAGAATTAATTTAAACTTAGTATTTTCATTCTCATAAATGTTTTTTTTTAAGATTTCAAGATTAAATTCATGAAACTTAAGAGCAATTAAATAGAAATTAGAATGCCAAACTACTTAAAATAGTCTTCAATTTAAAAGCTTGTCCAAATACTTTTTTAACCTCCATACCAAAAATATAATTAAAGTTTTGTATTATTAATCCTTAATTCGGAATAAAAAATCTTCTATTTTCACTTAAACTACATCTCCAAGCCTTTTGTCTCATAAATGAGAATATTGTTTGAACAGACTTTTAATTAAAATTTCAACCTTCTACTTTACAATTATGTACAGACATAAGAAAAAAATAACTTTAGGTAGTCAGGACAAATTATTTATTTTATAGGACACCGGTGTTCCAATTGTTCTTAAAGTGTTAAACTATATTTTCCGAAATTATGATTTAAAAATATTAAAAATTCAGCCACTGACAGGTCGATTTTTGGAGACATTTCTCAAAAAAATTACTTCTCGATGAACAAGATTACTCAGAGTACATAGTCAACTGAAATCAAAAAAACCTAATATTTCCTATTAGAATATTAGGTAAAACTAGTCGTTGAATAAAGGATTTTTCAAAAAAGATGAAATTTGGATTTTTGAGAATATTTTGTACAAAAAATATCATTTTCTACGTATTTTACACCACGTTTCAACTTGTAAAGTAAGTTACGATCAAGAAAACGTTAAATCCTTAGTTCATAGATTAATTTACCTCATCCACTAACAGAAAATATTTAGTTTTTGATTTTAGATAAATCTGCTCTGATTAATCTTATTCACCAAAATTTTTTTTTTCAAAAACGGTCTCCAAAAATAAGGGTCCAGTAGGGTGGAGTCATCACATCACTTGTGCACGTTATAAACTTATGGACAGCGTGCAAAAATCTTAAGTTCTTATCTAAAACAGAATTTTTAAAATTCATAAAATTATGAGTTTATGATGTGATTAACAATTTTGAGATTTTTTGAAATCTGTTTTAAATAAGAACTTAAGATTTTTATAAGGTAGTCCATAAGTGTATAAGGTCCATAAGGTTCATAAGTGATGACTCCACCCTAGCTGGATTTTCATTTTTTTTTTTGTAATGGAAACTTTAGAAAATATAGTTTAAATATTGCACATTATATGTCTAAGAGCTTGAATTAAATAATTTGTTTCATTATGTTAAAAAATATAGAATAAACTGAGGCACCACCAAACACGGGGTAGCACCAAATACTAATTTTTATTTCTAAATTACTTGGACTATCCCTATCATTTTTTCAGTGAACAAGCATCCCTATAGTGACTATAAATTTCTATTAGTCTTGTCCAGTTGAGTGAAATATCTGATTAAAAAATCTCACTGTTTAGTGCTACCCCGTGTTTGGTGGTGCCCCAGTTTCCGCTATTATCCTTTTGGAGCATGATTTTCCATTTTGTCGAACTTTATACAAACTTCAGACCTAAGGCTTAGCCATATGGCTTAACTTCTCTAATTTCTTCTTAATCAAGGTATTTTGGAAAATCATCACTTAAGATTGGACAACATGGGCAAGTCATCCATTAAATTTTGAAACCCCAATAAAATTGGTTGGTATTTTGAATTTCGAGACCTTCGAGACCATCGGGAACTGAGCTAAACCTTAGGTCTGAAGTCGGCCTTATTGTCAATTCTTTAATTTATTGACCAAAAAAAGGAATAATGTTAAAACACTTTCATTCAAAGTGAGCTTGCAGCTAGAGTTTTGATCGAATGAGTGATTTACAAATAAAAAAAAACACCTATATTACACAGTTGTACAACGTCATTTGATATTTTATTTAGCCCTATTTTAGTTAACTTAATGAATATAGCTATAATAGTACTATAAGAAAAGATGAGAAATTATTTTAATTCCTTTTAAAATTTGTATGTTATCCAAGTTATATAGATATTATTATATTTAGTAGGGGAAAGTCGTCTGCCTTTAAATGCAGCAGCCTCCAAATGTTGCGATTTTTTCGTTGTTCTCAAAAGCATAAATTATATTCTATTAAATATTAGGTAGCTATCCATCATCCTCAAAAATCATCAAAAAATGGAGAGCATAGCTCCTATTTCCTAGATACTAGATTAAAAAAATGAAAATGAGCTCTAAACTGTAATTTTGATGTTCCACAAATCATGCGACTTTTCATAGTAAAAATCATTTTACAAATAAATCTTCCATTGTGACACATAGAAGGTTAATTAGGCTTAATATTTCTGTTAATATATTTTGGTTCAGATGACACAATTTTTGTGGGTGGCAAAAATTTGCAAATATGACCCTGCAGCAGCCTTTAAATGCTAATGTCGTGTGCCTTTAAATCCTATCTTTCCATACATCAAAACATGTGAAATCGAACTCCTACTTTTCTCTGACGAACGTCATACAAATACTTATAACCTGCTATCTTGCTCCGGCCGGGATGTTTCAAGTTGACAATTTTCAACTTCAATGGCTTTTTCTTCCAAATTTTCATGTGCAAAACAGTGCTTCAGAAAAATGTGAAGAAAAGTTATTGTTTAATGTCTTTTGACTGCAGTGATGATTTTAGTGAGTGCGTTAGGCTTTAATCTAATCATTTATAGCCCATTTAGTTTTATTGATTCAATATTCTCAGTGAAAAAAAAAAACATTTAAAGGCAGCTGCGTCGCGTTTGAAGGCAGACTATGCCAGCTGCCTTCATACAAATCGACATCACTTTTTTAATTTCCTCAGAAGGAAAAACTGAGGACTTGCGAGTGCTAAATGAGGTAATCATATACGCCGAATGAACAAGAGAATTTTTTGGTGTAGTAGAAAATAAAATCCATTTTGTGGATTCTTCAGAAAAAAATCTTAAATTTGGAACTCCATTTTTCATTTGAAGGCAGACGACTTTCCCCTACTTCATTAAATAGTTTTATTTTGTAAAACTCCTCAGTAAGTGAAAAATTGAATTTCTGGACATCGGAGAATTACAGATAAACCTATTAAGAATTTTGCATTTTGATAATCCAGTAATAATTTAGTAATTATGCAATTCTGGTGTACCCTTTAAAGTATTTCAATTATTTTTTTATCAAATTTTATGAGGCATATCCAAACTTTAAATTAATTTGTTCAGAATTTGAAATTACCCTTCTTAGCCCTTTTTGTTAATTTTCTATAAAATGTGATTAAAATAGAATAAAATGAGATGTTTATCCAAGACACACAATATTGAGAATATCATCCAACATTGGTTGCAACTTGCAAAAGAATAGGGAAAACTAATCACATTCAAACAAACAGATTTTTTGAAATATTTGACTGATTTTAGGTAATTTTTATGGTGAACATTCTAAGAAAGAAATTAATTCTTTTCGTAGCAATAACGAAAAAACTGAGTAGAAAAGCTAAATCAGCTAATAAACAGGCGAAACAACGAGAACAATGAAGTGAATTTAGAGCTAATAATTGAAATTATCCCTCCTGCCTTTCTCCCAAAATTGATTACAGGCGATTAAATGTTTTTTTTTTGTCGGACAAATTTCAATTTTCAGGAGAAAGGCAGAAGTGATTGCGAAAACACAAATGGTAGATTTTCGTTAAAAAAAAAACTCAAAGGAAAAAAAGTATAGAGAATGAGGGACATTCAATTAATAACAATTCTTTCCTCTCTGTTGGGTATTTACCAATATCTTCAGTTTTGTAGTTCTGGATCATTTCGGCGAGTTCCAAATTTCCAGCAATTACGGCGACCTGTGAAGGTGTGAAAGAAAGGTCATGTTAAATTGGCGGGAAAAAAAGAGAGTCAGGGATCAAAGAGGTGAGAAGGTTAGTCAAACACCGAAGGGGTTGAAGAAAATTACCTGATACGGCGTCTGATTGGCATAATTGAGGGAGCCTCGTTGGGCACCGCGAAAGAGAAGCATTCTAGCGCAAGCCTCTTGATTGTTAACAGCACAAACATGCAGCGGTGTGTTGCCGGACGCATTCTGGCTATCCATGTCGGCACCGTAGAACAGCAAGTGTTCGAGGTGATGGACCAGACCATTGCGGCAGGCCTGCGGCGACAAGAGACACCATAAGTGAGCCTAAATCGCACTCCAAACTCACTTTGGAAAAGACATGCACAACTCCACCCCCTCATACATTACAAAAAGCTCCCCCCAGAATGATTAATTGAAGTATGACCCCATACTAAACTAGAATTGGTTGGGGTTTGGATGCCTTGCACAGACTGAGCAAACCAATCCAAGAAAAGGACCATTTATAAACAATTCAATTAGGACAAGTCAGATCGATTGGAGGTTGTTCCCAAGAGTAAATGTTCTTTCTATAAATAGAATCTGAAGTATCCCCCAGAATAGCCCTCAACAGAAGAAATCCCTCATGAAAAAGTAGTTCCTCCACCAGACCAAAGAATCAAGTACCCGCTACAGAACCTAAATATTATTTTAATCGATGAATGGATCATCGCAGAATGAGGTGTAATTATTAAGATCATAAATCATAGAAATTGCAATTATCATCGTCAGACCTTGGAATTTTTAACAGTTCTACCTTCAACTTGGATGCATTCTTCTCCCAAGAGTGATTGACTGTAAGATGCGTTCTAGCCATTTATCTATCTGCATTTTACACTCAATCACGCAATTCAAGTGAGAAATATTGAGGTATTTTGCTGTTTTCAGCCAAGCGCCTGAATGGAAAAATAAATTTCAAGAAATAGGGATTTTTGTAACCTGATAGATTAAGAAGGAACAGCTAAACATGAGCTGTGCGATTAAATAGAACCAGCGTTGTATTGGGTTTACTAACGTCAAAGAAAAGATGATATCACAGGAAAGGGATTCTGCAGACTAGTGAGAACATTGTCATATGAGAAATTAGTGACTCAGCATCGCATGAGAGATATCTGACAAGTCTCACCACTCACCAGTGATAAAAATAAGTCACTAATTTCAAAATTCAAAAGAAAGAAGTGAATTCTGAGGAGGAATAAGTCTAAAAATTCTTTTAGAAAAACTAATTGAAGTTGCCAAATTCCCACACTGCCCTTGTATTTTTTTTTTGTTTTTTTTGTGAAAAATTGCATATCTGGTTGACTGAATAGTCAGATGATCACCGATTTTTTACCAGATATAGAGTTCAATTTCAGGAATAACATACCTATCTCTCAGAGTAAAAAAGATCTAATAGTATAATATATTTTCTGAAACTTTCGAAATCATTTTCCTTCGCGAATCTAATTTCAATTTCTAATGACATTGTTATACTGTTACAGAATTCCTATACTGTAAAAAATAAATCTCGAGAATGCGATTCACATCAAACACTGAAGGTTTCATAGACTTGCTCGTAATGGCCATTTGATACTGACTGGCATTTGATGTTGTCCTGCTCTCGAATTTATCACAAAAATTTGTCATATGACTTTGTCGTATTGTTATAGAATACCCCTAACTAAGAATATCTTAACAAATTCCCCATAAACCCGGAAAATTCGTAAGAGTTATCGGGAATTCTAAAAAATACTCTGAGTCGGCAATCAGTCCCTGATAACCAGAAAAATTCCCGCGAAGTCGTGAAATATTGAGAAGTTCTCGAAAGCCCCCTATTACTCGAAATAATTTTGGAAACCTTCGGAAAATATGTGAAAACTAGAGGAAACCTCAAGAACCTATGGGAATACTAAGAATCCTTGTTAACCTAAAATCCAATGCGAAACTCAGAGAATTAAAGAAACCCTCTTAGGAAAATCCTTGGAAAGCATCAGGATCCCAGCGACCCTTGTAAGTATTTTTATTAGGTATCACCGGTTCTCAACTTTTCCATCACTATTCTTTATATCGTTTTTTGTGCGGTGTGAAAAAAGGATGGCAAAGCATTCTAGCTTTGCTGAATGCTCAATACTTAGATGTTATACCTGAAAACTATTTTCGCTTGATTTACCGTTTACCGGATCAAGCCAATTTATAGAATACATTAAATTACTCAAAAGATCGCCCAAAATGTATTAGGAGAAATAGGGGGATGTGGGGCTGCCTTGAGCTATGGGGCTACATTGATATTCGATTTTTTCGCATATTACTAAATGAAGCTGGTCCTTACAACTATTTTATTAATTCTGGTTTCTTTTAGAAATATGCGATAAAAGCGTATAACAATGTAGTCCCACAGCTTAAAGTAGCCTCATCTCCCTCTACAATTGTTTTCCTGATAAAAATTAGTTATCAGTTACGAATCGATTCATTATCGGTTCATAACCGGTTGTAAACGGATTAGTCTTGTCAAGAATTCCAAGACCTTGCTAACGAGCCCAAACATGATCCCATATGGTTGATAAATGCGATCTCTGGAGCCTTTTTAATCTTTAACCTTGAAAAACCGTTACCGTTACGGCCAGACGTACAGGTGGATGGACGAACAAACAGCATGATATCATTTTTTAGAAATTGTCTGAAATACGATATCATAGGAGTTCGCTTTTCAAAAGCAAACTACCGGGGAGGTGGAAGTTGAAATTTTAGAGAGTGAAAAAATCGAAGGATTTATTCTTTGTGGAGTTCGAGATGTTAAATAACTACTATACAGTTCTGTACGTTGTGTTTATTTTATCCTTTAATTTTGCAATAAAAATCGAGGTAGATCAGCCATTTTTCTTACTGTGTGCACGTGTATTTTACTTTAACTACTTTTAATAACAATAAAACTATTAGGGCAGGTTGACTCATAATGTTGAAGGTTTGTCCGTATGGACATTTCGTCTAGTTACGCAAATAACCTTGATATTGAATCATTTAACCGATTTTTCAGAGTTATAGATTAAAAAGCTCTGGCGAGTATATTTCTTAACCAATTAGAGCCATCTTGAATTCACATGAAAGTCCTTCAATTCCCAAACAAGTTCAACTTGTCTTTAATAGTCCAGAAAATGATATCTTTACTCAAAATTCAATTCTTTAATTTCAAGGCTACTTTAAAACGAACGCAATGAAAAATTTTAAAATGTTTAATAAAGTAGCTTTAACAACCTTTGTAAGTTTAATTTCAAAATTTAAGGTATTCCATTAACGAAATTTTAATCCTAATTGAACCATGAGATAAAGCCTTTTTCACTTTGATTAACGCACTCCAAGCACTAGAAATTCTAGGAATTTCAATAACTTTTAATTAATTCTTGGCAAGCAATTAAAATTAGTCCTTTGTAGTATTTATAGATAACTGAAAGCTCTTTACTGCAATACCGTATAGACAGACAGCAATGCAAATTGACAAAATTTAATTCTATACACACGATAAACTATTAAATACGTCGAATGTGACGGAAGTCAATGGATTAATTAAATTTGGTAAGAGAGGGATCAAAGAAAGGCACGGAAAAGCCCAGAGAGAGATAGTAAGAGAAAATCGATAAAAACCTAAAAGCTTTTCCATTGTTGGACCATCGCCAAGTTCCAAAAATGCATCTTCCACCAAATAATACACTACAGAATACTCCGGCCAATGTGATGGAGGGAGATTTCCTACAGGGATTCTGAGGGATACATTACCTGATGAACTTCTTGCCATCCTTGGGTATCTTGAGTGCCGAGTGATGCATGATCGTGGAGGAGACTCTCGCATATCTTGGCGTCCGTTTTCTTCGTCACAGACAAATACACGGGCGTCATTCCTCGCATATCTTTGTAGTTTGGCGAAGCGCCCAGCTCTAGGAGAGTTCTGTAAAGATGGACAGAGAAATGTGTATACTTAAGATCGTTGACTGGGGAATAGACGACAAAAAAAGGAAATAAAAGACCGTCCATTTAGCAACGAATTAAATTCAATTACCAGTGACAATAAGTGAACTGAAAGTGCTTGAAATGGGTGACAGAATGGAGAAGAGAATTTGCAGAGAAATTTATAGTTGCAAGATTAAAGCTGGACATCCGGACATTAGAGAAGTTTGCTACGTTGCGAGACAAATACCTCTCCTCCGCCACCTTCTCGGTGGTTCACTTCTTAGAAAAACCAGTGTGGGTTTCATCTTGTCTGATTGTCATTCATACAGTCGATGTCTTAGAAGAATTCGTTTTTTTCTCCAATTCTCTCCTGTACGCAATTAGTTATATATACTTTTATTCTATTAGTGCTATTTCGCGGTTTTCTTCATGGTACAGCTTCATGTTATACTCACAACACTATAGCGCATTGACAGAGATTTAGAGAAGCTTTTTAGAGCTTAATTAAACTGCAAAAAAATCTAACTGATATTCGTTTAAGCTGTAGAAAACTCTGTCAATTTCCAGACACTTTAACCGGACACCATGAACCTCCTTAAATTTTCTTTTTTTTTTTAATTTTCGAAGAAAGCTTTGAAAGTATTCTGGAAGGACAAGAAACTTCGAAAAACTTTGTGTCCGATATTACACTCAAAGCAATGTCTTATATATATATTTTTTTATTTTAATGTAGAGCGATGGGAGAAAACAAAAACGATGAATCGTCTAATAAGGTTCCAAAAAAAATCAAATTTCTATCATAAACATGACGTTTCAAACTTAGAGCATTGGTACTTGTATTCCATTTGTCCGAAATTTAGCACAGGTTCAATCGCAGCTGTTATGATCACACCGTCTATTAGAATGAAGTACGCAATACCTCCGATTGAAAAGAGATATACAGTGGGACCTCGATAGAGTCAACTAATTATTTCAAGGCCTGTTGACTCTATTGGATTTGTTGACTCTCTATTAGAGTCCGAGAAAATCAATTAAAATGTGATTTATGTTTGTTCTAGATCACTGATAAATTCAAAACGATACTAGAATTTTCATTTAGGGTAAGTGTGCCAAATTTCGGCATAGTTGCATGCAAGCGCCAAAGTCTCAAGTTTGAAATGTAATATCTTTAATAGAAATTGATTTTTTTTATTCCTTACCTAAGGAGTGTTGCTTAGAACCTTGTGGACAGTTTATCGTCTTTATTTACTCTAAAATCATTCTTAATACATTTTAAAATGAATAAAAATGTAGACATAGCTTTGGTGCCCTATTTCGGCCACTTTCATACTCGTAGTTCCTTGCCCTTCGGGAATTATTCCAATCTCTTTTTCACGTCATCTCGTTTGTCGAAGCTACATTTTTTCTTATTGTTTTGCATTGTATAATCTCTAGAGTATGTAAAAACTAAAAATTCATGGAAATTCGAGGAACAAAAAAGGTGGCCGAAATTGCAAGCTGGCCGGATTTTGGCACACTTACCCTAATTAACCCATAAATTCTACACTCTTTGGCCCAAAAAAGTCATATGTATGGGTAAAAGTTGAAGATTAATGACAGATTTTGCGGAATGTTTTTATTATTAGTAAATATCTTAAGTATAAATTACTCTCGATGTAGTAATATTGAGGTCCACCCACGATGTTAAGGTAAGGAAATGGTGTCCTAAAGATGTCTTTTTAGAAGAAGACTCCAAATCAATATCTTTAACCATTCATCACTTTAATCTTAAATGTACAAAAGAAGAGCGTTTTAACCGTTTTTGCTGGCCAATTTTAATTTTCTGTCGCTTATTTTTTTATCCCAATTTTCTTTAATTAAAAATGTAACTTAAAATTATTTTTACACATTTTCTTTAGACGGGTAATTTTTATGGTCGTTTATCATATACATTTTTTTGAACAAGTTAGTTCTTTAAAAAGTTTGAATAAATTTTGAAAAAGTTTCTTCACTATGTTGTACTCAAAAAATCTAGCATCCTGTACGTCTTTCCTTACATTAACTTCCTTATATAGCAATCACAGACCTAATCAAAAAATAAAAAATAAAAATAAGAGAAGAGAAAAAAGACAAGAGAATTTTAAATCCGTCAAAACGCTTAAAATCTCGAAAACAAAATTATTTTGTTGGAAAATGATTACACGGTTAATATACGAATTTTATCATAATATTACCATGTTACTTACATAAATGTTTTACTTGTATTAAAAACGTTACATTGATACACCAAAACACTGATTTTAATTTCGAAAAAGTCTTAACAATATTATTAGTTCAATAATAATAGAAAAGTTGACTCCATCGGAGTCAATTTGGGTCCAAGTTGACTCTATCGGGGGTTGACTCTATCGAGGTCCCACTGTATTAACAAATTCTATGCAGGGCAACCAGGGCAAGCATCTTAATGGTAGACCTCTATATAAAGAAAATAATTTTTGATACTTTAAAACACAGGGAAACTGTTCGTAATTTGGGACAGCTTGTAATTTTGGACACTATAAATAAATTGATTGAAATTATAGGGGAAAGCAAACATGCTACTTTCGGACGACTAATGCGTTTCACTCAATTTTTTTTTCTATCTCCCTTATTTATGTCACCCAAAACCCTGTTCTGGAAATTTGAGGCATTGGACTAGCTATTAAAATATAATATTAAAATGGGCCAAATTCATTTAAAACACATTGAAAAAATGAATTGTTCGAAGCTTCAGTAGTCCGAATCCGAAGGTAGTGCGTTTTCCCCTACGTTTTTCTTATCTGAATATTTATTCTTTTTAGGAAGTGTCCAAAATTACAAGCAAGGGTCCCAAAATTACACTCAAATTCATGTCTCCATTATTATTCACTTCTAAACGTACTCAGATTTATTTTCCAGAAATCAAAAATAATAAATTACCTTTCAAGGTGTGAAATAACACTTATGAAAAAGAATTAAGAAAAAAAAACTTCAAATTATATTGAAAATGTTGCACTTCCAACTTTAGACATTGGTACTAATATGCAACATGTCCCAAATTACAAACACTTCCCTTAATTATCTTTCTCTTAAGCAAATTTGTGGTAAAATAGTATTTTAAAAAATGATTACAAACAAGTCTTTTTGCCTTTTTTTGAATTCTATTAAGCTTAAGCAAATGCAATTCAAATTTGCAAAGAAAGGATCGCAGCTTCTTTAAACTCATACAAGCTTACCAGTAGAGCTACATTCCACGTTGGGACAGGATAGTTTACCCTGGCTTTTATAAACTTTCCGAAGTAAATAACCTGTTCTTAAGTACTACGTTTTAACCTAATCTGACCATAACTGGCCCTAAACATGTTTTAGATTCTAAATTTCATGAAATCTAAATTCACATCTCCTTCTTTTTCAAACGATTTACATTAACTACATTCTTCTTACAAACGTCATACCGATTGAAATTTAGTTTAATCCAAATTTGAGTTTGAGAGAATGAGATAGACGAATGCAAAACGTTTAATGAAGAAAGACATGTGAATTTTGATTTTATGAAATTTTACTGATCTGACTGTGCTATCACACCGGTTTTTTTTCAATTTGTAAATTCAATTTAATTTACAGATGAATTGTTGCTATGCGTTATTTTGCATTAAAAATCATTTGAATTAACAGATTTTCGTTTATTTATTGATATAAAGTTATACTTTGTTCACAAAAACATGTTTAAATGTGGTAAAATAGCAGAAATGTGGTTGCTGAATTAAATTTAAATTCAACAAATTAAAATGTTAAAATTTATCATTAATTTCAATTTTATTGCAGTTAAACAAGTAACATTTTGAAAAAAACTTGTTCTTATTAAATTTATTTACTCATACTTATATTATTTGTGCCCAAAAAATAAAATAAGTACAGTGATTAGTGATAAACTTGTACGCGAGCGAAGCTTCAGTATCGGGAGTAATTTGCTAAGTTCCTTCAGTGCTATTCGTAGGAAATTGTTGTATCAATAAATCGCAGTTGGGATGACTTCAAACAGATTTTCAACAAGACTGTATGAGACTCTCTTCATAAGACCCCTTGCCTACAACCCTTAATTCTGGCTTTGGGGATTATTTTGCATAACTGATAAGTGACTTATAATACATTTTAAGTACATCACACATTTTCCGGAGTCATTCATAATCAAAAATCTCGCGACACTATTTAAAATTGAGCAAATTTCTTGCAAAATGTGTCCTGGCTGTGAGAATTTTCAAGTAAATTCTAGAAATCTTATAATGCTCAATTGGCTCAATTGAATTTAAAATTAAATTGTGAAAATCCTAGTGTCATAGTACCCTGAAAGGTGTGCCGGAGGTAATATTTCTTTTTTAAATTAATTTCATGTCAATATAACATTGCCACATGCTTCAAGCAGTACTTTTATCAGTCTTTGTGATAAAATGAAGAATTACTGAGAGATTGTTAAATATTAGGTAATGCCATTCACTGAACTTTTCCAGCCTTTCGCCAACAATACTAAATCAGTGTGTTATGGTTTTTCTTTTGGAGAAAAATTCTTCAGTCAACCCACATTGCTTCCCTCAAGTGATTGGTTGTGGTGTCACAAGTTGTTAGATGATAAATTTTCAGTGTTGATGACATAAGGTTCTGCCTCTATGTTCACTCTCTACATCTCTGTGCATCTCAATGCCTGGTGATCCAGCTCAGGAGGTCTCCCTAGAGACACTGGCCAAGACTCCAGCCACCCGATGGCACAGAACCAGATACCACGAAGTGGATGCCAATAAAATTATGGCAATCCACACCGCAAATCACCTCAATGCGAAAACTGTTTGCGTTTAACAGCATAATGCTAAGGCACAATAGTTGAATACTTTACGGGTTTGCCTCTCATTCTCTCTCTCACCTCCATGGGTATAGATCTTTTTTCTGCAGAGGAGGCTCAAATATGGCCAAGAGTAAAACCAGTTTTCACCGTGAGCACCCAAGAAATCTCAAGTCTTGCTTTTTTTGCTGCCTTCTTTCGTTCCTTCCACTTCTTCAATCTCTTTTGCCTTTTGCCATCAGGTGCGGATTTATCGATTCTTTCATTGTCTCTCGCCAGTTCTCCCCGATGTAAGATTGTGTCATAAATTCAACAAATCTTGTTTTTTTTTTCAATTCTATACCACAATTTTATTCCTCACATGTCCCAACTCTTATTGACTCTCCTTGATAAATTTCCACTCACAGATCAATGTCTTGCCCATGGTGATCGGTTGACAATGATTGAATTCGGATCTGCCTTGTGACTGATCGCAATCCGCACCTGATTTTGAACAGTTTGCCGAGTTCTTTTACCTCTTTCCTTGTGCAGAAATTCACATCGAAGAGTACACCACAAGATGTTCTTCTTAGTTTTTTTCTTCTTCATCCACTGCCATCATCCTCTTCATCTCTCACCTCGTTTTTTTTTTCTTCCCAGACACATTCTCTACACGAATAGCAGCATATTCTACTTGAAAAGCATAAGGATTTTACTCTTCAGGCTCTCAACTGCTTTTTTTTTCTTCCTTTCTTAGTCTCAAGAGTAATTGCTGATTCCCTCCAGTAAGCAAATTCCCCAATCCATCAATTTGCCATTGTCTCAGTGTCGCTCAGAACAGAGATGTGGGCCACCGCGACGAATGGTGATTGACGCCTCCCGTAGTTTCAAGACTTTCGATTTGGCCGCATTGCGTAACGCAATTTTGCTTTACGATATTTCCAATTTGCAATTATAAAATGGTGTGTGTTTTGACAAGTTTAATATTGCTCGATGAATTTTAGAACGCCACTCAGCCACTTCAGTCCTAATTTCGTAGGCTTTACTTTCAAAGTGGTTAACAAATGTAGGTAGATCGAGCAGTAGGTTCGTTCTAGTGCTTTAGGGTACTCACTTCGAGAATTTTAAACTTATTTGTACAAAAACAAATTGGGAATAGTTTTTATTTCCGGTCGATGATTTTGCTACGGCTGCCGTTAAATTATCAAAACCGGATATATGAGTTAATAATAAAACCGAACAGCATACTTCAATACAATTTATCAGTATTAACTGAATTTAACGCTTCTGTTTAATGTTTTAACCAACAAGAATGTGAATCTCATATCCCAAATGGTAAAACCCTTCCCAGATACCGCAAAGTTTCTAGTTTAATCTGATAAACAATATCCAAAATTCATTTTTTTTCTTAACGTAGTCTTGCAAAACTCTCCAAAGAAGGCATTCTAGATCCAAATATCTTATAAACTGCTTATAAGTGGTCTTGGTTCTACCACTAAAACTACTAAAAGTAAGGTGGGGCACTCCTAAGGGCCTCAAGAACTACTACAAGAATTACACAAAATTCTCATTACAAGTGTTTTTGAAGTGAATTAAAACTAGAAGTAGTCTATGCCTATGGAATAGTTACCGTAGATGAGAGTGACTTTCCACTCCGGGGGAGACTTTACTTTACTTTACACCCCTGCTTTTCGTAAGCTCCTTTCTAGTTGAAGTATTTAAGGATGGTCCAGATACCATAAGAACACTTAAAGATTGTCTAAAAAAACATCCTTAAGTGCTAGAATTAAAGAAAAGCTTACGAAATCAGGGGTGCAAAGTCACCCGTATCTACGCTATTCAATAGGTATATTATTCATTATCATTCCATTCTATTAATCAAGAATGATCATGTGACTAGATCTCAAATCTAAGTACCCAAATAGACTTATGAGCTGGTCTATTACTGGAGACTTATAAGCTGTCTGTCTAGGGCATTAGGCTGATCCTCGAGAATAAATTGCCCATAAAATTTGGTTGTAAAGAATTAAGTAAAGGACATTCATGCAAAGTCTTATCTTGTTTTATCTAACTAATTGAACAATAAGCCATAACAACAATAGGCCATTATGGATATATCTTAGATCTGAAATTCGTATAAGGATCTTTACGGATTTGAAAATTAGCCTAAGTAACTTAAGTTAGTGAAATTATAATCGAAATAATAATTAAACAGCATTTTCATACATTTTCCACTAAATCGTTACTTGGCATAATCATTTAAGTACGAATAGGACACCGATGTCCCAAAAACCAAAACATTTTTTGACTATTAGGAAGTAATTTTGTCCTCTAAATAGTCAAAAAAGTTTTTATTTTTGGTATACCGGTGTCCCATTCGTCCTTAAAGGGTTAAACCGTAAGTCCGTCAATGCCCTGAAATTGCTATTCTATGGGTCCAAATAGAATAAGGCTAATCTTCGACAATATTTATTCTGTACAATTTAGCATTAAAGGAAATTAAAGAAAAAATAAACATATTAGACATTCCTATTTCAGTCTTGTTCATCAAATCTGTTATATTTTGAAAGATTAAAGGAATATGAGACAAAACTACAGATCTTGGTAAGCTTTTAAGACTTTTAAAGACAATTTTAAAGAAATCTTATAGACTTATCTTAGAAATGAAAGGATAATCCATTAACTATGAGTAAAATCATGCTACAAAAATTGATTTAAAATACTTGAACTAGCCCATGGCAAGTTCCCTGAATATTGAAGCCACTTTCTCATACTTCGATTTAAATTTATATGGGCGTTTTTTGCACTCGCGACCATTACGCTAAATATCTAAAAATTGAGAAGTTTTTTCGTATTATATGATGCCTTACCGCGTCGAGGGATAAATATACTAAATTATTGTTTTAATACACTTTTTCCTCTGAGCACTGTGAGCTGAGTCTGAGATCAATTCAGGGAATTGGCTTCAAATAGCTCCATATAAAAAAGTCAACTTTCCACATGATTGTACTTGAATATTAATATTCCCTTCAGATAGTACGGGTGTCGCTACAATGTAGACAATGTAAATTTTGTTTTTGAAGATTATATATACTCTTATTAAAAATATCGAAGATTATTTTTTAACAATAAACTAGACAGATTTCTTATTATCCTTAAAAAGGCGTTGGAATCATTTTCTGAATTGTTCATCACTAATGTTATTGCTGCTTGCCTCAAACGTCTCAAAAGAATATTTTAATAATTGAAAAGATAAATAAAATGCTCGATTTAAAACGTATTCTAGAATAGTATGAATTTTATCGTGAATAAATGTCAACAAGCTAATAAAAAGTGACCCGGTTTTATAGTGTTTGAGACATAAAATCGGGATGAGCAGCATTAAATTGAAGATTTTGTATAGCAAACTATATAAGGACTATGTGACTCTCACTGAATCGTCTGGCAATATTTCTCTACCCACATCTTCAATTTTAATTGATTCTGTTGATATTCTGGGAATGTACCTTGAGACATTCTTGAGAGCCAATTCCTGCGTGGGTAAATTAAATTCCCTGCCAAATGGTGGTCTTTGTTGACTTGTGCCAAAAAAAAAAACAAAGGATAAATTGTACTCACGTGACTGCCTCCAGGGAATCCCTCTCAACAGCTTTGTGGAGTGCTGTGGCCCCATCCCGGGTTCGGTAGTCGAGAATGGCGCCCCCATTGACTAGAGCGATGAGCAATTTATTGGGCTTCTTGGCGCCCGTGGCCATCGTGAGGGGCGTCTCTCCCGTTTCTGGACAGTGGAAATTGGGGTCCAGACCCTTGGCACACATCTTGGAGATCTTCTCCACATGTCCACCGCCGACACACTCAAGAAATCGCCTCAGGTTCGCCCGCGTGTGCAGAGCCTTCAGCTGCTTCTCATCCAAATTGAGCATCTTGTACACGCGCCTCTTGTACTTGAGCTATCATCACAAACACGGGATTACAGGAGACTTTTTCTCAGAAATCAATATAAATAACTCACCTCCAGATACCCAACTGGTCCATTGAAAGGATAATCCCCAAGGCGACGCTCCTCATCGAGGAATTTTCCAGCTTTTCCATTCGATGGAGGACAGAATAGGCCATAGTTGAATGACTCCTTCAGCTCCTACATTTTGTTGAAGGAAAGAAAGAAATCCATTATATCCCTCTTGCTTATATACAAATATATATATATATACATGTCGTGAAAATGAAAAATCAAGGAGAGTCCCCGAGGTTGTCTCTCAATAAATTGCTTTTAATTTGAACAACAAACCAAGCAATAAAAGGGGAGAAAAATGTGAATATAAAAAGGAAGAAATAACATGCAATGCAGTCTCATCGAGCCCCTCACGTTCAGGTGATTCTCCACCAAGGGGTCAATAACACGACTTGTCAGCGTGCAGACAGTTTAAATTCTTTTCGGATGATAAATGCATCTTCGTATAGTATGGAAATCCATAAACTTACAAAGCTTGCAGATGTTTCAATGCACTTTAATATAAATAACAAAACTCCTTCTTCAAAAACATTGATGAAAATTTTCTAATTTAATACCATGAAAAGTAAGAATTCCGCAAATTTTATTTTTTCGCTGATTTCAACGGTTATTGGTCCTTTATGAGTTCGCAGACACCGTCAAGTTCTCAGTCTAGACAGAATTACTTTTTAAACGTTGTCTATGAGAAAATTTTATGCCCAAAAGCAGTGTTTTGTATGTAATGTTAAGTATTTATTTTCGAAAAATCAACATAACCTTCTGTATCAACTCCAGCAAATACTTCCTTGTAGTACAAATAGCAGTGACATGAAAATTCTTTTTAAATTATCTCCTCATAATTTACAATGAGGGTTCATCCTTAAAAATATTTACCCAAGAAATTGTTGTTTTACCAGATAAAACAGAAGCACTTTTTAAAATGGAAGGCTTTAGTGGCTTAAGTACTAAATCTGTTTATTGACTGCTTTTAAACTTATTGTAAAACAATAATACGGCTCTAAATTTTGTTCAAGAGAATTCCAAATTGATTTAACAGATAAAGTCTAAAGGGGCATTAAAATATTATAACAAATTCATTAATACGTGAAGAGAATTTATTTTACTTTTTTTTTCTTCTAAAAAGATTAAATAACTTTTATTTAAATATGAAATAATCAAAAAACGGAAAAGCGATTTTTCTGTGAGACTTTTAAGTCTTCAAACCTGTATACTGCCTATAAATTCTATATAAAAAAAATATAAATAATATCATTCTAAAAGTCGTTGTTAGAACTTTTGTACACGATGTCAATAAAGTTAAGGAAGGAAGAAAACTATTTAGAGGAAAGTGTGGCACTTTTGAGATGGGACAGCTTTAAAAATTAGCTTTTTTCTCCAATTTTTAAAAGAAATTAAGGCTTATAATTATGTAATTTAGCTTCACAATGAGTATGTAAAACTCAATAATGTCATGGCAAAGTCATAATTCCGTTTAAAAATAGGAAAAAAAACTATTTTTAAAGCTGTCCTATTTGAAATGTACCCCACTTCCCCCTACAACAATTTGAGCAAAGTGATCCTAACACGTTCAAATCCTCAAGATTGAGCCAAATCCTCATGTATGTCAAACTTTTAAACTCGACCAAAATTTCTTTAATTTCTTGACCTATATTAAATCAATTTTTAATAAGTTTGTAACTATTCAAAATATGTCAGGCACAGGCACATGTGGTAAAATTTGGAATTTCAGGCAAATCACCTTAGACTTCGGACAACTTTCTTAGAATTTGAAAACCCGAAACAATTAAATAATCTGTAAAGTACACACAGAAAAATTTTGACTCTAAATTTAAGAATATAATGTAAGAGCACCAGCGATCGGCAGTGTTCCTCGGATCGTCAGGTTACTATCAGATTATCGCACCAATTCAAATGAATTTTAAAAAATTATTAGTTACTTTTTACCATTCAACTCTCAAAAGAATGCAGTGCATTAGTTTAGATTTAATATTTAAAACTAATTTTCCGTAATACACCTGATTAAATTTGTGACGATCCGAGGTACAAAGTACATCGTTGCAATTACATCTATTTTTTATTAATTTATTCTTAAAATTAAAAATTCAAATGCGCGGATATAGTTAAATGAATCACTAGTATACCGATTAACAGACACAAAAATACCAAATAGTATTTTGAGGCTTATATTTTCAACTAAAGATCAAGCATGTCTCTTAACATTCCTATCCGGGGTACTCTTCCCTTATATAAGACTCCAGGAATTTAAATTAAACGTGAATTCCCGAGACGTTTAAATTTAGAAGCTCTTTTCCAATGAAATGGGCTAGAATCCCTACCTCTTTTACGCTAAAAGATTGCGAGTTTATGTTCAGCATTGGCTTAAAAATGAAAAACATCTTGAAATTTGCAAATTACATTTAAAATTAAATGATCAACGATTTAGGATTAGGGCATTGACATTCATTGGATGGGATTCGAAATTAAATTCCTCGGTTTTCTCTGTTTAAGAACTTTCCATTTTTGTGTGTGTAGGTCACTCTAGAATTAGATAGTTACCAAATTATTCCTTGATCATGTTAACTTTATTCTCGCTAGAAAAAATCTACTCGTGTACCAAAGGAATTATTAAGACCTGTAGAGCTTTTGGAAAGAGGATTAGGGATGAGAATCAAACCTACCATCCATCCTGTCTATCAAACAGACCCTCCTTATGGTCTGCAGGTGCTTACGTCCTTACTGTCCACGTCTAATCACTAACTAACTCTCTCTATTAGCGATTATCGCCAAAGTGTAGAGGTATCAAACCCTAAGTCATGTATGCGTGCAAGAGGGAGGTAAGTGGTAATGACATGATGTTACCCCATCATAACACACAGAAGTAGACCATCTTCATGGTTAAATAGATGACATCAAATGATGTCAAATAGATAAATGTCAGCCGCATGTCTAAAACTTACAATAATCATAGATCTAACTTCCAAAGTGGTTTGTCCGGAATTTCATGTCGTCTTGTGTTCTAAATTCAACCATAGTTAAATTTCACTGTTTAACCTAGTTTCACAATGAGAGTGCTTCCTAGTGTCCCTGCCGTATCTTTCAGACCGGTAAAATTTCATGAAATCCTAAATTTTTATTACTATATTTCCCAATTGTATAGCATATTCCTGTCCTATCTATTTCGTGTTCAAATCCAAAATTGAATTTGTCCTTATGATCATGTAATCTATCGTGTGATCATCAAATCAAAATTCAATTTAGTCTTGAGTATTTACTTCAGTACGAAAGATTAGGATAGAAATATGCAATATGTTTCAGTAAAGACATGAATGAAAATTTTTATTTCACAAAATGTTGCTTATCAGAAAGGTTTGGAAGGGTATGATAAATTTTCAAGAATCTGTTACAACATCCATCAATAATTTTAGTAAATTTTAGTAAAACCAGTAAATGATATATTTTACAAGATAGATAATTTTAAAAGTCAACAAAAAATCATAAAAAATAACTTGAGAGATCGAGATTCGAGACAGGGAATAATAAGACAAAGCAATTAATATTTTGGGAAGTATACGCAATAAAAATTTGAGATCGTCTAATTTAGATAGTGATTTTTTTATTCCCTTCTTAATCTATTAGTTACTGTTGATCTTTTTTAGCTGAGATTCTTTACAATCTCAGCTTTTCTTAAACAGAAGAAAACTAGAAGGGTTAGAGGGTAGACTATTAATACCTTTACAGGTTGAAGTCGTCCTCGTGAGACCTATATTTTATACAAAATTTTGACATCCCTGCAGTAGAACAGGCAATTTTGATTGCGTTCAAGTTATAGGTATATCAAGCTTCTTATTGGCTTAATTTTAATAAGGATCTATTGATCTTTTATTTTAATGAGAATGCACATACGATACCTACAGTAGTTTTGCTCACATTAACCATATAATAATTTCTTATCCCAAAAATTTATTATTTTTAAAACTCAAACATTCCTAAAATCGCCCCACGCCCTATTCTTACTTGTATATGATCATTAATTACTTATAGCTTTGAAAATGAAAAGAAACAAACAAAATTAAAAAAAATAGATAAATAAAATTTTTATTAGATATAGCGGTCTTTCTTTGCTCAAAATTCCCTTCGCAGCACACTGACCCCGTAATAAAACCCATAAATTTATATAACAAATTTAATGTGTATAGTAATTAGTGAATTTCTCAAATTTCACACTGTCTGATTAACTGTCCGGTGTTAAATAAGCGAAAGTAAGACACTTTGAGCATGTTCCCACAAGAAATTGAATTGAATTAATGGCTGTTTAAGAAAATTACTGACTCAAACAATGTGTGACTATTTTTTTTTCGCGCAAATACTTCTCAAATTAGTGAAATTGTAAGCTTTCATTAATTTATCATCTGAGAAATATTGGATGGTATTGATTGATGAAGTGTCCAGATTTGATGAGATCAGAGGTAGATTTTAATTAAAGCCTAATTGGCTATTAACGTGCGATAGTTTAGTAACAAGTGGTAGGAAAAAAATCATTGAGTGTACTTTCTTGATCACTCGACAAAGCATTTGTCAATGCAAGTTTTCAAGATTTTATTTAATTACCGCAATTATTAGATGGAGTATAATTGTATTGCTGAGGTGAAAATCAATGTCAAAGATGCATTTCAATGGGAAAATTTGTGGAGTTAATATGAAAATTCTCTACTGCGCGGGAATAATTTTGATGAGGTGTGTCTATTGCCCCTTGGGAATCCTAACACACCCATAAATCCCTCTGGATGGTCGGAAAAGGCCCTCCACGAGGGGGATAGAATACCAAGAGTCATCAGTATTTTAATCACACTGAAAGTGATGGGAGGGTTGCAAAATGCTGAGTTGATTGGCAATTCAATATGTTGATATCAGTTACTTAAACACGCGCTGGGATTTTTTTTATCCATAGCGTCTCATGGCAAAAAAATGCGATTATAGGCTTCTTTCTTGAAAAATGACACGCGGGCTTCGAAGAATTCCTCAGTGTCTCATCCCAAAGCCTTGTCATCAGTTTCTGATTCTCGTGGACAATTTTTTTGCCATTCATACACCCCTCTCGATGTCTCCTTGCACTTTATACACCTTTCTTCCAAGGAAAAACGAAGATTTTTTTGGACGAGAAAATTATGTCATATTCCAAAAGAGAGATAATGTATTGGTTTGAGTTTTGGAATTTCAAGAGATCGATTGCTCAAAAGGTAAAAAATCACACATTTTACAGTCTTTTGCGTGTGTGTTGGATGTGAGAGTACAATTTAACTGTACAAGCCGCTTTAAAATAACTTCATAGTTTGGTGTTTTTGTTGACGAAGCCAAGAGATGAAAAGACCATGTCGATGGTCAAGTCTTAAAGCCACCATAAAGTCACAGAAGAGAGAGAGACGAATTATGCAACAAAATTGCGAGGAATTAGACTTCAATCTTACCGATTATTGCGTGAAATTATTTATCTTTCGTTTTACTTTTAAGATTTTCTAGCACCATAATTACAAGGAAGTCATCAATTAGAGGGTGGTTCCAGGTGCTAGTTCTCTCGACATGCATTATTCACCACAAAAAAAAATGCTATTTACGACCGAAAGGCAGAGAAACAATAAATCTAAGAGTATAGCCCAAAATATATCCTTACAGAGAACCTATATTTCTTGCAAAAAAACTTTGTTTTGTTCAAGTTTCCGCCACAACGTACAACCGATATAAGACAAGGTGGAGCCTTGGAAAACAGATGAAAAATAGAACTAAAACTTAGAGGAAGGCTTTCAGGCTTCGCACACACTCTGGCTTCGACCACTTAATATTTTTCCAATATTCCTTTAATGAATCTTACTTAATTTTTCAGTAAATGTGTGTCTTAAGACCAGATATTAAAATCTATTGCCATTAGATCAGATTAATTAAAAGAAAATTGCAAAAATATAAAAATTCAAAGCTAGAGTGTCTGCGAAACCTGACAGCTTTCCCCTATTATTATTAGATTTACAGTGAAATTTAAAATACAGAAATTTAAACTGAATACTCCTTTTGCATACATGAAATTGTCCCATACTAATCTAATACCTATATAGTAACATTTTTAAATTCACTTAACCCTTTAAGGACAAAACGGCGGTCTTCGCTAACCGAAATTCAACAATAAAAATAAAATAGACAAAAAACGCCTAAATCTTTAACATTTTATCTTAGAAAATCCATGAAAATAAAATTGATTATTCATTTTCAACGAAAAGTAGTTTTACAAATTGTTTTTTTTTTACAATATCCTATAAACTACATTCGAAAAAAATCAGGTCCAAATATTTAAGTCGGTAAATAAAAGATTTTTCGTATTCAGTTATAAAGTTTTTTAAGTTATTAAAATTTATTGAGGATTTTTTGAAAATGAAACATTATAAAATCTAAGCTAAAATAAAAATGTTTGATTTTATTTGAATTGAAATTTATTTCATTTGTTTTAAATCAAACGTAAGGTGAAGTGCCCTCGAGTCGACCGGTTCCTCGACTCGACCGGTAGTCAATATTTGAATGTTTGATGACGAATTTCTATAAAATTGTCACTGATTCGTATTTATTTATGGAATAATTGACCTATTAATGTTAGATCATACGGCAAATATTAGTGCAAATATAAATAAATTGAATAAATAACTCTACCGGTTGAATTGAGGAACCGGTCGACTTAAGGACACTTTACCTTAATTAGGGTTCGTTCCTGTTATAATATCCGATTAACAGCAAAAAGGAAAAAAGCAAAATACAAAAAATAGAAAAAAATGTAAACAAAATTAAGTCAGAAAAATCTAAAGTGAAAATGAAAAAAAAGAAAGTAATCTACCCCGATTGAAAGGCACCAGAAATGCCGACCTACGACGTACTAGCGTACTATGGAAGGGAATTATAGACCACAATCCCCCTGACAAAAAAAAATTTGCGTAAGCTGGCTCGAGAATCAGAATCTCAAGGAACTATGACAATAAAGAGACCATTAAAAAATATCTAGCCAATTCCAAAGCCAATATTCTTAACAAATTTTAGAATTTAAACACTTTAAAAAAATAATAACAATTTAAGATGCATAAAAAAATTTGGATTATAGGAGAGATTTTCAGAAGCCACTTTTCACTTCATTAATATATTCATGATGCCAAGAAAATCCTCAAAAGATGATGATCAGTTCAGTGTTTGTTGAAAATTTAATGGTTGTTTTGCAAGCCACTTTTGAAGATTTTGTTGTTCTTTCGAAACAAAGAAGCGTAAAGTGGTTCTTTTGTGTCTCTCCTACAACTTAGAATTTTATATAACGACTGGCATTTACTTTTTTAAAATAATTATCCTTTGTTTCTTAATTTGTTCATTATTCATGTTAGGGACTTCGTCCCAAATGGCTTACAGCTCAGTAAGAGTTACCCATTTCTTAACCTTGCACAATGAGTGTTCCAAAGCAGTGAAATTTCGACAGAGCAGAATTTTCTGTTTCGTTTTTTCTTCTTCGTGTATTGGGATTTTGGGAACTCGAAAATTTCGAACATGTCTCACATGAATGGCATATACAACCTAAGAAAGAGCTTTTCCCCCAGAAAAGCTATGCAAGCCATTGTGAGGAGACCTCGGCCTCGAGGCAGACCTAGGACAAGATGGCTGAATCAAATTCAGAATCTTGCCTTGGAACGCCTCGGGATCGAACCCGAACATCTTCCTGAAGTGGCGGAGGATCGACAAGCGTGGGCTGCTAATTTGGATGTCATGGGCCCGCGACCCCAATAGGGATAAGCGGTTGAAAATGAATGAAAATGAATGAAAGAGCTTTCCACCGTTTTATTTTGGAGGTTGGTCACTATGCTAAGACGGCGGTGGACCCCGAAAACTGCACAGTCTTTTATCAAAACTAAATACTACTTCGGGGCATTGTTGATGAATAAAGGACAATGGACAGAAATGCATGGAAGCTGGTTCAATCTTTCGGCAGAGACGGGACTAGGCTCATTTTGCAGGTATAGGTGTGTGACTTAAAATTAAACGAGACCCAAGTCAAAAAGACTGTCAGACCGTGGGAAATTATAACGATATCCTTCTGATAACTCACAACTTTCACATTTCATAGGCCATTTTAGCCATTATAGGACAACAAAATGAAAGCTTTTTTCGTATAATGAGAAACCACAGATATTTTCGGAGCCCTTGATGTATCTTCAACATATGTCCCGAAGAAACTTATAGTTCATTACGTCAATTTTCTGAGATATCTTAAAGTAAGAGTTAAAAAAAAACAAGTAGAATTATTTTGTGAAACTTGCTTCTCTTAATAAAGATATATACGAATATATGGTAAGTCCGTCAGTTAAATCAGCATTTGTCGTAACTTCCTTTTGACAACTTTTCAGGAAACGAAATCTTCTGCAATATTTTTCTTAAAAATGAGCCCCAAATGCGATACTTTTGAGTCAAAATAATTAAAATGGCACTAATAAATTATAAGTTAACTCGAAAAAATCTTTATAAAATTATTTAAAAGCTGAGATATTGAGATAAATATTTAATGAAACACAATAAGATTTTATCGTAACTTTTATCGTTTATAAAGCAGTAATTTGCAATGTATGGAGATGTTGGAAGTTACAATTTTCAAAAATGCATTATATCAATTTCAATGAATCTAGTGATAAAAAGCGCCTTTATTTGACTAAATTAATCAATTACACTCTTATTCCAGTCCCTAAAAGTTTTTTATTGAATAAATTTTGTGCGCCGTGTCGCTTGTTTTATTTTTAATTAATGACATATGGACAGGGATTTTTTTTTACAAATATTGAATTAAAATGATTTAATGTTGCATTATTCGCACTGTCTTTGGATATTTGGAAGAGTTTGTGATCGTTTTAATGAGAAATATTACATTTTTTCTGCAAATTACAAGCCACGCAAACGAGCAAAAGAAGTTACAACAAATCCTGATTACAGAAAATTTTGATAAATTTTTATTAAGGACACTTACGATAATTTTTGTTTAAAATAATTTTTAATGGGCTTATGAAAGTTTCTTTTTCTCAAGTGCGTTTAATAAACAAAATTACGCAGATTCTAAAAAATATGTATACAAAATCGCAAAAATTAAGTTACGACAAATGCTGATCTAACTGACGAGTTGTTGGTGCCAAAGAACTATTTCTATAAAAGATCTCAATAAACTTTTTCCTAGAAGAAATGGTATCCCTACCGCTCCATTTTCCTTGTAATTGTACAGATTTTTCTCAAATATTTTCGAATATTCTTTTATTCCATTTAAAGTGCTGCGCTCTTTTTTACCCTTTACAGAAATATTCTTTTTAAAAAGGAGCTATGATTGCTGAAGATCATAGGGTTGAAAAGCTACCGTAGCCTGATACCTTTCTTCTAATATTTGAAGAATAGGCATGAATTCCCACTTATAGAATATCCTTTTAATAAAAATTTTCTTCGGTAAAATACGAAAATTTTCCAATATTTGAATTTTGAACAATATAAGGTAAAGTGCCCTCAATCGACCTGTTTCTCGACTCGACAGGTGAGTCATTTTTTTAATGTTTAATGGTCAATTTCTGAAATCTTCTACGAAAACTTCTTTTACAGTTAAAAAAAAAAGTTTCAACAATTCATTAGAAACTTTACTAACAGTCAAGTACCTATACTAACATGTGAAACTGATATAACACCTGTAGTAATTTTGAGAATTTGTGTATAGAAAAAGCTTCAATGTTTGAAAGCTCCTAAAGCCAAATTTTATTACTCTTCTTGTCCTTCTTGTCCTTCTCCGGATAAGGTTCTGCTGAGTAAATATAGTTCAAGAAAGTTTTCACGAAAGGTTTTCAATTCAAAAAGGTATGACTCTTATGCCATGGATGGGTTCTCAAAGAAAGTAAATGGCATTTTCTGTAGAAGGAATGCCATTCGAAAGCCATTTTCTCCTCCTTTTGATGTTTTGTCGCTCTCAGAGGCATTCTTAAAATTCTCAGCCACCATGAGAAGATTGTGGGAGAACACGGAAGAACAACAGGTGTTCTGTGTTGTTTTTATACCTTCTGCATCATCTCACGGCAAATATGATTCCAGTGTATCACGGGATTTGCCATTGAGAAGAAACTGTGTCGGCAAAAAAAAATCGCGACGCAGCAATTTTAATATATAAAAGAGAATATAAATAATAATAATCTGAGAGACGATGGCCTTGGTTATTCTCACAGACTCCCTTCGTTAAATTTTTTATAGTATCATTTGATATTTTTTTATTGTTGCACGTTGACACCCGCGGAGGAAAAACGTGGAAAATTATCGCGTCATTAATTATAGTGAATTGATTGCAAAAGTCGTCTGTTTTTCTGCAATGTTTCCAATGAAATCGCCCCATTGTAAGAATTGTTTTCCTTATCCACTACTCAATAACTTAGAGACGGCACTTTTTATATTCCCTCGGCATCCATCTGTCTTAATTAATTTGGCGTGCAGACAATTGCTAAAAAGGGGATACAGAATTTGTTGTTTCTCAAGTCACCATAAAATTTTTCTTACACCAACAATTTGTTCAAATTAAACGGTTTTAAACACCAATTGTGAGAAAGCACGCCTCAAGAAATTACGCTTTTTTCCTCAACTTTTCCAATTCTCTCTCCCATGAAACTTTTTTTTCTTTGCCCTAACAGAATGCAATTTCCGAAATTGATCCTAAATTTTGCAACTTATTATGTGCTAATGTGTTTTATAGTATTTTGATGAAAAAAATGGCTTTCAATAGAACTAAAAGTGATGGTTTATTTGGAAATAGGGGAGACCTGGGTAGAATTAGCGTCCAAATGAAATTTTTCATTGCGTATAATTTCTACAAAAAATGTTTGTAAGAGGCTGATAAATATTTCAACTAATACGAAGGGAAGTATATACAGTGGCGGCCATAATAATAGAATCAGCTCCGTAAAGACCACTATTTTACTATGAGCATTTTTGTTTATTCCAATTCGTTGAAATAATTTTAACATAGAAATGTTCAAATAATTACCTTACGTCATAGAATACAGTAGACTCTCGCTAATTCGGCTCTTTCAAGATCGGACTACTTTTTAATTCGGACATCAGTTACATCGGACTATACTTTTTAATTCCGGCAGCAGTCAAACTTAAAAAAAGTTTGTTGACATTTTTCAAGTTTGATTATGATCATCAAATGAATCAAATATGCTCAAATTTGCCATAGTTTGTCTTAGTTTTGATGTGATTTTGCTATTAAGGGATTTTCATGCAATTTGCAATATATGTGATTATGTAAACTCAATATGTGTATGCAGATGAAAAGAAAAAGCGTTGCGTTTCAAAAAGTTTGTCGCCCGAATTCCTCTCTAATTCGGGTGACATTTCGGTCCCAAATGCCCGAATTTGAGAGAGGCTACTGTACATCAATAGTGAAATTCGGTTTGAACAACACAATATGACCACTTTTATTTGAATTAAAGAATGTGATCTATAAATCAAAGAAGTTTAAATAAATCCATATTTAGAAACTATCAATGACAGTTTTCCAGTTTTTTTGGCCGAACTGAATTTCACTATTGACGTATTCTGTGTAAAATAGAGACTCCTAGCGGCCAAAACCATCCTTATTCTACGATTCTAATAATTTGAAGATTTCTACTGCAGAATTATATCAACAAATTAGGAAAAAATACAAAAGTTAAAAAAAAATATATATAATCTTTGAAAAAGGATTCTATTATTTTGGCCGCCACTGTATTTAGATTAAAGAGCGGTTTCCTCAATATTCCTTCTCAGGCAAACTATAAGATACCACTATCTAATACTATACGTGGCTAATTCTGCCCTGATCTCCCCTATTGCTTTTTCAGTAACAGGAACTTTAAATAGCATTTTATTTTTTATATTTGTTTTTAAGAACTAAACTAAAATTATAGTTGAATTTTCACAGAATATTTCTTATTATTCACAGAAAATTTATTATCTATCATGAGAAAGATTTTATACTATTTTTACAGAAAGTATCCAGAAAAGGATTACTTTTGTACTAAAAATAAAGTAATAATTCATCGCCAAAATCATAAATAAATCCCGAAAATATTGTCAAATAACCTAAGGAAAGTAAATATAGTTTTGTATGTGAATTTATTCCTAAGTCAATTTTAAAATTGTTTCTTGCATTCCTAATCTTTATTCAATGTAGCTCAATGTACTAAACTTTTTTTGTTATCAAATAGAGTTTTTTTTCAAGAATCTTAAATAAAAACTTTATGGTCACAATTAAGATAATTGCAAATTTATCATAGAAAAAATAATTAACCTATTTCCTTGAAACGGTTTATACTAAATTGAATTGTATTAAAGTGAGTTATGACATATAAGGCCAAATTAACTTCGATATAAGAAATATTCATATTTCAAAAAAATAGTCTAGTTCAGTTGAACTTAAATAAGTTTAGTATATAGTACTAATTTATCAATTTACAAGGGTAGACCGTTAATAATCAAGGAAATGGAATCAGGAAGTCAATAGGAATCTGAAAACCTGATTTAGACCTAAAATGACTATGCATTTACTAAAAGGTGAGGAATAAGAACAACAGTCCCTAGAATGTTCAAATTATGGCAGGGGGGTCATCGAAAGACGGAAATAGATATCTCGCATAGTTTTCCATCTAATCTCTTTGACTTTGAGAAATAAAAAATATTATTTCAATATAGTTTAAGAACAAATTTACTTCAATTTCTTAAGTAGACGAACTGAAATAAGTGTGTACTAAAACAAATTGTTTTATTTTTTTTTACGTAATATCTATTTCAAAATTGACTTCGGAATGATTTAATTTCTTTAATTTGACACCACTTCTCACAGTACTAGTAGAATAAATTTAGTACTACATACTAAATTACTTAACAAGTTATATAAAAGCAGTAAATATACTTCAAGAAATTGAAACAGAAAATGACTTCTTATCTCCTTAAGCTTTTAATATCTTTCTCTCTCATGTGATTCATTGAATAAAATTTTATAATTATATTTTGTTACAAATTGCCTTTCTTGTCGCATTTACAATGTGCCTCACAGATCTTGCAGAATTTTATGACAGTTTGTGAAATGTAAGTAATCTGCGGCATAAAGCACTGTCTGTTTAAATAGCGTGGGAGTATTCATTTCCCTGCAAAATTTTAATTATTCATCATTGAATTTCAAATGAAAATGAGTTGGTTGCATTTCAATAGGGCTGATGGCATTACATGAGGAAAATCCCATATTATACGCCCAAAAAAATCACAATATTTTGACATAGAGACGCGTGAAAAATTGTGTCTCTGAGGTATTAGTGACAATGGTGTACAACAATATCATTTACATACAATTTTTCATGTCATTCAGTGAAAATTTTATGCAAAAGTTGTGGGCGAAAGTCACTGAAGTCTCTAACTGATTTCCATTCATTTTAATCGCTTGATTGCGTCTGTCTCTTGCTCCACATTTTGATATTTTTGCATCTCTGTATATGGGATGGTGATTTTGACATTGTGCCCCATATTTGACAAGCTACACCTTCCACCGGCTATCAAACATTGCAGAATGATCATTTTATGGACAAAATGCTCCAAATTCGCGTAACATTCACAGAAGAAGATTCTCTACTCAACAGAAAGTCTACACCGGGTCGATGTCACCAAATGTGATCATCTCAAGAAAATTGAATGAGTACTTCCGTTAAGCTTCAACAATTCAAGAAACCCTAAAAAGCAATTTTACATGGTCACAGTAGTAGATATTTAGTTGCGATTGGAAGTGAAGAAGCAAGAACTTTTTTCCAGTAAAAAGTCTCACCATTTGCTTCTCATATTCGTTTTTTTTTATTCTTTTATTCTTCTGGAAAGCGGATTGAAATGCATTCGATGAAACCTAAGAAGTCACCTAAATTGGTAACGTTGTGGAAAATCCACATGGCTTAGTTCTGCAAAATGTTTAAAGTAAACGTGAGAAAACGAATTATTATGTTCTATTAGTTAAATGTCCTGATATAAATCTAACAATAAAATAGTAACAATTTATTTTAAATTTAAGCGAAAGTTACTAAACCTAACATTACATATCTTTCTATTGGTCTACGTAGAATTACTTTTGCTTTGTTTTCAAGTTTTTAGTAAATTGCTTTAAAGCCCAAATTATTTTTAGTAAAATAGTTTATTTATACCCAAGTGGCACCCCATGACTCGTCCTTTGAACGTCTTTAATACTATAATATCAGCACAACGATTAAAATTTGAATGTTTAACACCATTTAAAATTGATGATAGGTTTAGTTTCAAACTACTGACGTTATTGTAACTATTAATCATAATAAATACTTGCTACGTGCCAAAAATAAGTCATAATACTTACGAAAAATTTATATTCCAAAGACAAATGATTTTTAGCATAACGTATTTGAATATTTGAAACCAGTAACAGTATAACCTGAAATCATTTTTTATTCCTTAAATTTTTCCTGAAACGTATGCCTTTTTTTGAAACGTAAGGAACGTACTTTATTATTATCAAAATGAAAAATCAAAAATATAGCTATGAAATCTTGATAATACACATAAATCATATACAGAAGTCTTTCCTGATTTTTTCTGATTACTTAGTCCTTGTTTTTACATATTAGGTGAGATTCTTAACAATCTCACCTACTATAATCCTAACAAAATTTCATGTCGTCCGATCGACCTCAAACTTGGCCAAAATGTGTTTCGCCACTTCCTGATCACGAATATATATGTGGCTATTTTACGTTCCCGGCCGGCCGGCCGCTCTTTGGAGCTTAATAGCTCCTAAACTAAAAAAGATATCGACTTGCGGTTTTCGGCAAAGGTTATATATCGGGTGAAAATTGCAACTTGGTGCATTGACCCCCCACCCCCCACCCCTCCTTTCGCCATTTTGAAGACCCCCCTTTTTTTGTTTTCTCAATAGCTCCGCCCCTATGGCATCGAGCGGGCTCAAATTTTAGTATGTTATAGCTGGGCCTTAGAGCTTTCCATCAATACCAAACTTAAGATCCCCCGACCCCCCTGACCCGAGCTATAAGGGTCCAAAAAAAATTTCTTAAAATGGCCATAATTCCGGTTCTAATTGTCAGAATTTAAAAAGTGAGGGCTTTTTGGAAAGCTCTCGTGAAATGCCACTTCCCTTTCTAACATCGCAAGTTCATAAAACCACCGCTAGGGGCGCTATTATTAAAAAGAAAATTTTTAAATCTTATAAGTTAAATAACTCAAAAATTCCATTGTGCATCGGGCTGAAATTTTAGTATGTTGTAGCCGTTGATTATACCTATCAAACAAAAAAAACCTTAAGTCGATCTAAAACCCCTGACCCGAGCTATAAGGGGTCAAAGTTCGAACATTGACCGGCCTCTATCTCCGGTTCTAACTAACATAGCGACCTAAATTTTACCTTTTTGGTTTCGTCTCAATGAGCACTTTCAGATGGAAGTTCAAAAAGTCACCACAGGTGGCGCTGCGATAGCGTCAAAATTCATCGAAATTCAAAATCACTTTTCTCAAAAACGGCATTGTGCAAGTTAATGAAATTTTAGTATGTTGTAGTCCAGTCTAGGACGTTTCCAAAATGGTGCGTATGTGCGCTGTGGTTTCAATAGAACCGGAGATATGAGGGGTCAAAGTTCACAAAATTCAAAAAATCATATCTCCGGTTCTATGTGACCGATTTTGATAAATGAGGGCTTAAACGAAAGATCTCACCAAATGCTACAACTTTCTAGAATATTTGAACTTCGTGGGACCAACACCAGGGGCGCCACAGTCGAAAAACCAATTTCAATATCACATAACCTCAATTATCTCGACTGTCGCTGAACCGATTTTGATGATTACTTCAACATAATTGTAGAGGACATTTGTCTCTACATTTCGTCCATACATCATTTTCCACTCAGACTACGCTATCACTCAGATTTTGCCGTTTAAGTGTGAAAAAATTGATTTTTCCCATAATAACGCTTTGAAATCACTCAGATGCCAATTTGACTGCCTCTACTCCACAAAGACACTTAAAATATGGTTTTAAATGGAAAGTCCCACAAAATACAACAATTCTTTGATATAGTTGAAGTTCAACAAATGACTACTTGGGGCACTCTGGATGAAAAAACGAGTTAAGAAACAAAAAACCTCGATTATCTTGGCTTCTGATTAATCAATGAGATCATGTTCTATGGAAAAATTATAGAGATCATTCTGGTCTACATTTCACCCATATAACACTTTTCTGTCAGTTCATCCAAATCCTTGATATTTTGGTTTAAATACAAAATTTGTATAATTTCACGAATTTGATTCAAGATAACTGAATGGCGTCTCCCAACTTCAGCTCTAAATCGAATTTGCATGCACTCCGAGTTAGCTCACGTTAAGAATCTCACCTACATAAGCCGGTTAGGATTATCTGTCCCTTTTAACTCAATAATCAGGGAATATTACGGGAAGGAAATGCTCAAAACAAGTTTGCATCAAAAACTCAAAGAAAACCCAATAAACCCAAATATTTTATGAAAAAAAATACAGGAAAATTTCATTATAACTAGCTGAGGGCGTGTTTTTGCAGTTATACACTAAAATTCTGTTTTTAGGAAAACCATTGGGATATTTTTAATTAAATATATTATATAAACACAATAAGGGCAGGCTTTCAAGCATTGCACATACTCTGGCTTCGAACACTTTATATTTGTCCATTGCTTTAGTGAAACTGATTTATCTATGGCCATATATTTCAATATCTAGTCTTAAGTCACGCACTTATTGAAGAAAATAGATTAGACTCATTCTGATTAAAGGAGTATGGGAAAAATATGAAGAGTTTGAAGCCAGAGTGTATGCCAAACATGTAAGCCTTCTCCTGCTGAAGAAAAATGCAATATGAACATCATAGTTCTGACAAATAAAATTCTAACTCAATTGACACAATATTTTGACAAAAATAAGGTTAATCGAGTGAAGTAGGGAAATGTAGGCATGGTCCGCACATAGTAAACCTTCAAACAACCCTAATGTTCTCCTTGTTTGCAAAGAGCTAGTTCTTCATTTCATAGCCATAAGATAGATAATTTTTAACCTCATGAGCTGAGATGAGAAATGACGAACTAGCTCTTTGCAAACAAAGAGAAAATTCACATCGTTTGAAGGTTCACACTGTGTGAACCATGCCAACATTCCCCTAACATTGCCAAAATTGTCACTGGTGCCAACATTGCTTAAAATCGTTAAGCGTTCAAAAGGTCCTCGACTAGAAAGCAGTTAGAAAGTTATGTAACTTTCAAAAGTATCAGATATGATAGAATCGACACGTAAAACTTATTAAAATTTACGTTGTGAGGTTAGTTGAAGTTGAGGTTAGGTTGAGTATTTCTATTTTTGCCTTTTTTGCCAATTTTATTTAGGAAACGTGTTTAAAAATTTGGAATATTTCGTACTTAAAAAAATGATTAAGCTTTGAAAATTGGAATGCTAAACCAATATCAGTTTCGAACTATGTTTCAATTTGTAATATAAAATTATTATACACAAGAACTGAAATTGATGAGGACTTTTGAGAACTGTTCCAAAGCAGAACTTCTTAGACCGAAAGTAATATTAAGGGATTATGTTGGCCAACCCAAGCAGCACATCTTGGCTATTTAACTGTTAGATAACGTTTTTATAACTTGTTTGGTTGAAATAACCGTTTTTTAACGTTGGCACAACAATAATTTCCGGTTAAGTTATTTTGTTCTGCTTGGGAAGACTATAAGAGACAGCATATTTTTTCTAAACTTTTTTCAAACGTATTAAAAAATTATTTAATTCAAGCTCTAGCATTATAAAAGTACAATATTTAAACCATATTTTCAAAAATTTTCATTTAAAAATTCAGCCATTGTGACTTGATTTTTAGAGATAGTTTTTTTTTAAGAAAAAACTTATTTTTCGGTGGATAACACTTTTCAGAAAATGTTCAACTGCAATCAAAAACGTAAATACTTTTCAAAAATCCCTCGCTGAAGGACCAATTAAACTCATCCAGCTAACATAAAATATGTATTTGGCTATAAAATTTCAGATAAATCTACTCCGAGAAATCCTGTCAAAATTTTTCAAAAATGGTCTCCGAAAATCAAGTTCTAGAGACTGAATTTATAAAGTTTTTAAATGAAAATTTGAGAAAAGCTTAAATGTTGTACTTTTAAATGCTTAAGAGATTATCAAATATTTGTTTTATTGTGTTGAAAAAGAATTATAGGAAAGCTGCTTCTATCTTTCTGATTCATGTGTATATCCTTTAAGTAAATTATCTTATTCGACATGGAACTTTTGTACTGTTTAAGTTTGTGAAACGTAAAATTTTAAGCCCATTCTTCTGACCGAAAAAAGGAAGAACGATAACTGAAACTTTCCCTGCGTGAAATTGCTCTATCTTCCCCTATATACTTGGTTAAATAGTCCTACATATTTAACAATGACATTTGCAAATAGGGAAATATAATCATTTAATTTAGAAGCATAATATAATTAATATTAATTCAATCTATTCGAATGTTTGTATTCTAAATTCATGATTATTTAACATGATACAAAGGTAATTAACATTTTGTCTCGAATTAAAACTTTGCGATAATTAATTATGCAACCAAGGTACAATCCTTTTTCATTTCCTCCAGCAATTTTTAGTGAAAAAAAAATTTATTATTGATAAAAATTGTAAAATATTTGTCAATAAATCTGTATGAATACTTATTAATGTCAACATCAATTTTAACAACTTTGCATCAGCACGACTTCAACGAGGAACTTTAGAAATGATGATTTGTCATTATGGACTTACTTAAAATGGAAGATTTATGTAAATAAAAACAAATCACTGGGTAATGGTACTTTTTATCACTAAAACGATATGAAATTGTGACATGTAATGGGTAACAAAAGATGATTCAAGAAATACATTGCAGAATAATGAAAAAAATATCATTGCAAATATGTTGTAGAACTATGAGTTTTATTTCTTCTTAAACAAACATTCAATGAAGGTTGCAGGAGATATTCTAAATATTTTTCATGCTTATTTAGAATGTGCGTGCTAAGTGACAATAATTTTCAAGTGCAATTGAAACAATATTTTGTGCGTGAAACAAAAAACAGAAAACAAAAAGTTTGAAAGAGCTTTTTAACACCTACCCGAAACCAAAAAGCAACCTGAAGCACATTTTTTCGTATTTTCGTGTGTGCAGAAATTATTGTTGTGTTATTTTGTTGTGGTGAGCAACAATTTTGCAGTAAACACAGCGCATTTTTTTTACAGTGTGCACGACAGAATAAAATATCGTTGACGTTGACGACAAAAAAGAGAATAGTAAGAAAATTAAAAGTCTTAATTAAATAATCGTGAATGGAGGGAAGAAAAGAAAAAAAAAAACAATAAAAAAATCATGAGAGAAGTAATATTGAAATTCCATAAATGTACTTTTGCAGTGACTCTCAGCAATTTTTGTGGTACATAAAATAGCAAAATTTACGGACAGGAAACTCAATGGCAAGTAAACATAATTCTTTTGTGGTATTTTTTTTGCCTTCTTCCACACCGAGACATAGTGAAAAAAATACTAAAGAATGCTATTTTTCCACAAAAAAATCAATGATTCAAGGAATAATTCCAATTGTTGCTGATTTATTTCCTTCCAATTTTTCTCAGAGGAAGTTGTTGCAGAAAAAAGTCCTTTTTTTCTGCAATATGTCACTGCAAGAGACATTTCTTGTATTAACTGTAATATTCAGCTTCAACAAAGACAACTTCTGACCACCAACGCTTTTCTGGAGAAAACTAAACACAGGTGACAAATCAAGAACTTCCGCAAGAACATATTCCTCCCTGATTAAATTAAAATCACTGTGTTGACCTTCTTGTTCTAACAAGGAAAACTTTACTCAAGTAAAATTCCATTTGTTAGGAAGAAAACAGAAGGAGAGCATTTCTTTTCTTCTTATTTGTTCACTTGAGAAGAACAAGTGGATTTAATTGCATTGCAACAAATCTCTGAAGGAGAAAATAAATAGAACAAATACAACTGAGATTGGTAAGTTGATAAGAAATCGGTTTTAATTTGCAGTTGGGAAACAATTCTCGCAAATGCCCACAATCTACTGAATAATTGTTTAAACACACAAACAATAAAGATATCACAATCGAGGGGGATATATCAATTTTCCACGGTGTATGGGCAAATTTTGTCCATTTTATTCATCGACGTGAATAATAAACAAGATTGATGGATGGGCACTCCCGATACTCTGGTTTTTGGGGATTATATAATATTGATCCAGAAGGAACCAATTAAAATCCCTTTAATCTTCACACAATGTACTGCATTCCGAAAATGTTGTTTCACTATATACCCAAATTAATCATCAACATTTAGATTAGATAATCGGAATCTGAACATATGCAACATTTTTTTAAACTTTTATATGAAATTATGCTTTTTAGGATCAATATGAAATTGTTTAAAGTTAGGGAGGCTTTAGGTTTCGTACACAATTTGGCTTCGAAAATTTTGATTTTTTTTTCATAATGCTTTAAATAATCCGACCTATCTATGGCAATATATTTTATAGTATTAAATCACATATTCCTAAAGAAAACTAGATAAGATACATTAAAAGTATTAGGGAACACTGGTAAAAATAAGAGGATCAAATTGATCCAAATTTGATCCTTTAGGAAAGGATGGATCAAATTAGCATGTTCCATTATGATAAATGTATCCATCCTTTGCAAAAAGATCAAATTTGTATCAAATTGATCCTTTTATTTTTACCAGTGAAGAATGTGATATATTTGAAGCCAGAGTGAGTGCGAAGCCTAATAGCTTTCCCGGATAGAAGAAAGCGTTCTACCGCTAGCTTTGAACAACTCATGGTTTTCAATACATTTTTAACCCTTTAAGGACGATTGGAACACCGGTGTTCCATAAAGAAAATAATTTTTCTTGACTACCTAAAGTTATTTTTTTTTCTTTTGTTTGTACGTAATACGTAATTGCTAGGGTAAGTGTGCCAAATTTCGGCATAGTTGCATGCAAGCGCCAAAGTCTCAAATTTGAAATATAATATCTTTAATAGAAATTGACTTTTTTTCTTTCCTTCTACTTAAGGAGTGTTTCTTAGAACCTTGTAGAAAGTTTATCGTCTTTATTTACTTTAAAATCATTCATAACTAATATACTTTAAAATGAATAAAAATGTAGACATAGCTTTGGTGCCCTATTTCGGCCACCTTCATTCTCATAGTTCCTTGCCCTTTGGGAATTATTCTTTTTATTATTCGGGAATTATTATTTTTGTTATTCTTTTGTATTGTATAATCTCTAGAGTATGTAAAAACTAAAAAAAATCATGGAAATTGGAAGAACAAAAAAGGTGGCCGGAATTGCAAGCTGGTCGGAATTTGGCACACTTACCCTATATAGTAAATTTTTAAGCTAAAAAATGACGAATTTTTTAATTCTCATATTGAAAATTTATTTTAATTAATTTTTATACTTTCCATTTATTTTAAAGCAAATTCGTTTTGGAACACGAAACTACAAGACTCAAATATAATATTTTCCACTAGAGTGAAAATTATCAGTCATTGATATCGTCAGAAAAATTACTTAAATTTTTTTGCTATTTTTGTCCATATCGTTCATTGAGACAAAAAATACACCAAATCAGACTCTGTTGGCTTTTTGAAGGTTAGATGTAAAATGTTTCACAAGTTTTCTTTATTGATTTCATTTTTATTGGTGATTTTCGGTCAGCATACACTGTCTTGTCGTTAAAGGGTTAATATACTTGATCCATTATAATGTAGATAGTTCAATACCTAAAATTTAGTCAAGAAAGCCATTCATATGTCAAATCCATTAAGAACAATGAGAAAAAAATTGAGTGGTCCGGACCTTGAATCGTCCGAAGATAGCGCGCTTTCCCCTACACCAAATTTATAAGCAAATAATAAAATGTTAAAAGTAAAAAATGATAAAAATGAAAGCAAAATATTTCTAAAAGGATTTGTCATTCAAAAATAAATTTTCATATTTATTTTTCATTCTTTTTGCCAAATAAATCGTCTCTGTAGCTATTGAAAAGTATTTTCTTTTAAATTATTTAAAGAAAAATATAAAAATTTCATAATAATTCCAAAATACATGTTATTTCGAAATAAATAAATAATAATATATCTCATATTATTATTTTTTAAATAATAAAATTATTATTAAAAATATTTTTTTACTGAATTTTTTAAATTTTCAAAATTTATCTTTCTTCATACTAATAAGACAAATTGTCAAGCTCTAAAATTTTTAGGCAAATTCTAATTCAATTTTTCAATTTTATTTTATTCAATCTTTAGGAATATAAAATTCAGAAAGAGTATACTTCACATGTTGAGACATTCAGGCTGTTCACATTAAGGAAACATTACCAATGCACAAAAAACAGAGCAAGTTAAAATATTAATGATATCTCGATTTAAGATTGAGTTACAGTACAGCACTACCTTTATACTAATTTAAATTGTGTTTAAATTTTGAATTTTATATCCAAAATTTTGAATTTTATATCCAAGATCTATTAAATCTTAAATTTGTTTGTCTTAAAGTATCTCGGCTAAAGAGTAACTGACGCTCGTGACAATTTATTGACATTCGAAAATTCAAACTGAATTTCGAATTATTGGATAAGGACTGATGTGATACGTATAGATAGTGGACTCTCCGGTATTGGCTAGTGGATTTCAAATTACCTCAAGAAGAAAAAAAATTTGCAATCTTGTCCAGAACTTTCGGTCCTGGATGTGAACTCTAGACCTTCTTCAGTGATATTCAAATGATCTAATTGTTATTTTGTGCAAGGTTGGAGAATATCATCACTTTCAAGTTATCAATCGGGAAGGTTTTTTAGGAAATTATTTTCACTTATTTTTAACTTAATTTTAGCAAATTTTCTTAAAGTACAGGTTTGGATTTGACGTAGTTTATCGGGTTTTTTTTTTAATAATTTTAAATAATTAAACGACCACTGAAGAAGGTCCATCCATTTCCAGGACCGAAAGTTCTGGATAAGATTGAAAAAGTGTTTTTCTTTATAATGCAACTTAATTAAAGTTTCAATAAATTAAGAAAATGAATTATCATTGACAAATTTACCCAATTAACAATATCTAATTAAAATTTTAATTAAATAAATTCTTTAACATTATGTTTAAAACATTGTAGCATTTACTTAAGTTTAGTTTTCTCCAGAAAAAACAACTCCCTGTGCCTTATCTCTCATAAAATGTGCTGAAATATGGGTTTCTATTGTAATAGAAATTAATCGAGAAAATTTATGATTGTAATTCCATTAATACATATCCACTAAGGCAAATGCGATAAGAAAAAAAAACACTCCATAATGTTGCTACTCAAGAGCTACTCCTATTACATTATTCACATTATTTGACTGAAATTTTTGTTCTCTCTCTCAACAACACTATTATTGTTCATTTCCCGCGGAGAATTATGAAAAAAATATTGTAAGAGGGATGGAAAAACTCGAAATAATAAAATACTGGAACAGCTTGTGTAAATATTAAAATACAGAGAACATTTACACAAGTGAGAGTCTCAGGGAAAAAAATCTATTTGCCCAAAAGTGTAGAAAATTTTCTATACACTTGCTCAAAATTATGTGCAGAGTTAATTTAAGGTAAGAAAAAGAATTTGAAATTTCTGGAAAATTTCTGTAAAAACCCGTTCAATTTTCCGCATGAAATTCCATCTAAATTTCTTCACAAGCTTCATGAGATGTAGATTGTGAAAAAGTGCTCCAAAAAAAAAAAACAGCTCCCCACAAAAGATGTGTGAGAATCAATTTACTCCAATGATTGTCATCTATGAGGCTCGATTACCACAAAATGCGTGTGTTCGCATGGTCAAAAGTGGCTAGATAAGATAAGCAAATAGTTACACAGAAAATGATTCAATATATTTGTGTGATGAAAACCGAAAAGAATTTACTTTCATTGACAAAGATTTTTTTTTTGGTATTTATATATGATCGCAAGTGGAACAGACAAAATTCATTTTTCACAGTATATAATACTACCAATTGCGGCAATTTAATTGACCCTCATTCCAAGTCAATTGGTAAAAGACATAAGAGAAATGAAGAGCATGAAGTAAATAACTTTCTGAGTATTATATCGCGATATGACCGAAAATCCTATATGAAGAGGCGTCCGAGTTGATACAATCTCGCGCCAATTTATCTAGATTGGAGACCATAAAAGACAAAAATTCCTTGAAAATCTCCAGCTAAGTTAATATGGAATAAATACAATCAACTGATCATATTGGCGTTCACCAATAAATCCATTTTGTTTATCTTATTGGACATTCTTGAATCAGCAGGTGATTCCCGCAATTGTGAACGTGATCAAAACAGTTCAGGAAGCATATAACAAAAATTCTCAGAATGAGTCTAGTTTTTTTTATTTTATTGACTCCAGACCAAACAAGAAATTTCAATTAATAACTTTAATTAAAGTTTATGATAGCCATTAGAAGTTTTTATGATGTGTTTACGTGTCAAACCAGACCAGGAGCCAAAAAAAAATTCAGTAATGCAATAAAGAATTGCGCAAAAATTAAAGAAATTCTAAATTCTTGACAGTAGTGCATTTCAATTGCACTTTACACAAAATTTAATGAAGAACTAAATCACAATAATATTTAGGGCCCATTAAAATGTGGGTTTTTCGAAATGCTACCCTACTGTGCTGCACTTCGATAAGTCTTGGCAAATTTTTCATAAGGAGTGTTTAAACTGGGCCATTTTAATTTGAAAACTCCCATTTGAAATAAAAGTTTTATTATTTTATATGCCTTAAATGTTCGAGGAACTGACCATAGGCATAAGCCGAAATAAAAGCCAAATTACAGTAGACTCTCGCTCAATCGGCTCTTTCTCAATCGGGCGAAAAATTTTGTTGACAATTTTCACGTTCAATTATAAAGCTAATTTGCTCAAATTCGCTGTAGTTCTTCCTATTTCATCGTGATTCTTTATAAATTGAGCGCTTTTTGTGGAATTTACAAAGGCTTTGACGCCCAAATCTATCGATAAACCGGATGACATTTTGCCCCAAATGCCCAATTGAGAGAGAATCTACTGTAAACTCAACTAAATCTCTGTGAAGTCACTCAGTCGAGTGGTAATTTACTGGGCTCAATGATGCAATTTTCCCGAGTTCATATCCCCTTTAGGGCACAAGGAATTTTTCTGGCGTTAAGGTCGTTTGAATTGCATCCAGTGAGCTTCATTGTATTTGATTCCACGAGGAATTGGACTGATAATCCCATCTCTATACAAGAAAAAATAATAATACGCCTTTAGAAATCACATTTGTGATAAGGCCCAATTCCTTTATTTAACGTAGTGCTACAATTATTATTTTTGTTATTAAAGTTCAGTGGGAGATTTGTATTTCGAAGAATATATCCTCGGTTGCATCGACCGTGGTCTTATCTGCATTTGTTTTGCATCTGCATTTTGTGTAAGCTATTATACAGACAGACATACAATTAAATCACCATGGAAAACATTGCCTGGTGGTTCAATTGTACGCATGATACGATTTCTCAAGGCTCGTAGTAAGCCGAAAACGAGTTGAAGTGCACATGGCAATTGGTTGAGATCATTGGTTAAGACAATCAAAGCCAGTGCCCCCATAGCTCAGTTGGTAGAGCATTCGTCTAGACAACAAAAGGCCACCCCAGTTCAAACCTAAGTGGGGGCAGGAATTTTTCCCGTCTCAATTTGGGTTAAATTTGTGGGTTGGGAATTATTTTTCTGATTGTCGCTCTCTGTACACAAACACAAAATTTCTTGGGATTACGTACCAACCGAACAGAAGTCTGTTCAATCACTTTCACGATACAGACATTGTCCCTTATATTAAATGCTTACAGACGTTAAACAGACGGTAATCGACCTTTCCTGATACAAAACATCATACTATCTAATTCTCTCTTAAGTGTATCTCAGCTAAGAAGTCTGGTAGACTTTATTTTCAATTCCATAAGGTTGTTGTATGACAGAGGAAAAGAAATACATCTCAAAGATGATTTTCTATTTATGAATACGGTATTTTGTTTTCAGCAAAAACTAAATTTTCTAAGTAGATGTATTCAAACGAAAATCATAAATTTTCTAAACACTCAGTCCCGGCATTAAGTCCTTCGGGATTATGCAGCTGACGGAATTATGCACATATAATTATGCAAGTTTGCCTACCATTGGGAGTCAATTTATAAAATCATTTTTGAAATACGCCTGAATGTATACTATGTTGCGATGCAGGAAATTTGAAAATATTTTGCTACTTTTTCAGAATAAAACTTTAATTTCTTTTATTAAGGTAAATTTATCAAATATTCTATCCATTTATTGTAGAACTCTGGCCAAAAAGTACTGTTTGTTAATGCATTTCTATTAAACAGTTGAATTTTTTTGTTTGAACTACTTTTACTCCGCGAGAAATTCGTTCAACGGCCGATTTACTGAAAAGACAGCCCCTGAGGGTATGCAAATTGTCTCGATGCGTAATGCCGTAATACCGTGTGCATAATACCGGGATTGAGTGTATATTGAAACATACTTTAATAAATGGTAAATTTAAGAAAAAAAAATATTAACCTCTTAGGAAACTCAAAATAATAAAAAATAAAGATTTATTTTTTTTTATATGGATATTCCTTTTTTTTAATTTTGAACAAAGCAAATGGTACATTTTATGGATTCATTTACGAGTTAATGGTTTGTGTTTCAGAGATAGGCGCTTTGTGATGTTGTAATTCAAGGTTTCTCTGCTGTCATTCACAACTTTACATATTTTAATTGCAATACAATAAAAATACCAAAATGTTACTCTACGTTCTGACGCCATTATTTACCCAACTCCTACAGCATTTACAAAATTAACTCCTATTTAGAAACCATCTATCCCAGAGCAATTAATTTGGGGCAAATTGATCCAATCGATGAGAGACAATTAACATTTCTTCTAGCGAAATTCTAAAACTTTTATTGCTTTCTGTATTTTTGACTAGTATTTTACAATTTGCGCCAATTTTTATGGATGTCCATAAACATCCAATGTAATTTACGATCGCAAATTCACTTTTGTGCCTAATTGAATATTATCTTCTCGAGTCACATTGACCACTCAATATTCGCACATATCTCGTAAATTAGTGTCGTCTTCCATCTATGGCATATACAACTCTGTCCCGGTCCCGAGACATCATTAGACGAGGCGGACAGACGAAATTGTTGGGAATGATTTAGTAACGCGATAGTGCGAGTGAGATGAAGAAATGCCCGCACATAAATTCTACCACGGCTTTCATCTTCGAACCAATGTTTTATGGTTGTGTGAGAGAGAGAAAATTGATTCTTGTCCCTCGACAAGTCACTTCCAATTGTGGTCAGTGTAAAACTTTTCCCTGCGAAGATGGGCTTTTACCTCATCTTGGTCAAATTCAACACAAATGGAGATAAGAAAAAAAAGAGATCATTACCTTTGGGAGAGATGCCAAAACTTGTTGTTTGACATTCCAAACCAGTCGATCAGCAGGAAACTGGAGACACTTGGACACATTGAGTTCTGGCACGTGAATCCGAACCAGAAGCCATCCATCTCGAGGCTCTGGTGATCCCGGTGGCGGTGGATCGTCATCAATTACGAATCCTCCAGGATCCATGGTTCAATTTCTCGCTCTCCTCTCTCTGCCTGGCTATTTATGTGTCCTCATTGGATATTCAGTTCACCTATGGGAATAGAAGACAAAAATTTATCTTTAGGATTTAACTCTGATATACCTCTTCATTAAAGATAAAACCGATAAAACATTATATTGTTCTTTTTAGAGTGTTACATATTGAAATGATTTCTCGATATAAATACATTTTATTAAAATATTCAACAGCAACTACATAATTATCAAAAAAGTAGTGATTAAAAATTAAAATAAAGATAAAAAGTATATTTTAACTAATCAAATCCGAGGAACATTGAAAATATTCTGTTTAGAAATTTCTTTAAATGTCGTACACTGAGAAAAAAAATCTGGGATGCGATTAACTTTTTTTCCACATAGCTTTAACACTTTTTAGGTGTAAAAATATATCAACATTTTTTACTGTTAATTTTACACCTTTTTAAGGGTAAAATTAACATGAGAAGGGGTAACTTTAACCCCTATTACACCTAAAAAGCATAATATTTACACCGATTTCGGATCAATACTGCAGGGTAGAATAAACAATTCCGGAATGTTATTTTAACTTTTTCGGATTTCTCTCAGTTTAGGCCAATTGTATCAAATTTTGGCATAGTTGCATGCATGTTCCAAAGTCTTAACTTTAAAATGTAATGTTTTCAATACAAATTGATTTGATTTGTAACTTCTTTTTAAGAAGTGTTGCTTGGAACCTTTCAGATAGTTTATCGTCTTTGTTTCATCTAAAATAATTCTGAATACATTTTAAAATAATAAAAATATTGTCATATGTATGAGTAATATTTCGGCCACCTTGATTTTCATAGTTGCTTGTCTTTCTGGAATTCTTTTAAAATTTTTTTTTTACATCATATCCCTCGTCGAAGCATCATTTAATGTTTTTCTTTAATTTTTTGCTTTGTATAATCTCAATAGAGCATGCAAAAACTAAAAATTCATGAAAATTTGACGAACAAAAGTAGTGGCCGAAATTGCAAGCTATGCCGAAATATGGCACAGTTCCCCTACATAAGATTTTGGATGTAAACTTATGAAAGTTTTTTAATTTTTTGACTTCTACTAAAACTTTAGCAGTTAATGTTAATGTGAAATACCTTAAAAACATATCCAAAAATGAAAAAAAAATCGCGAAATAAATTTAAAACATAATTATGAAGGAAACATATACTGTCTAGAAAATATTGACAATTATTCACAGTGTGTAAAAGTCTTTACAAAAAAATATAATTTTAAAGAATCCTGAACAATTAAGCCCCTAATGTGAGTTCTAGAATGGATGATACGTCGCTTAACCACTATCAGGCTGATTATATCACTTTCACAAGGATATAAACATTTCTTGTTACTAAACTAGTAAGTAAGAATGATCAGTAAAAAATTAAAAAGGTCGATAAAATATTCAACTTTGTTCAGTAAAAAATCATTTAGATCATAAATTTCTTTAAATCAAACCGACAATACGAAGATAATTCATAACTTACTTATATTCCCTTGGCTAAATATATTTTTTCTACTATTTTTCTGTATTTACAATAAACGATTTCCTTTTCAGTAATTTACATAATGAAAACAAATTTTATTTTCACCTTTACCAAACCAAATTTCACATTTAATAAAACCAATCTGTTATTCGATCTCATTTTCTAATTTTAAAATGCCAAAAATCTTTGCTCCATATAGTTAATAAGTAGTTTTTTTTCTAGATTCTTATTAAGAAATTCAATAAGCTAAATAGTGCCATAGTTAAAGCTTCAAATCCTTAAATTTTGGTGGCATATTTTTAGTATTAAAAATTATTATTTTATATAATTGAAGGTAAACGAATTATACCGAATATACGAATTATACGAATTATATTATACATAGGGTAAAGTGGTACAAGTTGGACAGGGCTTTTTTTTCTTGATAAATTTAGTACTTCATTTTTATTTGTATATTTTTAATGCTTTCGTTTTAAAATTTGGTTCCTTGAATTTAAAAAAAAAAATTTGTACTGTATTTATCAAGAAAAAAGCCATGTCCAATTTGTACCGGCGAATTGTCCAACTTATATCACTTATCCTAGTGGTTTTTCTTACAAATTCACATTAAAATTTTCATTATCTCAAAATTTAGAAAGTTAGCTTAACCACCTTGTGTGAAAAAAAGAAATATTAAAAGTAACTTCGGAAAGTTCATCTCTTTCATTTCAGGTTAAATTGTAAAGTTTAACACTTTAAGGGCGAGTGGGACACCGGTGTCCCAAAATCAAAAACAATTTTGTTTTGACTACAGAGAGTTATTTTGGCCTCTAAATAGTCCGAAAAATTAGTTTTTATTTTTGGAACACGAGTATCCCATTCATCCTTAAAGAATTAATGAGCAAATTCCTTAAAGACGAAAAGAATTTTGACACTTTAAAATTGAAAATCTTAAACAAAGAAAAAGAATTACTTTTTGAATTCTTATAAAAATTTTTAATTTCAAGATTTATCTCAGTAAGAGTTAAGGAGTTAGGAGAGTATTTTGTCTAATTTAGTACAAGAATCTAATTTGATTTCACATCTTGGCATGCAACCGTGTAACAAAGTCGTATAGAATTAACTCAAGCTCGTATAATATCTCTCACACACTGTGGAACTTTAATTTTAGAATGGAATTTATCAGCTGCATTTCTGCTCATTATAATTAAATAAATGATCTGTCGTTGTGATCTCATGCTTATTATCTTTCCGGATATGGTTAATAATGTCCCGTGTCCCGTTCAGTCTAAATTCTGGGTAAATTTTAATAATTTTGGTATGCCAAACTTGTAATTCTTTTAATTTTGACAGGGTTGTATGTAAGGAAGAATTTGATAATACATTAAAAAATTATCACCATTCAATCTTAATCATCTTGTTGAACTTAATGGCAGAATTTGAAGAATCAAGGATCACTAAAAAAAACTGTATTAGCAAGAAGTTTTGAGAGACAGCGGTGACATCATTACCGTCAATAAAAAACTTAATAAAACTTCACAGGTGTTTGATTTTTACAGGCATTTAACCTTTTTTTTCTGGATATTAAATATTCAAGTCCATTCTATTATTTAAATTAACTCCTTTCGGATGGTTGTTCTTTGATCGAGTTTTTTTTTTTTGTCACACCATCTAAGTCAATTAAATGTCAGACTAGTTTATCAGTTTTTTGCCCTTCCTCTGTATAGAAAATTTATCAGTTACTTAAGATCTCAAAAAATACTGAATTTTAATATTGCTCATGTTGATACAACAAACGGCAATTATTAGAAAAAAAAGCCGTTGTGGATTAATTGGTTTGATTTTTCATCAGACAAATTATTCTACCAATTTAAATATTTTTTTCGTAGAACATTGATAAATCTAAGGCAGGTTAATGGTATGGAGACAGAGTGTCTTCTGCGATATTTTATCGAGAAAATTGATTCATTTATAAGAAAAGAGAACGAATTTATCTATGATTGGATATTTCAACACGAAATGAAAGACATCTCATGGGAAATTGTCAGTGGAAGACGGAAATCCTTTTTATCCTTAGGGCTTGCCATCACAATTGAAGCCAATCAGATGACTTGGCAAGAGTGAAAAAAAAAAATGTTGGAAATTTTTCAGTGGTGAAACTTTTTCCTGAGCCTCAAAATAAACCCAAATTGACCACTTCCTCATTTTATTGAGGGAGCAAAATGTGAAGTGACAGAGTAATGAGATCGTATGGAATGGAATGGTGAAAATAGACAATAAACTATGCCACCATTTGAGTTTGGTGGAGTAACTGAAGGCATTTGTATAGATAAACCAGCAATTTGCTGATGAGGTCAATTTTGTCCTTGGAATTGTGGGACACGCTAGAAATTTACAAGAGACAAAAACCGAGAAGAGAGTCACAGAACTATAATTGGCAATTGAAAGCACAAAATGAATTTTCATGATTGACCATTGATGGGGCAAAAGAGTCAGTCAACAGCAGAATGATATGGAAAATTTACATGAGAGACTTCAATTAGGAAATTCAGAAGCACGCAGAAAAAAATCCATCTCCCAGGAGGAGTATCCCAATGTCATTCTGGTCATGTTCCTGTCACACGCAATTTGTACAATTTTGCAAATCAACCACACAGGTGGACGATTTATTGACAATGGAGTTCTGCCAGATTCATTATAAAAAAAGAAGACCAAGAGAACATCACTTCGCATTATACTCAAACTCTTGCTTTTTACGTTTTATTTGTTAGGATGAATAAAGTTTTTAAGCACAAACGGCAAAGCATTTCGGAAAGTCTCATCCGCTTTGCCATCAATTGATTAAAGACAATTCAAAAATTACAAAAAAAAATCGTTGCTTTTTTGAATTTAGAAAAAAGACTCTTAGGCTAGGAAGCTCTACACAGTAGACTCTCGCTCAATCGGCTCTTTTTCAATCAGACGCAAAATTTTGTTGACGATTTTCATGTTTGATTTTAAAGAAAATTTGTTAAATTTCACTGTATTTCCCCTTGTTTTATTATGATTCTTAAAATTTAAGAGCTTTTTGTGAAATTTATAATGATTTTGATGCCCAAATCTCTCGATAATTTGGATCACATTTTGCCCCATATGCCCGATTAAAAGAGAGTCTACTGTATCTTTGATAAATAAGAGAAGGCTTTCAGGCTTCGCTTCGCATACACTATGGCTTCAAATCAAACACTTCATGTTTTTCCCGTATTTCTTTAATGAGTCTGTTCTAATGGTAATTTATATTGTAATAGCCAGAATTGAGTTACATATTTCTTGAAAAAAATTAGGTCAGATTCATTACAGGAACATGGGTAAAATGGGTAAAATATGAAATCTTCGAAGCCTGAAATCCTTCCCTTACTTGCAATCGTGTTTGACGAAAATTTCATATAATATTTTAGAACGAAAACTGATGACTCGATTATATTTTTTTGAAGTCAATTTCAATTGAAAATAAAAGTGTATCAAACAAAATACTTGTGGATATAACAACGAATCGTAACTGAATAGAATCGGTTCAGGCCGGTTAGTAAAGAGAGGATCTTACAAATAAATTCAATTGTGTTCTAACCCGTTTATAAAGGTTCCTTAAAAGTTTTTTCAATCTTTAACTCAAAAATAAAAGATTTAAAGAACAGAATGGGATACATCACGAAGAAGTATATAGAATATTTACTTGGGTAATCTGTAAAACGATTATATTTGAATATTATAGTATTTAAAGAAAATGTAGAATTTTTCCCAAAGCTTTCGGCTCGAATTTCAAGCTTAATCTAAAATTTTCGTGCTGTGTCGAATAGTGTAACCGTCTCATAAAGAAATCCGTTACGGAAAAAAGTCAGTATTCTTAAAAAGCCAAACTAAATTTAAAAAGTGAAGAGTCCCTAAACAGAGTGAACCCTTTTGGCCATTGAGGGGTGCTTAAAGTCCGAGGGGAAAACTTTGAAAAAAAATCGGCCTTTTATAAGTTATTCCATTCCCCGACAATGACGGTACACGGTACCCTATCATTAAAATCGCTCCTCTGCAAATACTAAATAACCTTTCCTTAATAATTCCCCCAAAAAAGTACACATTTATAAGGAAATGAATTATTATAAAATTCTTAGCCTGGTTATTCACATGGAACTCTCAGCGTTTCGTTAACTGTAACGAGGATATTGATAAGAAACTACAGCTTTGGGGCTAAGACTCCCTTATCTACGTACGGCTATTGTGAGATAACAAAGTTTGTTTCAATTTATCAAGAAAGTTCCGGTTCACAAACTTAAAGTTAAAAGTTCTACTGTGATCCTTTCATTCCTTAATAATTTGTGTGAAACGTGGATCCTTAGCAAACTAATGGCCTCTTAGACACGCCTACGACTTAAGCCAAGAGACAACTTAGCGTAATTATAATCACAATAATGATCAGATTACATTTCCGTTACTTTCTGACTAATTCGTTTCTTGGCTTAACCCGATAAAATGGTTTAGTTAGTAGGAAACTAATGGAAATTTTGTAAAATCAACATTTCGACTATTTATGTAAGGGCCTCGACACACCAAAGGATTAGCAGAGAGACGGCTTAGCGTAATTATATTCGAAATAATGTTTAAACTACATTTCCATAATATTCCACTAAGTCGTCTCTCGGCTTAAGTCGTAAGAGTGTCTAGGGCAGAAAGCCGTCTCCTGGCTTAAGTCGGAAGTGTTTATAGAACATAGTAGAGGAGGACTCAATAGGGGTTACGCTTCAATACGCAGTAGTATACTGATTAACCATCTTGTAAGGCAGAGGGGTTCAAGAACCGATGAAACCGAATAAACGTCAAATGAAACATGTATGTCAATGGTCAAAACGCTACTATAACAAACTTATTTTGACGTTAATTCGGTTTCAACGGTTTTTGCACACCTTTGTTGTAAGGACAGGAACAGCCCAGCCTCGAAGATTTTTAAGGGTAGGCTATGGTTAGAGAAGTCAAGTACGGTTGTGCTTCCAATACATTCAGATTGTGTGCGAAAGTATGAAGCCTACATACCTTCCCATACTATTCCATACTGTTTCAATGTACCAAAATTCTATTAAATATTGAAACCTTCACAATATAGGTACTACAATATCGATAAATTATAGATATTGCTCTCTCTTGCTTTGAGTTCGAGCAATAATAATTAAACTACTTGATTTGATGCTACAATATCAAAGGTGACACGCGAAATGTGATCAATGTGATGGCAAAAAAACGCACATGGAGGAAATCATCAGAGATCTTTTGTCAGTTATTGCTTCCATGGAAATCAACGGATAAATATTGGCTTTTTGTGACTTTCCTTGATTTTCAGGGTCTCATCTCTCACTTTTTTTTCCTCACCTCTTTTTCTCCTCCCACCCACCGCGTATTAGACCTTTTTACTGAGATACTTTTGTATGCAAAAGTAATCTAATGTGTGAGAAAAACTCAAATTTTTTTATTCCAACTGCTCCACAAGCCAAATCATATCTATTTTCGATGGAATTTTCATTCTCAGGTGCTTTTAATACTGATGCAATTTCATAAAATTAATTCACGGGAGTGTTTTATGGCTCGTGGTTTCACTGTTGAGTAATTTTTTCCCAAGAGAGATGCCTCACAGACTGTCTTTTTTTTGGAAGCTCCAGGCACTATTCATTAAATACTTGTCCCAAAAGAAGATTATGAAAAGGTACTAAATTCACAGTCGATATAATACCACTCAATTAATGAGGCAACTTGAGAAATTTTATGAGAATTGCCTTTGATGTGGGCCATCGAGTTCCCGCAAAAGAATTGGGTAGTGCTCGATGTAAAGGCACTTTATTAAATTGATTGGATGAAGGTTTTTGCGAAATTATAGTATCCTCTATTTAATTGTAGGTCGGAGGGCTATCTAAGCAGAATTAGTGCTACATAGGGAATTTTATTCCGCAAAAAGCAAATATTAATTTGTACTCTGAAAAATATTCGACCTTAGCCACAGATCTCAAAATTCTGTGAATGCTGACTTTGCTGTTTTTAGAACTATTTAGAATACAAGGCTAAATGTATAAAAAATTTCACTGAAAACCATGATGCTTTATCTCTATTCTATGTTACATACTCCGTATGATGCTTTTCCATATTAAAATTTTGGATTAAAGATTAAGTAGACTCACTCTTATTCTTGAAATTGTAGCAAGATGTTGCAAAATTTAAATTGATATCGATGACTGTGAAAAAAAAATGACAAGTAAAAGTCACAGACTACTTAAAATTTTAAAATAACTTTATTCTTAAAATCGTAATTTGAAAAAAGCAATAGTTTTAACCCTGGGCTAAAAGATATATGAAAAATTTACTTATTTCCATTTTCTCATCGCCATTAAGGCCTGGAATGTAAAACATATGTTTAAGGAGTAAGAAAATGTATAATAATAATTTAAAAAAAACTGCATTTACTTTACAGCATAATAAAACTCAATCACTCTTATAGAATATAATTTTAATTAGAAACATTTTGAAAATCCATAATTATTTTAAAACATTAATCAAATAAATACTCAAAACTATCTCTTAAAAAGTATTAAAAATAACGAAGAAAATAATATACAGAAACTTATGCTTTTAAATGACCTTCTTCTTAGTTTAATTTTACTGCTCGAACTAAAAGAGATAGCAGTTATAATCAACAAGGTTTGATATATCGACTTCCGGTCTTCGAGGACCCCCCCCCCATAAATCAACATTATCTAGGACGGTCCTTTTTTCTTTCACCCTCCGCCTCCTAATCTCCCTTCGCCAAAACCATATATTTTTTATTAATTTCGAAATAGTTCCTAGATTTTTTTTTCGTTTTCGAATATGTTTTGGAGGTAGTCAAGGTTAACATTTCGTCCTTACACAAGAAGCAATATAGCTACCTTATAGAACCAAGTATTATACAAGTCTTTTAATGCACTTTTAAAAGACTTAAATTGAGAATTTTCTGTTGAAATTCCTATAGAAGCTCTTAAGATCCTTAAGAGTGTGCCACTTTACTTATAGTAATCTCCGTAATCTCAGTGAATTAAGAGCATTATAAGCAAATAAAGAGATTCTTGATTCTACATATAATGCCTTACTTAGGGAATTCTACACGACTATATTAAGAAAAAATTGCTTCATGGGTAGACAGACACTAATAGTAAATATAATAATAATGGTGGCACAACGTTCCATAGAGGACCTAGGCCTTCTCATAAGGGGTGTTTGGGACATCCATTACTATTTTTCGTTATACAAGGATGGGGTTGTCAATCCCATGCCCCGTGGAATCAAGTGCAGTGAAGCTCACTGGATGCAATACGAACTACGAACACCTTTAACGCCAGAAATATTCGTGGTGACCTAAAGGGATTCGAACACCGGGACACTTGCATCATAGAGCGAGTGCTCTACCACTTGACCCATTGAGTGCCCATTGTGTGGGTAGACAGACACCTATTTTACACATTGGAAGAAATTTTTGTCAAAAATTGCTTTTTGAAGGAAATTCCCTGCAGCATTGTAGGGGGAAATGTCAAATTTCTGTCAAAAATGCAATTTTTGACGAAAATTGCTCCCAATGTGTAGACGCCTTTAAAGAAAAAATATAATGGTAAGTACTCAAGTTATACTTTTATTTTGTTTTGTATTTTCGAATTCATGTTAAGTATATTTCATCTTCTTTTCTTCTACAGTAATAACTTTTATATTCTGTTTGACCAGTACTGAGTACTCAAAATAAATACAAACATTTCAGCTTTATGGTCTTATAACCACACTCACAAATCCAAGACCAATCTTTAAGCTTACATTATTAAATCTGCCTAAATTAGCCGATTAGCTGAGACTTTTTCCAGTCTCATTTAATTCCTTGATTTTCCATTTGAAACTATTAATATTAATATTACCAATAATATATTTTCTATTTAATTTATAATTTACAGTATTCGTTTAAATTATGTACTGACAAACCTTTCTTTTAATGACCATTTTAAGTAACATATTCTACCCAGGAGCTGCAACTAATTTTTAGTCAGCATGAAAATTAGTGCTCAATTATTTTTTATGTTCTTCGTATCATATGTACGTGAATACAGAGATGCAAATACAGAAATTTCAATTGCAAAGACTTTTCACCTTATACTCAATCCAATCAAAGATTTTGTATGACCAAGTTTTACGAGCTAGGCGTGAAATTGTTCGATTCAATGTTACTGCTCGAATTTTACAGAAAAAGAAGTAAAAAATCCCTCGATTTTGGATTTTATATAAATTTTCTGAAGGGTCATACTTTGGTAGAATTTTGGAAAGTTACAGCTTAGAGATCCTCAGAAAAGCTATGCAAGCCATTATGAGGAACGTGAGGAGGCGTCGACCTCGGGGCAGATCTAGGAAAAGGTGGATGAATCAAATTCAAAGTCTTGCCTTGGAACGCCTTGGGATAGGATTGACCGTGAACATCTTCTTGAAGTGGCGAAGGATCGGCAAGCACGGATTATTAAGCTGGATGTCCTAATGCACTGGACACACTTACGACTTAAGCCGAGAGACGACTTAATGGAAAATGATGGAAATGTAGTTTAACCATTATTATAAGTGGTTAAAAATGATGATTATAATGAAGTTTCGAGTTTTTTCACGTCACGCCTCTTGTCTGTCTGATGCGTCTCCATCAGTTCTAGAACTCAAACGGCTAGAGATATCAACTTAGGACCTTCAGGGAACCCCCCCCCTCACAAGTCGACTCTGGAACTATTACCATGTTCTCCGTTTTATTTTCAACTCTCCCCTTCCCCTTAAAAACCATTTTTTAGGATTACTCGAAAACGCGTGGTGCATTTTTTTGATTTTCAGTTATAGTGTAGAGATTGCCTAGGCGGACATTTCGTCCATATGAAAATACCTTTGAATCATTCCTAATATTGGTTTTCAAGATCAAGATTACAAAAACTCTATCTAGAGAATGCATTTTTTCAATAGAATGGGTTTATATTTAGGATAATAGGAAAAGCCTTTCAATTTCTGACAATTCTGAGCCTGTTGCAATGGCTTATGAACCAATAAGTAATTCTTGTCCATAAATCATTTGTATTACTTCTAAACTACATTTTGGGAGCTCTTCTAAGTAAGTAATTCATAAATCGGTTAAATCGATTGTGATCCGGCAAACGATAATTGATTCTAAAGGACTTTTGAGGTATAGCAACTAATGTTCTGGGCAGACCTACGACTTAACGCAATTATAATCAAAATAATGATCAAGTGACACTTACTAAATGATTCTTACTAGTCCGTCTCACGGATTAAGCCGAAAAACGGAAAGTTAGTGGGAAACTGATGGGAATTCAGTCTAATCATTATATTTTGATTAATACGTTAAGCCGTCTCTCAACTTAAGTCGTAAGTGTGTCTAGGGCATAAGTTGTGAGTTTAAACATTTCGCATAGCATTAGATTCTTTGTCAGCTCTTTTTCTTAATAAATTCTTCTCTTGAATGAGGAAACAATTAAAAAGTAGAAAAGAAAGTAACCGTTTGAAATTACTAGCAATAATTTGCATTATTTTTTATTATTTTGAATACATTTTAAATTTTCTTTATGATAGTTACAATACACAAACGGAGAATCAATTAAACCAAGCCGGACAAATGTCAAGCACTTAGTAGACGAAAGTGATCCATATAAGTTTGATAAAGTTGAACTTGGTAGTTCACACGGTATTCTATAGCAATGATTTCCCGGAAGAGCCATATAAATTTCCAGGAAACTTTCATAAATTTCCATAGAAGTCATCATGCCTCTTTGGACCATTAAATGTAATCTGTGATGACTGTTTGTTGTATCTGATAGCTCGAGATAAATTACTTAAAGTTGTAGCCTATTATCTCAAGCCTATTGCATTTTCTTTGCTGGAGATGGATGCTGTAAGGCCCCAGAAAAACTTGCGTTGAAAATGCGCGGAGTTGTTTGGAATCAAAACAAGGCAAAAAAAAGAAGAATTGAGTGAATGTGGAGAAGTGGAGCTAGACATTTTCCATCTTGATGTGTTGTTTGGTAAATAAGAACGATGGAAAAAACGTGCGTTGAAGCTTCAAGGAGGCTCAAGTGGATGCGAAGGAGGACATGGTGAAAAAGGACTTGAGAATGAATGATGAAGTTCTGACAGGAGTCACGGACCGGCTGGTGGTCGTGTAACGCCGAATCCAAAGGACCTGCCAAGGATTGTCATGGCAACGTCCTCATTGATTTCTCTCCCCAACACCAGGAATAAACACACCGTCTCTCTCTTGATATTTTTCGCTCTTCATTGCAATTTCACCAGAAAAATTAATTTTTCCCGTGTGTAAACAGCAAAAGGGGACAAAATTGTGAATCAGCTCCGAGTACTGAATAATTGCACAGGAAATGAGGTTAGAAGTAATACAAGAGAAGCCTCACAAGACCATGTGGATTATTTCCAGCAATAGGTAATCTCTATGGAATACCTCAGAGTCTCTCATGAACTATCGCCTTTAGGGTTTAAAGTGAATTAGTTTGCTTCACTCACATGTATTACTTTTTTCATATAAAAAAGAATAATTCATTTTAAAATATTATTGACAAAAAATCAAATTATACGTAATTGATTTTTCAATATTGAATTTACATTGAATATGGTTCGTTTGTTTGAAATTTAATTAACCATAATAAAAAATGTTTTCGATATTATGAAAAATGTTTATACATTTTTTCGTACTCCAGAAATTAATAGTCACAGTTTTACTTTATGGCCTCTACATACTAGAGAAATTTATGACCATATTTGACGGTTTTTTTACACAAGCGTAGGCAATTTGCTTTAACATGGGCATAAACTTCTCAAGTGTCTATAGGCAATTAGTTAAAACACTTTCAAAATTACCCTCTCTCTTTCTTTACCTAAAGAATATTACATAAAAATTTGATATCTTCCTCTCAAAATAAACTTTATTCTTAGATTTATACTTGCTTGTACCCCTGTATTATCAAACAAGCGATATGTACTTCTTGGCTAGCACAAGGTAAGTTGTAACTTTAAAAATTCTATAATTGAAAGCATTGTCAACGCCCTTAAAAAAGAACATTGTCCTAGTATGTAAAACAACTCTTTAATAAGTACTTAATATGGCCTTAATTGAGGATTTATTTTGGGCGTTATTAGTGACATCTGTTGACTGTATTGGAAATACACAGCTCTCTCCAATATCCGGCTGACAGGGGAACAAAATGACATTTGGGTTTTTTGAATATGGTCAACGGTTTTTCTATTTTGCGCTATGTGAATTTATTTTCTGTCGAAAAACAACATAATTTTCTTTGTGATGCGCTTATGCTTTATTTTATACCACAATTAGATATCAAAGGCTTTGATAAAGTGAAAATTGATATTTTAATTCATGCTGAACAAGCTGCATACTTCGTAAAATAAAAGTTTGAATTCATCAACCGACAGTGTTTGGCAGCTGTCAGCCGGATGTCGAAGTGCCAGATATTGGAGGGAGCTGTATAGCTGTTGTTAGATTAACTCCATCGGGGGTTGACTCTATCGAGGTCTCACTGTAATTATTTGTCATCCTAAAAATCTTTATTGTTGAAAGCAATATTGCGTGAAACTTCCCACCTTCCCCTAAACTATTTTTGAATTAAATTTAAATGTCTGTTTCATGTCTGTTCCTTTGAATTTATTTTGTATTGCAATTTAGCAAAAAACTAAAGGAAATTAAGGAAATTAAGGAAGTCTAAGGGTAAATTGAGCTAATTCAAAACCTGCTTTAAATAGAAATTTTTCGCTATTCCAAATGGAGACGTCACTGTTTTCATAATAAATACAGTACTAAATTACCATATTTATATATTTTCTATACCTCAGTTCCATTATTTAGTTAATTTTGCTCCAAATAAAGCGAAAATCCATTCATATTCACAAATTTTAATTTATTAATTTCTCAGAAAAATTAAAAATGTACCTTTTCACCATCGAATTTTTCATCGATTTACCATGTTTTCCAATGAAAACACAATAAGATGATTGTTGTTTATTCGTTTTGTTTAACATTTATGTTATATTTCTGGCTATTTTTAGTTAAATTTAGTGCTAATCTTTATTGTTAACGGTACGTGAAGTTTTCAAATGAATTAATTATTTATTTCGTGAACAAAATGGATTTTTCTGAAGTGTCTGCAAATGCTTCAAGAGTAAACCCCGGAAATATAATTTTTTGGAGAGATTTTCCTATTGTTTTAGATGGGAAAGGAGAAAAGACCAGGAATAAGAACAAATCCACCACTCAAGAGCAACTCAACAAGGTTTTGGAAGCCTTTCGTCGCGATTTCACTTACACTGTTTGTCTCCAATTAGAAACTTTTCCTTGTCTCCATTTGGATTAATATGTTTCCAATAGAAGCATTTTACGCTCACGTATTTTTCTTGTATTTAAGAAATTTTCAAAGTATATCTAAAGAATTTTCACTAAACAGTAACATTCTAGAAGAGTCAAGGAGCAAATTTATGTCATTCTCTTCAGGAAAAATATGAACTAAATGTGATGAATCTTCTGTCAAAGTTAAAGCATCTGAAAATGGTTTTGAATTTGGACATTTACCCTATGGTTTTATTAATTCTCTACAAATTTTCACTATTTCATATTCTGAGAGCTGCATGGCCTCACTTTTCAGGTAAACACACAATTTTATCCCACGTGAGGGCGCTGTTATCCCCCGTAAGTGGCGCTGAGACTGTTTTTGACTTTTAATTCTTAAAGCCGTCTACACACCAGAAGCACTCGAAAAAGAAAATGCTTTTTAAAGAAAATTTTCCCTATCACTGTAGGCAGAAACGTCGTTTTTTTTTAAAGGCAATTTTTAATGAAAATAGTTTCTAGTCTGTAGACACCATAAGATTTGACAGTTTTTGAATAGTTTTAAATAAATCTACCTTAATAAGTTATCTATAATAAAAAAGTATAGAATGAAATCATAGATAAGTCGCTTTTAAATTTGGTTAAAGAATTAATCATAACATTCCCTCACGATTTCTTTCAGCACCAATTCTCTAGTGACAGCTGCACGTTCCAATTAGTAAAGACATTAACAGACGTATGACAGCAAAAAGTCTCCAAAAAAACTTGTTAAACGTCAGTAGACTTTTCCGAGCAATAATTGTAAGATTTTTTTTTAATTGCATTTTCCTCATTTTCCTCTTCATCTCACAGTTGAACTGTACACAGTATACATGTAAACGGACCAAGTGCTTTGAACTCTAAATGTCGTGGTAATTGAATTAAGAAATGGTGGAAAATCGAGGACAAATGAAAAATTCTCGACGAGCTGCAGGAAGAATTGACCTTTTAGCTGCACTCCGGTGCTAAATTGCAGGTAGACATTTAGAGGCCTAATTAGATACTAATCATAGTTGGGACAACGGTATATAATGGCTGAAGAAATGACCATAAAATAAATAAAATAATATGAGGAAAACAAGTTTCTTAGTGCCAAGAAATTGCCATCGAAACACTCCAACTTCGCACTCTCTGTGTTTGGAGGCTCATGTGTGCATAAGGAGCTCACACTCAATGTTTATGCACATTTTCTGATGAATGGAACAAGTATAAACTAAAAAAAAAACCGCCGCACACATAAATTGAATTTCAAATGTGGTTCAATCTTGCATAATCATAATACAACAATTTAACCACATTTTATTTCGCACTAAAAATGTGTCTGCCTTTTTTTCTTGCTTCTCATGGTTCTCCATCTTTTTGGCGCGTATTCCATTGAGTAGCTGAGTGACTGCCAATTTACTGATTTACGTGATATTGTCAAAGAAATATTTCACATTAACGTGTGGTGATTTTCTATTGATTTCTCTATACCTTTTTTTAGCCTTCTCATTCTTACCACTATCATAAAATTATACATAGGAAAGTTTAGTGATAATTCTAGGAATGATTCATAGATTTTCTTCAGCAGTCTTTGTTAGTGCTGAATAACACGAAATGCGCCACAAAAAAAGATTAGTCAAATATTTGCAGTGTGAAAAATTGCGGTTTTCCATTTCGATAAAACAAAAAACTCAATAAGTGATAAGCCACTATGTGGTGTCATAAATTGAAGTAAAAATAATTTGTTTCAATTCTATGCTTTCCCATACAGTAGAGCCTCGCTATAGTCCATATTTGGTTCCAGATTTGACATTTGGGTCGCACTATAGTCCATGTCAATTTTTAAAATTATCAACGACATTTAGTATTGAAATTCCTCGACGGCTTCCACTTTCTTTGCAATAGTGGTACTTGTCCTCGCTCTCTTCATTATATATCACAATTATCACACTACTCAATAAAGTTTGCCAAAAATATTAAAATAAATATGAGAACATTGCATGTCACGTACTAAAAAACATAACCTAACTTAAAATCAGTGTTTTGAAATCAACGCTCGATAAATTGTGGACTATAAAGCGATGGCCTATAGCGGGGTTCTACTGTACTTTACTTACACATATTGACAATTTTTTCTAAAAAGTAAATAAGTCCATTTAGGTTTTGTAACTTTAATTTGAGATAAAGAAAATTTAAACTTAAATATTTCGTGTCAAAATTAAATATTTCCAAGCCCGAGTTAAAGATTAAATTACGATTCAGGGGAAAGTACTTCTCCTTCGAACGTTCATTCCTTCAAATAATTTAAATTTTCTTTTATTTTTCCTAAGCGACTTAGGAAAAATAGAGGCCACACAGTAGAGGCCACACTGGAGAAATTTATGTCCATATTGAATAGTTTCTCCTATACACAAACGTAAGGAGTTTATGGACATAAATTTCTCTAGTGTGTAGAGGCCATTACTCATTTCTATTAAATATTAGTTAGTTTACCATAAATTATTGATAGTGATAATTACGTGTAAGCTTCTTAAGAAAAGTAAAAGAAATCCACATCAATCGAAGGGAAAGTACTTTCCCCTGCATATCTATTAATTTCGCCTCAAAATTTTCCATGTTTAAACATTAAAGGATTAAAGAGTTCTTCTCTTCTCGGCTGACTTTGAAAAGAAACTTTTAAAAAAGTTTAACATTTCGATTTTAATTTCGTTATTGTTAAGCTTGTTACATTTTTGCTTAAAAGCCTCAATAAATTCAATAATTTAAAATTAAAGATCTTTATCAAAAAATACAAACCAACATTTAAAAGTAGATTTAACGTTTAAAGATTTATCTCAGAATTCAGGGGCATATAATAGTAAAGTTTAAATGTGAAATCTTATTCTACTGAAGTTTCATCTCTCCAATTTTATTTTATAGAAAGTATCAACTAACAGGAAATATTTAGTTTTTGACTTCCGTTGAATATACTCTAAGAAATCTTGTCCACAGTCAAACATGTTTTTTTTTTCAAAAAATCGTTTTTAAAAATCAGGTCACAACGACAGAATTTTTAAAGTTTTGAAATGAAAATTTTAGCAAATATATTTTAAATTATATATTTTCGTATGCTTAAGAACTTAAATAAAAATAAAAATTTATTGTATTTAAAAAAAACAGGGAAAATTAGTCAATCAAAAAAACTTAAAAGACTTTAATGGAATTTTAAAAAAAAATCATTTATACCAATACTTTTGTTATTGCTGAAATTTAAATAAAATTGCTTAATAAAATAAAATAAAATAAAATTGATTTGAATCTAAATGAAGTCTAAATATTCGTTTGGCTCTATTAAATTTTATTAAGTTTACGATTTGTTAATCTCTCAACTCATTATATGATTTTATTAAACATTTTGGTTTTCGAACTTGCATCTTAAAGGGATAGGTCAAAATTTAGAATACTGGTACAATATTTTTCCGAAGTTATAAGACGATTTCAATAAAACTAGGAGGAGATAAGCCTTTGAAAATCTCTGTCATTATTTTCGGACGGAACTTGAGCTTTAGCGTCGGTTGTATTTTTTCTCAAAACTATTTTTTGAAGTCAGTTTTCACGATTTCTTAAAAATGTTCGTACAAATATTATTACAACATCGCACACTTCTAAAAATTATGAACTAGGGCTTAAACAAAAATTAAAATGATGTAAAAAATACTAAAAATATTACATCAATTTTCGATTAATCAAGAAGGATGTCTGTATCGAAACGTTTTGTTTATGTTTTTGGTATTATGATTTTCTGAGGATTGGTAGATTCTTTTGTGTTTTGCAGTCGTTCCAGTCGTAAAGGAATGTGGAAAAAATATGAAGTTCTCGAAACAAAAGTGTGTACGAATCATGAAAACTTTCCTCTATCACATTTAATGTGGTCAGTTAAATACTGAATTTGATCAAAAAGTGTCAAAATGTCAAAAAGTGGGAATTAATAACGATGCTAGCTCTCATACTGTTCTCAAGTACTTCTGCTTAATAAACTTTTCTCTGTGTCGGTTCCTGTCACGAATATTTTGTGGATTCAGAACACGGCGAGAATTGGGGAAAACGGAGAAAACAGTTGATACGAAACAAAATAAAGAAAAGTCGATAATACACAACCACTTGAGAACAGTAAAGTGCTAAAAAAATATGTTCAATTATCATTAAAATAGCCTCATAATTCACTTTAGAAATTTAAAAGCAGGAAAGTTTCAAATGAAAATTAATAGAGGAAAACATATTTCCTTCCCATTCATCTTATATGACAAATTGTATAAATTAGAATAACTTAAGAAAATTAATAAACTTTTATTGCTGAAATTCAAAGAGAAATGTACAACCATCTTTGAACTTTTCATCGATTTGGATTTCAAATGGTAAGAGATTAGGCTTCCAGTTTTCGGTAACCCTCCTACAAGTCAACATTATTTCCAATTTGCTAAAAATTTCACGACAAATTTTAATGTACATCTAATTAAATGCATCATTACATTAAAGAAATTATGAATAGGGGAAAGGCTCATAATTTTGGACAGTTTCTAAATGTGGACACTTTGAGGGTAAAATTGGACACTAAAAATAAATTGATTAAAATTATAGATTTTTATTCTAATATTTGATGAATAATGAATTCTATCTAAATATTTGTTCTTTTTGGAAGATTTCAAAACTAAAGATGTTAAATTTTGAATGCAATTTGAGTTAAAACTGCTTTGTTAAAAATTCAGTGTGAGCAATTGCTTACGAGCAATATGACAGAACTTCGTGTTTACTTCAATTCAATTTATTTAGAATTGTTCATTCTTAAATAGCTGCGGTGAAGTACTAACAATGTTTATTCGCTTTTTTTCAGTGATATTATTGAATATTCATTGAATGTTGTGTTGATTCACATTAATGGTGATTTTTACATTTGACCTAAAGTGAGATTTACCTTGTGAATTACGTTTTTCGTGTGAAAAAGTGGGAAATTTTCTAAGAGATTCACCAATGAGGTGATAGTCCTTATTTTAGACAGGTGTTTTTCTCTCGAAATTTCGCGAAGTTTTAGCTTTTGTGATGACTAGGTTATATAAATGTCTGAAGAAACAAAAGAGCATCTTCTCTACGAAAGAAATGTAGCGAGAAAAGCCTTGAAAGGCTCCCGGAAAGGTCAGGGAATGAGCGAATCCGCGAGTATTTAGAATACAGAAGTCAACTCACTTTAATGAATGATATGGAAAGCTTCTGGGCTTCTTGTGATATTCTACGGTTCCCTTGCATAAACAGGAAGAGGACTTGGTAAGATATGTAGGTTTTCGAAATGGAACACAATGGGCATCCTATTGATGCGAATTAGCTGTCCAAATATACAACCAAGTTGTCCAAATTAATAACCAAGTTGTCCAAAATAAGAGTCAAATTCACCTCTGCATATCAATTCATTTTTAAACGTATTAAAACTAATTTTAGTAAAAAAAAGGACGATAAATAGCTTGCCAAGTTTCTAAACAACCCTTGTGAAAAAAAAATTAACAAAAAAATCAATTAGTATTGAAAATATCGCACTTCAAACTTCGAACATCGACGCTTATAAGCAGACTGTCCAAAATTATGAGCCTTTACCCTAATTATGATTTGATTTTTTTTTATCAATTTAAATTTAATTAAACATTTATGGAATTTTTCGATTTTACTAATGTTTCAGATTTAATAAGCTTTCGTTCAAAATGCAGATAGAGCTATTGCAGCTGGAAACGGATATCTACCGGTAATTCTATTTTTATGCTGGAAGTAATTAATTGTTTTACCAACCAATAATACTTTTATTAACAGAACTTAGTCTCAGTGTTATGTAGATGTAGACCAAGAAATTCCAGGGAAATTCATAAAACTAAACGGTTAGAATAACTATAAAATGATTGTGCAAAATGTGAAATAATGTCTGAAGTGTTTTAAATGTAGAAGAAAATTTATGAATAAATTCTCCTTAAAATACTCCATAACGAATTCAGCAGAAATATTGAAATCCTAAATGTTCAGAAAATTCTCGTAAAATTCTAGATGCTTTTGGTAAACTTTAGGAGGCTCTTCCATCTTTGGCACAAAAGTTTCCTGGTATACGATGCAGACTGCATAAAAATTTATATTCTTCTTTTAAAGCTAAATGGAAATTCTTCAACTTCGTTACCGAATCAACATATTTTCTGAGGGTATGCCGAAAGCGCATAAGAGTAAACATGTTGTAGAAAAAGTCCTCAACATAGGTTATACAGAATTCACTTTGCATTTGCTTTGCATATCAATAGGCTATGTATTGAAATTTTCTAAAGAACTTCAGCACTACGGAATTATAACTCAGAATACTTAATAATTTTCACCCAATTCTAGAAACTCTCTCATTTTTTGCTTGAATACACAATCAGTATGGTGAAATTCTAGTCATTAAATATCTCTGAAAAAGCATCAAATTTCTGTTAAAAAACCCGGATTTATCTTCAAATTTCATAATCTCGACTGTTTGTTTCTCAACGTTCATCAACAGCCCACATATGGGTTTGGAATTTGCATAAGAAAAACATCCCTTTTATTATCATAATATTCTTCAACGTCTTTCTTCCTTTGGCACTAATTTGATGTCGAGACTACAGAAAATTGAGGCAAAAAAAGCAGATAAAGAGATCCAGAAGCACAAGAGAATGAAGCAAAAGTGGGAGGAATTTGCAAATATTTGTCTGAAATCAGAAGAAATTCTGCCATCTCGATTCTTCAGCGCCCACAGAAGAGTAAATTATTAGTTTCTACTAATCAAAATCACACGATATGGAAGCTAAGAAAAAAAAACGATGGACAGAAAATCATCACCTGCACTCAAAAAAATTTGTGAGTGAATTCGCTTACATTTGGGATGCGCCAAAAGGACTTCCACTTGGTGTGGTAAATTTGTATACAAATCGTAAGCGTTTTTAGCAACATTCTGTAGATTCATTTGGCATCGTTTTGTTAATAAATTTGCTATCAAAATGCACATAAAAATATGAATTTATGGCTTACAATATGTTAGTGATTTTGTACTCAAAGTGTACACAAATTTAGCATTACTTTGAACCAATATTTATATACACTTAGGAAATAAAATTCAATTTTTCATTATAATCGTTTTATTCACTAAATTAAATTTAAATTTACAATTACCTTAGTAACAATAAATATTTGAACCTAAATAACAACAAAAAGTTCCATGGTTGCCTTTGCGTAGGCAATTTTGTCGTCTTTGTTGGGTTGAGGCCGCTAAAGAAGAAGATGGTTAGCAATTATTTAAATTGCCATCTTTCTTTCTCGTGAACTTGTTTTTCTCAAAAGCTCAGCACCGTTGATTAGAACAATTCTTTGAACTCCAAAGTACTTGTAAAGCTCCAAAAAAATAAATTTGTTCCTAAAAAGTAAAAAAAATAAGAATTACTAATGTTAAAGAATAAAGAAGAGGTCAATTTTGGTAAAGTACAATTAAATCTAACAAGTATTATCTGACTTGTAAAAGGAGATTTTTTTAAATTCCGTAACTGGTTCTTTCGATTTTTTGTCTAAATCATTTAAAAAGACTGAATTAGTTCAGCAATAAAATCAACTTAGTTAATATTAAATTCACAAACTTTGAGAGCAATAATATTATTTTAAGCATTCGCAAAAGAAAAAACAGGATCTCATTTTTACTCTGCATCATTTTGGAGGCCAATTGTTTTAATTAGTCTGTAATAAGGGCAATTGTTTAGCAAAAAAATGGTCAGCAAAAAAACAATTTTTAAATTTCAAATTATACAATTTTAGTTCATGTGATAAGTAAAATATTGGCCTCAATTATAAGACAAAAAAACAAAATACTTAGTTTCAGGATTTTGGTATTACAAAATCAAAAACTTATGGCTTGGGCACACCTTTTAAATCAGGGAAATTTCAAGAAGTCGAAATTCGAATCTCTTTCTTTCTTACACACTTTGCAAAAGTCTATCTCATTCTTATGTACTCTTCTTCTTCTTTTAAACATCACAACAAATTGAATTTAGCTTAATCGAATTTGGAGTGCGAAAAAAATGAAATAGATATATGGAAAACGCGTGAGAAAGACATGTGAATTTTGATTTCGTGAAATCTTTCTGATCTGAAAGGTGTGCCTTGGCCATTAGGAGCAATATGTCAAATCTATCAAATGTTAATGAAATGTCAAGATATAAACCATATGTCAAACTTCCTGTCTCCCTAAAATAATTCCAAACTTCTCAGAAATGTTTAGAATTATCAAGGTACTAACAGTTTTTTTTTTAAATTAAAAACTTGAACTTGGAAATATTTGACAGTGTGAAATTTTGAACTTGATCTTGGTCCCAAAATGAAAACCATTGTTGCGGAAATTGATAATAAAAAAGATGTCTTTGAATAAAAGAGATGACTTTGTAATTTTTGATCAATTTTAGGTTTATCACTGAGCATAATGTAATATTTTACCGATGAAAACTGTTTTTGACTTAAAGTTAAATATATTTTTGCAAAGATTTGGATATTTAACTGATCAAAAAATTTTAATACCTTCGCAATAAGAGTAGGCATCACATTTGGATTTTCCACGAGAATGTTTTCACTGGCAGCGGTTCCAGACGCATCTTCCTCGTGACATATGTTTGATATAATACGGAGTTTTGACTTCTTGAAATGCTGCCGGCAAGATTCTAACTCCCTCTGAATCTAAAATTTTTCGAATCCATCCTCTTCGGTTAGTTGACTGCGTACTGCAAATTATAAGAACAATAAATAAATAAAATCAAGAACAAAAAAAGCGAAAGTAAATTTAAACTTGATAATACAGAACTTAAAGAACTTAAAGAATTTAGGTGAGATTCTTAAAATTTTCTGTCCCCCGATCAGCACCATTTTTTGCTAAAATGTGTTTCACTACTACGAATATATGGGTGGCCAAAAGTAAATTATAAAATAAGAAAGATATTAACTTGCAGTTTTCGTCAAAAGTTATACATCGGTTGAAAATTGCAATTTATTGTATCAAATCAATCAATCTATTCAGCAAAATTATAGAGGGCATTCTGATATACATATCAGTAAAATGATCACATATCATTTTACTGCCAGTGCATTCAAATCCTTGATATTTTGGATTCGATACAAAATTTTAACTATTTTTCTTAAAATTACTGCATTACGTCCTTCCAACTTTAACTTTATATATAATATTTAGTCACATTCCAAGTTGACTCACGTTAAAAATCTCACCTGCAATAAGCTAATCTAGGTTTATCACTATTTTTTTTTTTCAGAGAAATAACTGCTTTGGAAAACAAAAATATTAATAACGGAGAAGATAGTAATAATTTTTTTTTATTTCTATCAAATTTGAGATGCCATTGTCTATAAAATACTCTTCCTCAATCCAATTTTGTTGTGAAAATTTCATTGAAAGTTTAGGAACTTCTAACGTGAAACATCATGCACCAAAAAGATTTTTTTCACTTATCTAAGTTGAATATTTTGCTTTTAAATTACTCACCACTATTTTCCAAGTCCTCGTAGCTTAATATGCCACTAAATTTTACATTTATAAAACACTTTTCACTGAGAAATTGCACTTGAATTACTTTTACTGCGCCATTTGCTTTTGCACTGGGGCACAGCCTTCTAGAATATTCCAGTAATGTGAGAAAAATTCTCTCGCACGCGAGAGCCCAAACTGTTTCTCTCTCTCACTTCACTCCTTTCCTGCTGTTTCTCGCGCAGCTTAGCTTTCAGCTCTCACTGAATTTCTCTCACTCTCCCGTTTAGCAGCAAAAAAGTAGCGATTTAGCTTACAAGATTTTCAGGCATTACCAAACGTGAGAATTTTTGTCACACCAAGTGGAAGCTTAAAAGCTAACACGTTCCTGGGCGTCACACTTTTTTTGCAGTGTGGGTGGAACAGAACGATGAAAATTGAATCAAATTCCCCTCATTATTACCGTAATAATGATAGCAAACGGGTTAAAAATGGGAAACCAAACGAGAAGGTCAAATAACGTATCACAAGCTCGGTTTCTCTTGATTTCTTCTCTTATTTTGACTCTTCTTTCTTCATACTTATCTCCTCTTTCTCAGTCACAGAAATTCTGGATGCCAGGTTTACCTAATGATTCATCGATTTAATTCGAAACCGCCAAAAATTTTAAGATAAAATCTATTGAAAAAAATACTTCGAAATTCAATGAAATACCTGTATCTAGAAAAACAGCAGAGAGTGAACTAACTTGTTAAAGTTAACCCATTGAGAACAGGTCGTAGTTGCTGGATGTTTTATCCGAATTAGAGAGAGTGCAGATTCCTTAAACTTTCCATAAATTAAATAAAATCCATAATTAATCAGCTTTGAATATCTAGAAGCCAAACGGTTTGAAATATTGCCTTCGGGCATTCAGAGACACCCCCATTCAGAAACATGTAATTCAAAAAAAAAAATAATATTAAAAATTTCAATTTATAAAATGTTCTAAATTAATTATTAGAATCAGAAAAGCAGAAAAAAATAATTAAAAAATGAGAATTCAATAATATCAAAAGGCAGCTTATTTCTTTTCTAAATTTTCAATTACGGTAATAGCACCACGGATCACAATAATAAAAAACATGATCAATATTTAATTGAAAATATAAGCCCCAAAACGCTTTTTATTATTTTTGTATTTGCTAATTAGTTTATTAATTATCCATTTAACTATATCTGTACATTTCATTTTTAAATATTTACAATAAAGTAATAAAAAAATAGGTGTTATTGCAAATTTGCCCCCTGTACTTCGGATCGTCATGAATTTAATCAAGTGTCTCACAGAAAATATGTTTTACAAACTAAATCTGAGTTAATGCAGTGCATTCTTATGAGAGTTAAATGGTAGAAAGGGTAGAAAGTATCTAATAATTTTCAAAAATTCATTTTATTTGGAGAAACGATACGGTATTAACCTGATAGTCCGAGGAGCACTGCCGATCGCTGGTCCTCTTCCCTGATTTTTTATAAAAGACTAATATTGATTTTATTCATGCTTCGCACAAATCATTTTTCTTTTCAATGTATTATAATGAATTTGGCTCATTATAATATTACATTTTAATAGCTAGCTCAATGCCTCAAATTTTCAAAAAAGAGATATGGGTGAAATTCATAAGAAACATAGAGAAAAAATTGAATTGTCCGAAGCTTAAGTCGTCAGAAGGTAGCGTGCTTTCACCTATGTTTTACTCGAATCCTTAAATTAGAAATAATGCAATTTAAAACTTAGGTTATAGCCCCAGAAAGTCGTCAAATTGAACAGAAGACGTCATATACTTAAGAATACTGATTTTTTCTTGATTATTTCTCGCTGAATTCTAAGACTTTATAAATTCCCTTGCCAAGAGAAGGAGTAAACCGAATGATAAAATTATCTTATCGGTTTTAAATCAATATTATCGTGTTTTATAAATAGACAATAAAATTATATTCACAAGTATTTTTAAACTAAAAGTATTTTTGTGTCCTGATTTAGAATGTCAGATATAAAAGTATTTTAAAATCACAGAAGATGCAAAAAAAGCAACTAAAAATTGATCAAAAATAATAATAAGTACTAAAGGGTGAAAAAGCCAAATGGGAAAAGGAGTCTTTCACTTTTTAAATAAAAAACACTCCATTAACCTTTATTAAGAAACTAAATATTGATAATTATTTAATATTGAAGCCAGGAATTTTCAAACTGAGCTTAATTTAGAATCGTGATTCTGAATTTCAGTTAGAGAAATAATATACAATGAACGTGTTTGTTAGAAATTCTACCAAAATGAGACAAATTTATTTAAGAAGTGGAACGGAAAAACAAATGACCAACATTTAAATTAATTAAAATTCTGTTATTTAGAAAAAAAACTAATAGTGTTGTTTTGATATTAATAAGCCTTAATCAGCGTCCATTTAAGGTTTTATAAAAATATATAGTTCATACATTGTCAACACTGTGTCGATCAGATATTGACGATGTGTCCTATCCTAAGTATTTTTAAGATAACTTCTGCTTTGAATTGAAGGTAAAAGAGAAATAGAAGTCATCTACTAGTAATCTTAATTCAATTTATTCAAGCCAATAAAAACAATTAGCTTTTATTTCGAAAAATTCATTAGATCGGTAGTGATTTCGTCTTCAGTATGTATCAAAAGTATCAAAAGTGGAAAGCAAGCTTGTTTTAATATCTTATGCCCTAAACACACTTACGGCGTAAGCTATGAGATGACTTAATTGGAAACTGATTTGAATGTGTCTTTTGTTTCTCCCCATACATATACCCCCTTATCCAAGATCTTATGTCTTAGACACACTTACGACTTACGACTTAAGACGAGAGACGACTTTTAGTGGAAAATGATGGAAATGTAGTTGCACTTATTTCTAATATAATTACGCTAAACCGTCTTTCGACTAATCCTCAGGTTTGTCAAGGCCCTTATGCCGGAAATAGACACAGGCTGATCCTGGAGAATACCCAGCTCGAAAAATTTGGCGGTAAAGGATCAGCCCAAACTATCATACACTGAGGAATTAGGATCAAGGATTAGCGTTTTCAGTGTAAATTTCTATTAAATCTCCACACCTTGATTGCTAAAAGACTTCTTAAGTGCAATATAAATTGATTTTTCGTACAGAAAGATGCACTCTGACCTTCCCATTACTCCAATCTTAATGCATTTTAAGATTTTGCGACATTGCGCAACATTACTCTACATGTTTTTTCACCCAATTAATATTTCGAAAAGCACCCAAAAACACCCAAAGTGAAGCTTTTTATTTTCAGCACTGGCGCTGATGTCGCCTAATCCCCTTAATTTCACTAGACCTCACGAACTTAGAAGATCAACCTGATCCTCCGAATTTTAGGCTGATCCCTGAGTGTATCGACACCAATCCTTATTTTTCGGGCTGATCCCTAAGTCGATCCCTGTGTCTATTTTGGGCTTTAGGCACGGGACTGTAGTTTAATCATAATTTTGATTATAATTACGTTAAGCCGTCTTTCAGCTTAGTCGTAACTATGTTCAGCACATTAGAATCATACAATTAAATCATCTGTGGCAAATTCAAATCCAATACAACACATCTCAATTTAAAATGAAGACTTCGTGCTCATTTCAATCTAAATTGTATTTCGAAATCACTCAATGAACTTGAACTCGAAAAGATCTTAATTAAACCTAATCTAAGTGATTTGGAGAAAATTAAAGGTCAGCTGACGCTGTAGCATCACCTCAATTGCCAACAATTGTTCCAAAATCTCTGACCGATTTTGCTGCTTTCCGAAATATCGAGTTAATTTGTCAATCACACGCATTTTGAAGCTTTCAATTGAGGAGTGCTTGAACCCACTTCAACACCATGCTCACGGAATAATTCAAGGTTCTCCTCCAGGGGCCATCCAATTTTCTGCATTCAATCTACATTAATTGAACGAAATCAACCGAATAATTAATTGGATTGTGTGAAAGAAATGCGTCTTATTGAAACCATGTGGAAAACTCCCAGTGAAAAAAAAATCATTAAATATTCCAATGAAATGCATTAATTTATTATTACTTCTCGAAGGATCAAATAAAATCTGCCCAAAGTACAGAGGTAATAAAAAAATCAATATTTCATAAATCTTTCAGTGGGAAAGTCAATTTCTTTTTTAAATCTTTCACTTTTCATGATAGTGAAGGAGAGTTTTTTTTCCGAAAAAAGGTTTGGGATATTTCAGCCTTAACGCATAACTTTTTGGGTATTTTATGGAGTATAAAAAACAGAAAGTTATTTGGGGTTTTTTTTTTCATTACAAGAAAATACCCATAGTGATTGCGGAGGAAAAACTGGGTGGGTGTCCTTTTCATTTGAGTCGATCGATAAAATTGCCGCCATTGCATTAGTTCATCACACACACAATCATCCAACAATACCACCCTCAAGAAAATATGCAAAAGCATGTCTTATGGCTTTAGCACATGAATCAGAACAACTGTGAATTGACGCTAATTGAATGGGTAAATTTATTTAAAATAAAAAAAAATGAAAGAAATCGGTGAATTTTGCTGTATCTAAGAAACCGCCTCTTCTCACTCTGTATTCATCTCTTGAAAAAGAACACTCAGAGCAAACAGGAAAAAATGTCTACAGTACCTAGCAAAAAAGGTAGTCCATTATGTCATCATTGACCGTTGTGTAGACGCCAAATCGATGAAATGCTGTGTCTCTCGAATTAATTATCCAAAAAGAAGGGAGATTTTACAAACGACACACTTTTAGGCTCTTGTTTCAAGCACAGAAATTTGAGAGTTTTCTTCTCTATTTCACTCACTTAAACCATACACCTTCCACAAATTCACTAAAAGTTGCTATTTCGGGTGTATCCGTCCGAAAAGATCCTTTGATGAATTTTCACTTCACTGAAAATCCTCGATTTTTCACATAAAATTCGGTAAATTTGTGAAAAATCCGTTATTAAATCTGTTTTGTAAAAATAAAAAATGTAGCACAATCAGTTTCTTCGTTTTACGACTCAAAGAATAATCTCCTTCCAGTTATCCTTAAAATTACTGTCACTTTGACATATGGATTTGACGTTTCACATGACAGCAGGACTATTGTCCTGCAAACTAAAACAGTTCGTTCGTGTTATCTCTCCTCACTGTGCGAAGAGGAACTTTTTACTCAAAAAGCTCTTCCGAATTTTCCGTTCAGAACTCGGAAGAACGGACAGAATTGCAATTTATCCCAGGAATGGTAGATAAAACTAGTAAAAAGACACTATTAGTGAAAAATATAATATCTCCACGTCGACGAAACAAACTCACTCATTGCACTTTCGACTCAAACTGATTCGACTCTCTTTGCTGGTTTCATATTACGGTGTCATGATGCCAGTTTTTGTTCATACTATTGTCCTACTCTTACCAACATGTAGTGTACTACGATAGAGAGATTGGCAATTGAGCAGTGGCGTCCGTCACGCAAACGCACTCCACATAGTACAAAAATGAGGGAGATAGCACATGAGAACAGGTAGTATTTACAAGAATCACCTACGTGGGTGAAAGAGACACTATATTCCTCTCAATCGAGATGAATCTCTTCCATGGCAAAAATACTCACCATCTCTGACTCTGTACCTAGTCCAAATGACACGAATTGTAGGTCAGAAAACAAAGAATGGTACATGAGACATCTCTTCGTCTCACTCTCAGAAAAATTGAAATTGAAACCGAATTTATTGAGACAGTGCGCGAAATTGCTCAAAATTCTCATGAGAAGAAATTCTACCACCATCTACCTCTATCCTTACAATTTTCTTCCATCTAACGACACCTTTACCCGTCAGCTCAATTTTCTTCTTGCTATATGATGCTCAAACAGCATTCTTTATAAAGATTCATTTTTCCTCTTCATATCAATTTAAAGAAAATATAACGAAATATAAGAAGGAGGGTTACAAAGTTTTTCGAATGTTCGACTAGGGGGGGAATTCTGTAGCAGTATGACAATGTCATATACAAATTTAAACATTTTTATTTGGTAAATTCGGGAAAACTATTCGGAAATGCAATTCATATTAATCACTGAAAGATTCAATGGCCATCTGATGATCGCTGCTCCAAAATTTCACTACGAAAATTTGTCCCATGACCTCAGGCTGTTATAGAATCCCCCTACAGATGACTTTTAGATACTAAATTTCTCGAATACTTTTACATAAATTAGCGTTTATCGGTTCACAATGAATTTGCACTGATTTATAATTGACTCAAAAGATCGCATAAGATAGATAGATCTTGTTAGAAATTCCAAGACCTTTGAATCAAGCCCAAACATAACCCCATTAAATGAGAAATATGATCTCTAGAGCTTTTTTAACATTTGATCTTGAAAAAATATTTGCCCTTGATGAAACATACCCAAAATTGAAAAAAATTGAACGACATTGTTAAAAAATCAAAATGTAACAGAAAAGAAAGAGATGGGAAGAGTGAAAAGGGGACATATGAAGGGGTCCCCTGAAGTTCCCAAGTCCCTATCTCTAACCGTTTGGCTTCCATAAATGGCGGCCAAACAAATAGGCGAACATACGGACAAAGCGGACAAGCAGCGTGACATCATTTAACAAAAACAAACTGAAACGTGAATATACTGAGAAAAGTGGCCCCGGGCGTTGGAAGGTGAAAATTTTCGGGGATGAAAAAATTCTAGTATTACTGCTCTTTCTGTGGAATTTGAGCGGTAAAATAAATTCTTTTGTACCTTAATTAAATATTTATGGCAACATAAATGAAATGTCCGTTTCAATTTTTTTTAAAACATTTTATGAATAACTGGCCAGAAAACACAGAGAATTAGCACATTAAATGTTTTATTTGTAATTTCGTAAATAATAGCTCTCTACACATTTGCATTTAAATACAGTGACGTCAAGAACAAAAATATAGTTTTCTTGAGTACTAAAGTGACTATAAGAGTCATGTCATTAGTTGAAACTGTGAGGAAGTACATAATTTTTTAGAAATAAGAACTTTGTAGATATCTCGATAATAACAGTGAATAATAATATGGCACAATATCCTGTCTAGAAACTACATATTTTCTGACAAAAAAAATCTATTTTACATATTCATTACTACTATTCCCTACGATTTTCAGACCTAACGTTTAGTCACATTGCTTCAAACATTCGTCAGCATTTTGTATTAGGAGTGAATATTGAGAAAATTATTTTATTTAGAATCTTGAGGACTTTAAGAACTTTACCTCTTATCCGAAGTATACATAAAATGATCTTCAGATCCAAGGCTTAGCCATATGGTTTACTAACTTCTCTATTTTTATCAAACATTATTATTATTAATCGTATCGGGATAGGGGGAAGTGGGGCACCTTTAAAATGAGAATGAAGTTCTCACTTTGAACTTCTTTCCTATATTATAGGTATAATAAATGAAATATATTATAGCACAAATAAACTCTCTTGCTAATTGTAATTCCTAACATGTTTAACTTTTAGGTGTAAAAACTTCTGATATATCCTAAAATGGACAATTAAAAGAACATTACATTTTTTTCAAAGGTGCCCCTCGTGGGGTAACTTTGAAATGGTTTGGGGTACATTTGAAAGGGACTTTCTTACCTATTATTTTATAAATAAAATCACTTTTGAACAGTCTCACGGATAGAACATAGTGTAAAGTCCGTAATAAGCCAGTTTTAAGAATGAAAAGATTTGTTAAATTAATTTTTAAGGATGTTTTTCACATCGTGTTTTGAGCATAAAATAATGTAAGTGAAAGTCATTTTTTACAATGAGTTTTATATGGTAACCCCAATAGCAGATGACAACTGTCAAGAAAAAATGTAAACAGTGTGTTTTGTTTGGCGAGAAATCTCCCGAGAATCTTTCAACGCGGTAGATTGTGTGGGATTCCAATGTAATTATTGCTCTAGATCAGGAAGGAACCACAGCGAAATATCAAATTGTTGAAATTGACGAGCGGGTTAGGCGTGTTTTGGAGGTTTAGATGAAAAGAGGGGCAGCTGAACTGAAGCGCCCCAAGACGCCACCAATACAAAGAATATGGATCTTGATTAGCCGGAAAGAAAGACAGGACTAAGGAAACTGATGAATTCGTCAACTGGAGCTCTAGGAAATCCACCACACCAGACACTTCCCTGCTCATGAAAGCTGTATTATCAAATGGATTTCGAGAATCAGTATAAAGGAACTATCAGTGACTATTTGCAATTGCAATATGAGTACAGTGATGAGAAATAAGTGACCATGTTTTGCTGGCAATGAAAAGTTTTTCAGTGCTACGAGAAATGAGATGCTATGCTCTTTACAGTTAGGTAGAAGAAGGAATAAGACTCTCATATGCATAGGAGACAGAAACAGGACTACCATCAGGTTTTGTTTTGGGTAATGTGGGTAATGGATATTTACCGGCAAGACGGAATAAATTTCTAGAGACTACACATTGTCAGTAAAGTCTTTATGGAAAAAATTAAAAGAAATTGAACATAAGAAATTCATTATGTGTTTGAAAGCTGTGCCTCTTTATGTGCTCCTTTCTTTGCTATTTTCTTTGCCGTTTCAAGTAGAGGGATCTTCCTCGGCCTTCCTCTTTTTTTCTGTGGTAACGGCATCTCATTATCAGTGACCGAAACGTTTATCGATTGTTCCGGTTTGTTTTTCTCAAGACCCTTTTTTCCATCAAGTTTTAGCTTCTTTTTCATTTCAATTTCCTCTTTCCGCTTTAATTCTGGTGACCCGGTTACGATTGTTGAAGACATCCCACGGCTTGATTTTGGAGTATTGTGAAATACTAATGGATTTGGGATTGGGCGAAGAATTTCAAGTCCACCAAATCTTAGTTGAGCATGAGACACTGACATCGGATTCGATGACTTAGTGGACAGATTTAGTGGATAATCAGCCATAGGATATGCTCTCTTACAATGATTCACTGGAACCTCATGGTCTTTATAAGAATTTGAAGATGTCATGGAGAAGTCCAATGGTGATGTTCGGCAGTAACTCACTGGCACGTCACTTTGATTACTGAAGTCTGGAGGTGTATTAGTATCATCCAAATGGCGCAGTGGAATCTCACACATTGCCCTGGGTGGACTGAATGTGTCGAATGGGGCATAGCTATCAGTGTTAATGTCCGGAGCTAGACCAGTGTCACCAGAATAGTTCATTGGAGGCTCGCATATTGCACTGGATGAACCAAAAGTCTGAACTGGAACATAATTTTCAGCATGGAAGTCCATAGGTATGTCAGTATCAGTATCACCCGAAAAGTTCAGTGAAGGCTCATATCTTCCACTGGATGAATAGAAAGTCTCAACTGGCACATAATTTTCAGCCTGAAAGTCCATAGGTATGCCAGTATCACCCGAAAAGTTCAGAGAAGGCTCATATCTTCCACTGGATGAACAGAAAGTCTCCACTAGGCAAATTCCACTGGACATTCCACTGGAGGTATACAATGGTCTACGACAATCAGCACTGAAGTTTGTTAGTTGAAGATCTGTATTCATCTCATTGGGGATTTGTTGTATGGATGCTGCGGCATTCTCCACAGATTTTCGATCTTTGAAAATCCTTGATCTGTCTAATGGGTAAATACCGCTTTTGGCGAATCCTGACATGATATTTTGCCTGCTGAAACTTTTTGTGATTGAACTGGAGGAAATTCGAACGATATTATGCAAAGTGATGCGCTGTCCAGGATGCTCTGTAAGCCAAATGTTGAATGCCTTCTTGCAGTATGCTTTAAATGGTCCGAACACTGTGAGATCAAGTGGTTGCGTCTTGTGGCTAGTGTGTGGAGGAAGCGATATCATATGAATATCAAATTCACGGCACATTCTAATGGCATCTATCGTTAAATGGGAGGAATGATTATCGAGGATTAGGAGAATGGGATCTTCCTTCGACGGCACAGCGTGAGTTTTAATGTGTTCCAGAGTTCTTAGGAAACCCGCGGAATCCATATACCCCTTACTATTGAAAAGGGCGATTGAATCTTTCGGAGCTCCCTCCATGTATTCGAAGTGAGTCCTCTTTCTTGGAAAGATGTACACAGGGGGTACATAATCACCCGCAGCACTAATTATCCCAACAATGCTCACTTTTTCTCCTCGCTCATTAGAGACACACTGTCCAACCTGTTTTGCACTGGTTGGACCAAGTACTTTGGGAGCCTGTAGGACGGTACTCAAACCTGTCTCGTCTAAATTCCAAATTCTGGAGGCACTAAAATTGTGCTGCTCCACAATCATTTCTAAATTGCTGTAGAAAGTAGTCAAATTTTCGCGGTTAAAACCGGAATTCCTGGCAATGGAGGTGTTTTCGGGTTTTCTTAGGGAAATTGCCCTAGAAACAAAACAGTTTTTAAATGTCACACGTAGAAACTAAATTTTCTCAACTACCTGTGCCTTTTAACAAAGCCTAACGCCCACTCCTTGCCAGCTTTCTTGTCATGAGCCCACTTTTCCGGAAACTGGCGATCCAGGCTGACCGCGAACAAATACGCCAGTTCCCGGAGGGCATCCATTGTTAGCCCGTAGTTCAGCTTTGAACAAGTTAGTAAATAATCAACTAATGCGGCTTCTTCGTGTTGCAGGAAAACTTGACGAGCTGCATTTTTCGAAATTTTTTGTTTGGGTTTAATTCCCATTCTGGGTGTGATTTCCGGACAATCTTGCTGATCAAATTGTGTTCCCATTTGTTGCTTCACTCTTTTTAGGCGGAAATACAAGGTGGAATATTTAATCCCATAGTGGGCTGATGCTTCTTTGGTTGTCATCTTTCGCATTTGGATACTTTTCAGCGCTGCCGCAATTTCTTCTTCGCTGATGTCAGCTCTTTCAGTTTTTCTTTTATATGTCCTCATTTTTGCACTATAATAATCACTAATCTTCCAAACACAAATATCATTCCGTCCTACTTAAGAAATGTCACATGAAAATAGTGTTGCCAGCAGTGATTCAAATAAACCCCATTTTTCGTTTTAAAGTTACCCCAAGAGACATTTGTGAAAATTTACAGCTCTATTAATTAAAAAAGCCTTGCTCGGTCAAAATTTAAAAACAATCTTTTATCTATATAATGACTTTATCACTTGCAGCAGTGATTTTGTGGGTAATGTCCGTGAAAGTGAAGAAATTTAACAAAAACTCCAGGAGCAAAATCACACATTCAGATTGTTTTTAGAAAATTGCTCTTAAATCCTTAAATCTGCGAACTAGGATCATCAATTTATCACCAATTGTGTAGGTAAAGTTATTTTATCGTAAAATTATAATGAAGTTTAGTTCCACTTAAAATCAAGCGATAAAAAAATGCATTTCAAAGTTACCCCATTTCAAAGGTGCCCCACTTCCCCCTATAGTTGTTACAATTCAGTCATGTTCTCGCCTCGTGTTGGAGGCATCTATTGATTGTAGATTGCCCAGGATCGCCTTCCTCGTAATGTGGATGCTTCTTCCATGTTCCAGTGTTTTTGGGTAGAGGCAGTGAATTTTTATGATGTCATATCGCAGTGAAAAATGTTTTTTTTTAAACATTCACATCTTTGCATCGGGCGGGACGCGAACTCACAACACTGTAAGTCAAGCCGGGAATCTATCTGTCCAAAAATCAACGGTCTTACCTATTGCGCCACTGAGATCCCAATAATCAAGCATGATTATTGGGTAAATTTTGTCTTAGCATTGGGTATTAAGTAGACATGATCCACCGGATTTTAAATAATCATTAATTGGTATTTTTTTTCGAGTTCGAGACCTTCAAGAACTGAGCTAAATCCCCAATGTAAAGCCCGTCTAAGAATGAGATTCTCTGTTTCAAGCTCTGATATCCTTAAAACGAGACTCGCAAAGCAGCGCCTTTTCCATATATTTGGTTAGCACTTTTCGTTTGAGGACTGCTGACCGGTTAGCATATTTTTGCAGATCGACTCAACAAAAATATGCTGAAAACGTTGTCTTTTCAGGTAACTGTGATTACTGGGTTACGCGTTCGGGTAAACTTTTGAGTATACGATTCATTCCACTAACCAATAAACGTAAAAACTTATTAGAAAAAAAATTGGAGATACCGGAACTCGGAAATACGAAACTATTTCTAGTATTTTATTTCTAAATGACTGTTAATTCAGATAAATAATGCAAAGCTACTTATGGGGCGTACCGTCTAAAACTATGAGTTCAAGCATTTTGCAAAGCTAAAATGCTCTTCCACTCCTTTCTACCTTGTTAATACAGTACGACTCTGATAGAGGCAACTCTTAAAAATTTGAAACACCGTAAAAAAATCTGTAAAATTCCAGGTTTAATGTCAAACTTTTAAACTAATTTTGTTAAGTAAGAACTTGAATAAATTTTTAAAGAGTGAAATAGTAACAACAACTATTAATAACTTAGAATACTGCAGATATATAAGAATCAAATGCGTTGACTCTATCGGAGTCGTACTGTAATAATTTCTATGATAATTACTGCATAATGTTCCTTCTAAAAAATAACAAATTCGAGTCTATACTAAGGTAAAGTACCCTCTATTCGGCCGGTTCCTCAACTCTTCCAGTTGAATTATTTAACCAATTTTTAACGTTTTATAGTCAATTTCTATGAAATTTTCACTGATTTACGTTATATATAATATAATACACCTTATAATGTTAAATCGGTAAGACCATTTTATAACAAATCTAAGTAAATTGAATAAATAGTCGCACTGGCCGAGTTGAGAAACCGGCCGACTACAGGGTACTTTACCTTAATTTGGTACTGTTTTTTTTTATTATTCTGTTAAGGCAATTTATGTCTTTTTTGCCTATATTATACATTGAAGAAAACTGTCTTAATATTTAAATTTTATTATTCTTATTAAATTATTATTATATTTTTTTTTTAATTTTATTATTCTAAAATATTGCTTAGCGCTTAGCACAAGATTGCAAACTATCATCGGTGAATAATTGAAGAAATCAGAATGAAAATGGAGCATATTGTTTCTTTTAGCATAGAATAAGTTCCATTTTCATTTTAAGCTTTTTAAGTATTTACTTTGAATTAGTAATAACTTGGATAAACTGCATTTTGAAAGGCATAATTAAAACCAATTATCTTTTCATAATTCAAAAATAATTTACTCCACAAGAATAATTATTCAAAATTTCATGAAATTTAGTTATTTACATTTTGCATACATTTAATAAACTACATTTAACTAGTAATAAACTAAGGGATAATTTATGTCCCTCTGACTTTGAAAAACCGTTATCAGGAGCGATGAACTCTACTTAGAAATGTTCAGAAGTAGTAAGGAACGAGAAAGAACTCAAGAAAGTTGAAAAATGAAAATTTTGAGGTATCCAAAATGAAAATATTATATATGTACTGTCACTCTTTAAGGCGTTTCTACTTACTAGTTCATATATATTCTAATGTTAATTTTCTGAGCGTCGAAATACACTCAGGCTGATGATTTGACTAAATTCCCCACTAAGCCGTTTTCCGGCTTAAGCTTAAAGAGACAGATCAGTCAGAAATTAAGGGAAATGTAATCTGATTATTATTTTGATTATAATTACGTTAAGCCATCCCTCGACTTAAATCATAAGTGTGTAAAGGCATAACGCTATGACAATGTCATATGACAAATTTTAATCTTTTATGAGATAAATGAGGAAGAGGTTTTCGAAAATGCGATTCAGATCAATCACTGCAACTCCAGAAAAAGATTCGATTCTTGCTGGCCTAGAATATTATAGAAATCCTGGTGTACTACAAACATTTTTATATGACACCATGTATAAACATTATTACTTTCTTATAAATAGTGACTTCAGGAGTATAAAATTCAATAAATATTAAAAGAAACATTTTTTGTAGTGTTGTAGGAGCTCAACAAAGCTCGTTGTTCGTATTTGAATATTAGAACACTGGAAAAGTCATTAATACAAAAAAGCAATTTAATGTTGTTCTGATCAGTCTATTAAAAAACAGTGAGTCAAAAGCATGAGTTGGACAAAAAAGTTCGATCACATACCTTCCATACATCTCTATACTTGGACGTCTTTAAGCATTGTAGAAGAAATGTAAATTGTAAGAACAAATCAAAATAATTTTGGTATAGTCAGTGTGGAGAAAAAGATTAAAGAGTTTGTGTAAAAAAAAAAGAGGATCTTGAGTATTCTCGCGAGAGAAGAAATATTCTTGTCATACTTGAATTAATACCATTGGGAGATTGTGTAAAAAAAAAACAAACTTCTTGGTGGACTTCTCTGGACTCTGAAGAATTCTTCGAAAATTCACTTCTTAGTTTAACAAACACGTTCGCCCACTCAGATACATAATCAGTTGATTTTGCTATAAAGCACTCCATGGCGACCAGAGGGGACCCCTATGCAGAGGCATATGCACTGTGTAAACCAATAAATCCCACTCTTGATTTTATTTATTCCTTTCGTGGAGCCAGAGGTGGGCTGAAGGATGGCAATCATCCTCCGTCGCCAGAAAGGTGCGATGCTCTGTCGTCTGGACACTAAATTGATTTCCTCAACAATTTGCCAGAAGCCAGGAAAATTCAGTCATTCTTCGACTTTAGCACTAAGCCTCAGGCACATTCAATTTGCTGTCTTGAAATTTAATTTCTGCCATTTGGCTCTTCTTAAACCAATATCTAACTAAAACACAATATTAATAGGCTGTTAATTTTTTAATTTGTTAATTTTACTTTAAATATATATTAAACAAGACAAATTGAATAATAATAACTAAAATTGAGATTTATTTCTTACATTTATAAAAAAGAGCATTGAAAAACTCTATTTATGACATTTCTTTTGTATTATAACGAAATATCAAACTGCTTTTTATTTTGATTTTAGTAAATATTTCAATTTTGTGTGTTCAAATTGTTTTGTTTTTCATTAATATTAGATTACTGTTTTCTTATTAATTTCATCTGCTTTAACAATTTAAGATTAAAACAAATTATTCTTAAAACTAGAAAATACTTGACTCACCAAATAGTCATATTGGTAAGTTATGAAAAGTTTTGAAGTTACTGTAGCAAATTGAGCAGTATTTTGTAAAACTGGTAAATAAGTAAATAAGAAACAGTCAAGAAAGGAACCAACACAAGGGAAAGTTGATAATTCCGAAGCACTTGAGAACAGTAAAGTGCAAAAAAGAAGGTTCAGGAGAAAGATTTCTCCTTTTGTTTTTTATTGGATTAGCATCATAACTCTTTTTTTTTCTATTTTGAGATGTCGATCTATAGAATTAATAAATTTTAACATATCTCCAACAATAAAAATACTTTATTAATTGTTATATTATTGAAATTTTTATTCTTTGTTTTTCATAAACAATTAGTTGAAAGTTAAGGGTAGATATGAGCTGCATACAATACAGTAATTTTTCGATTTTTTTCTTTTACTGAGGAAAGAATCACAGTCATAACATTTTAATAGAATGTAGTAGGGGAGACTGGGGCAAATATTGTCAAAACGAATATTTCAATATTCACTGTTTTCTAAAATAAAAGAGACTAAGGCTTGAAATTTTTATTATAGATAGCCTTCATGAACCTTCTTAAAATTACAAAGTTTCAAGGGATTCGAGGAAGGATTATGTAAAATAAAAAATAATGAAATTTTGAGCTCTATTTTTGGAATATTTGACTTACAGAAAATATTAATACTGATTGACTCAATTTAAGCACATTTCTCGTTAAGATAGAGAAAAATATCTTCGACAAAGTTGTAGAGGAATAAATTTTCTATAAAAATATGTCTATTTGATATTTTTAATGTTTGCGAGAGTAAAACGTCACAAATTATCCGAAGACTGACAAAATTTGCCCCAGCAATTTTGAGAATCTCCACAAAATCGACTTTTAGAAAATGATTCGAAAATCGCATTTCTTTTGAGATAGAGAAAAATAGGCTTTTCCAATGTTGTAGAGCAGTAAATTTCCTATAAGAATATGCTCATTACAAAACGTTTAAGTTTTTTCAGAGCTCGTGAAAGAATTAAATATGCGTTTTGACAAGTTTTGCCCCAGTCTCCGCTAGCACTTTCAATAAATTAATTTTATCCGACAAAAAATTCTCTTTTTATTCAAAAAAAAAATTTAGGTTTAGGTCTTGGTATACTAAAAAGTGTCAAAGTCGTCAATCTGTCAAAATCATAAAATAATAAAGGGTAGAAAAGTGTTCACAGTACTAAAACCATTATTATAATTTATTACACTATAAATCTGAATTGAACTAAATTTTATTGTCTTGTTATTTAAATCCATCAAGGGTGAATAAGTGTCTCTCAGAGTGACCCGTGAGAGGCGATCGATAGATCGCCATTAAAAAATCGACAGATCGGCATTATTTGGCCAGAAATCGGCAGATCGGCATAATGTCGACAGATCGGAATGAAATCGGCAGATTGACACGAGAACGGAAGATCGGCACCATATTTGGAAGCAATCGTCAATTCGGCACTCGAGTGAACTGTGAGCGGCACAGTTATCCACCCCTTGGAATCCATCCCCCTAAATCTATCGTAGTATTAGCGCAAAGTCCAATCAGCCAAAACAAAAACTAACTTTAATCCATAATATTATCGTGCAAATCACATCTACTAATAAATTTTTCTCATAATAAGGGAACTGCTTGCAATTTCGGACAGATTGTAATTTTGAACATTTTGAGGGTAAAGTTGTACACTTCAAATAAATGGATTAAAATTATAATATTTTTTCCGATATTTAATGAATAATGTATTCCATCTATTTATTTTTTCTTTATAAAAAAAATTAACACTAAATTTTAGAGATAGGTTCTCCAAAAGTGTCTTAGCTCAAAGATACTTAGATTTTTTTCATATACACAAAATGTTGGTGATGTTCGAAAATTTTAAACAGAATTGAGAATTTTTATGAAAATAAAAAAAAAACTAAAATGTATTCCTCAGTAATTATGAAAAGATTTTATTCCCGTAGCTTTAAGGGACTGAATTACACTTACATTAATTCACATTAATTCTCCCCTCAAACAAAAAAATAGACTGACACATCTTAAAACTTTTGATAATCTAGATCTAGGAGATAATTCGAAATTGCAATAGAAATCACAGACACTTACATAAGAAATGAAAAGTAAAAAAAAATAAAATTCGAAACAATCTTAGAATCTTTTTCCTCGTGGAGAAACCAGCTTTGTGCGCTTAGATGTCCTTTACTCTTTGATGACTTTTTAAAGCTCGTACCTTTTAATAAGAATTATATTTCTTAATAATATCCAAATCCTCGTATTTCGTTAAAAGCAAGCAGACTAATAAGAAGTAAAAAGGTCAAGTACATTAAATGTAGTCTAGAATTAAATACCGTCAAGAGTGAAGCAATAAATTAAAATCAAGACCTGATATTTAGTGCTAAAAATATAGGGTCAAAGGAACAACTATTGACACTTTAACCCTTTAACGACGAGACACTTTTTACGGACTGAAAATCAACAATCAAAATTAAACTGAGAAACATAATCAATGATAAGTCTTACAACTAACCTTCGAAAGTCCAACAGAGTCTGATTCAGTGTATTTTGTACTTCTATGAACAATAGGGACAAAAATAGCCCAAAAATTTAAGTAATTTTTCTTACAATACCAATGAATAATATTTTTCGATTTAATAAAAAAATATTACGTATGAGTATTGTAGTTTTTATTGCCAAAAGGGTTTTGCTTAAAAAAATTGGAAGTATAAAAAATAAATAAAATCAATTATGAAATTGAAAATTTAAAAATTCGCCATTTTTGAGGTTAAATATTTACTATACATAGGAAATAGCTAGAGACTTGCAAAAAATATTCTAGAGTCCTACAACCTTCTACTTTACAATTATGTACAGACATAAGAAAAAAATAACTTTAGGTAGTCAGGAAAAATTATTTTCTTTATGGGACACCGGTTTTCCAATCGTTTTTAAAGGGTTAAGAAATCGTGTCAGGGCCTATTGGCACCTTGTTTTGTACCATTTGGTGGTATAAAAAATTTGAACACCTACTTTATAGGAAAAGGCAGGTTAATGAAAAAACGTCATATAAATTGTATTTTGTTAGATATATCATATAAATTTGAACTTTTTGACGAAATTGCCAATAAAGGTTCCCTACCAACAGGTGTTCCTTCGACCCTATGATAAATATTTATTTACCTCGTGACAGAGCCATTACAAAACATATTCATAATTAGATTAAAATTTTTCAGGAGAATTGACTCGATCTCATTCAATATTAATTTATTTATACCAGTTAATTATTGAATTTTTAAGCCTCCCTAGCTCCAAGCATAACAAACATTCTACTAATGTTCTAGTAACCATACTAATCTTAACCACATATTTCAAATATCCATTCTAAACCATTTTTTTTAATTCCTTTTTTAAGAATATTTAAAGTTCACTTTATTAAGAATAGGTGATTTGCAAATTTTTCTACTACATGATTTTTAAAGCAGAATTTCATCTGTTTAGTTCTTTAAAATCTTAATTAGGCATTCTAAGAAAATTAAATGTAAATGTCATTGCATACAACAGATGGAAGATTCACGATGATTTTCCAAAATAGAAAAGAAGAACTTTATTAAGGTTACCAAGAGATTTGCCACGAGATTGGTTTTGGAGTTAAATTATGGCCCATTGGGGGTTAATAAGTTTAATTAACTTCAACAGATTGATGCGGGAAATTAATCGTGCTACATTTCCTATCTTTTCGACTCTCGTCCCTAAAGTAACTGCAATATTCGCTCACAAGAGTTTCAAAGGCGTCATTTTTCCCGGATCCCTTTTTCAGAACAGCAGCAAATTATCAGAATGAATTTGTAGTGCATATAACAGACAATTTTGTAGATTAAATTTTCTCCGTCTGATAAACTCATTCGCGTGGAAATTGCTCTAAAGTGACATCAATGAACATTTCCGCCTCCAATCGCGGCACAAACACTCAAAAAGTATTGCAGAGGAACCGCGAATTGGCGCTAAACAACTTGATGTGTGATTCCTCCTAAAAATCCCCCTCAAATCACAATCACTCTCACTTTTTTTTCAGCGGAAAATCATTGGATTCCTCTTCAATGATTCGCTTATTTACAAAACTCGTAACAGTTTTTTCCTCCAAGAATTCACAGTGAATCCCATGAAGAGAAATTTTTCCGCAGAATTTGATTTTTTATTGATTTTAACATTGATCGATGGAGTTTCGCAGAAACCTTGATGAAATGTAATTCGATTAAATATTCTCGTCACATTTGCGGCATTTTGTTGAGAAAAATTGCAAAATTATTCAAAATATGCAACAAATATCTCTAACTTGCGAATTTGTACGTGAATATCGCACAAAACTGGATTGCTTGCATTACTAATACCACTAATATAATATTTGTTCGAGCATAGATATTTCAAGGCAATTATGTCACTGAGAAATTAAATTATAAATTGTTTATTTATATTTAAAAACAGTCGCAATACCAGAACTATTTTAACAGAATTGTGGGGGAGACCGGGGCAGAATTAGCCAGTAAATGAAATTTTTCATTGCGTATAATTTTTCTGGAAATGTTTTGCATCGTGCTAACAAATACTTCAATAAATAGGAAGGGAAGTGTAATTTTGGAATAAATAGTGGTTTCTTTAGTATTCCTTCTAAGACAAGCTATAACATCCCACTGTCTAATACCATGCATGGTTAAATCTACCCCTATCTCTCCTATTGGATTATTAAATCAAGTTCTAAAGTTCTGTGTTTTTTTTCTCTAAAGACTTAATAAATGAATATATGACTGGATTGAAAACAATTTTCTGTATTTTTTATTTGTTTTACTTATAAGTATTGACGGTATTGACCATAATACGAAATTATTTAGGGGAAGATGGGTTCTTTCACGCATTCAGTCCTTTCAAAAAAGAGACATTTTTGGAATAATTAATATGAGCTGATTTCAGTGAATCATCCAAGTGATATTAAAAAAAGGGGTGGCAAAGCGTCCCAGGCTTTGCGAAATGCTCGAACTTGTGACGTAGATGCTATACCTCAAAAGTACCTTCGCATCATTTATCATTTATCAAGATCCTCTAAAATTGTTTTAAAAGTAAATAGAATTGATTTGTCTTTTTAACCTCTTGTGTCTTAACCTTTTTCTGTCTTGTGTTTTAACCTAGTGTCTTTTTAACCTTTGACCTTGAAAAACCGTTATCAGGAATGATTTAACGGTATTGTCGTATAAAACCGAAATGTCCGCCTGTGTAATCTCTAAAACATATCCAAAAACGAAAAAATCGCACAACGCGTTTACGAGCAATCCTAAAAAAACTTGTTTTTGGTGGAGAAGGAGTGGGCTGGGGGAAAAACGAGTGGCATGTTAACGATCTTTAGGTCGACTTATGGGGGATGGGGTCCCCCGAAGGTCCCAAGTCGCTATCTCTAACCGTTTGGCCTCTAGAGTTGACGACAGCCGGATAGACGGGCAGATATGGATAAACAGCGTGACGACATTTCTCAGAAATCGTCTGAAACGCAAAGTCTTGTTGACAAAAGTGATTTCCGGGGGATGGAAGGTTAAAATTTGGGGGATGGGTTGAAAAAAATCTAGGGATTATATATACTGCTCTCTCCGTGGAGTTCGAGCAGTAAAAAAAACAACTTAGTTTGGTTATGGTTTATGTTCATTTTAGCAAATAGCCTTGAATAAAAGTTCAACCAAGATAAGGCGCGTAAAACTGCCTTATGTGCTGGACAAACCTACGGCTTAAGTCGAGAGACGACTTAACGCAATTATAATCAAAGGACTACATTCCCATCAGATTCCTACTAAGTCGTCTCTCGGTTTAAACCGTAAGTCTGTCTATGGCATTATCCTCCTCTCCTACAATTTTTAGATTCTTTGACCGTTTGAAAAATCACTATACCAAATTGACCGGAATTTTAACAAAAATTGCCAATAAAACTCACTTTTGCACAAAAGATTTATTGGATTAAAATAGTTAAATATTCTTGACAAAACAAAACTAATAACGCTTAACCCATTTTGATATCTAATAAATTTTGCTTTATATATTTTTATATAATTAATAAAGTTTACAATTTATTCTGCATGTATGTGTCTACCACAGCACCTACCGTACTCAGGAGGTTCAGGAGATTCCTCGTGGGACTTCGTGGGATTCGATCGCCGGCTAGGAAGAAAAATCGATCTTCTGTCCTTCCACAGATTCACCCTAGCAGGAAACAGTCAGGGACATCGGGACATCTACAGTCTACACCTTACCACACTCTTATCACGTCGTATGCAAAATGTCCCTTCTTTCCCTTCCATAAAATGAGAGTAGGAGAGACTGGGGCAAAAAGTCACAAATCGAAAAATTCAAAATTCAATATCTTCCAAGGTAAAAAAGATAGCGGCTCAAATTTTTTTCTATAGATAGCCTCCATAGACCTTCTTCAATGTCGTAAGTTTCTTATAATTCGAACAAGGAATTTAGAAAAAGAATATCGAAATTTCAGCCCCATTTTTGAAATATTTTCCTTGCACAAGATAACAATTATTACCTACTTATTTTCCAAAATTGATGCACTGGTGAATATTTTCTAAATAATTTGGACATTTTGAAAAAAAATCCGCTATCCATCTTCTATCCGCGAGAAGAAACGTCTAAACGCGAGAAGATTTCTTTCCTTCTTGAATTTATTTATTTAAATTTATTTAAATATTTAATATTAAAAGTAAAAATTATAATTGTCTGTTCTTGAATTTTAAATAAATAAAAATTCGATATTTCACACAAATCAGAGTTTCAACTGGACGGAATTAGAGACTACCTAACAACCGCGAGAGTCTGGCTAGGCATCTCTCCATCCCACAATCTGATAGACTTACCATTAGGGGAAAGTACTCTCCCTTCGAACGTTTATGCCTTCGAATGATGTGAATTTCTTTTACTTTTCCTAAGGGATTTCCACATGATTTTCACATAATTATCAATAATTGATAATAAGCTAATGAGCTTATTATCAATTATAATAATAAGCTAATAAGAAATGTTTAAGTCCCTTAGGAAAATTGAAAGAAAATTCACATTATTCGAAGACATGAACGTTCGAAGGGAGAGTACTTTCTCCTACCCTGCGAAATTCTTAATTTAAATTTAATATGTTCTGTTCTTTCTTAATAGCGATAAAAGTAGGTTTGCATAGTTTTTAGAAGCATTTTATATCCTTCTCTTAAAGTAACTGAAATGTGAAGAAAAGCAATTCATAAGACTTATTCAGAAAACATAATATTATGCGCATTTAGCACAGTTTAACATCACAATAATACAGTAAAGTGGATTTTAAAATATTAATAAAATATATTGTTCTTGCCCATTACAATTTCCTAAGTGTTGAAAATTTATATTTTCTAATTAGTATTTTCTATATTTCGAATTACCTCAATTACACTATACAAATAATTTAAATAATACCCCTTGAAAGGCAGATAATTGGTAAAACATAAAATTATTACTATACAAGTCAAGTCAAAGCGGGAGTTTGATCTAATTACTATTCTTCAATTTATTCTTTTCAGCTAATGTTTCGATCTTAGATGGGATCTTCTTCATGGTCTAATTACAATTTACAAATTCATATTTTACTTTATAAAATTCCTTTAAGTAATTTGCTAAAAAAAATGCTATTAATTAGCTATCGATTTATTTCAAGATATTAGTGGTAGGATCGCTACCTTCCGACGACTCAAGCTTCGGACAACTCATTGTTTTTCTATGTTCGTAATGGATTTAATCCATTACGCCCTCTTCCCAAGCAGTCCCCGTCGTCTTAGCGGTACTTCCGACTTTCGATGGAAAAATATCTTTACGGATCATATGTAGCCTTCCACTTTTTGTATTATTTATGATCCAATGGGGTACACTTAATATATTTTTACATGTAAAAAGAACCATAAGAATTTAATGTTGTTAGTTTTGCGAGACATCATGACAAACATCATGACGAAAACACTTTTTGTCTTGCTGTGACCAGGAACACTGATAGATTGTTTCGCACTGTCGGTCACAAGATCTGTTTTGAAAAACATCAATTTACAAAAAAAAACAATTATTATTGATTTACAAATTGAATCAAACCCTGAACAAATCTGTAGGGAGAAAGCGTAGGAATATTTTGCAAAATATTAAAAATTTCTTATAATTCTGCATGGCTGTAGACATCTTTGGTACCGACCACCTCTGGTGTCTGTAATTTGCCCTCTTCATCTACACAATCTGCAGATCTGTCCCAGGTGTGATGGATTGTGCATGTAGTTCACTTAATTGCAGCGATAAATCAATGTGCGATTGGACACAGAAGCATTCCACTACGTCACATCACATGGAATTTCTCTAATTCTTCACAACCACGTGATAGTAAAGTAGCGGCGTGTTCTTATGCCTCCCAATATTGATTCCATCTTTACAGGAAGTATTCCGGAAGTGATGTAGTTCGATGAGATGAGCCCACTTGTCCTGGAAAGACAAATACCAATCCAAGATGATTGCAGTGTGTGAAGAGGAAAAATGGAGAAAATACTCAATTGCACAAAAGAAATAGCAATGCAACATAGTCTGATTATGAGATAAAAGAAATGAGATCTTATGGCAAAATTGCTCACATTATGCATTATAAGATTTTTGCCTGTATAACACAATAATCATATTGATGAGAATATATGGAATTAGGTCAGACACTAGTGCAACAATAAAGAAGAGAAATAAATGTGTAAAATTTAATAATAATATGTGCATCTAAAAACATTCTCAAACATGATTTTTTCCTTCATGCAGCTGCCAATAGTAAATTCTTCACGTGCAGTAGGAAAAATTCAAATGAGCCAGAAACGATATATGAATGATGATGGAACAATGAAATGGATGAAGGAAAAAATATACACAGTTTATTCTTTTTACGGGCGCATTTGATTGAATTTTGTGTACCGTAATCGCTAAACTATCACAAAACTATTATCTCTCACTCAATGGATATGCAGAATAGTTGAGACTATAGATTAAAAATCATGGTTTATCCCAGGAGAAAGGTTAGAAAGTATTTATAGATATTTTATCACCTGGAACGTCTTTAACCCCTTGAACAAAAAAATAGAGAGATTTTTGAAAAACGCGAAAAATTACCGAAAACGAAGATCGATATCTCAAATAGTTTATCTCTTAAATCAGTATTAGGCAGAAAATGGGAAAAATACGAAGTGTTCTAAGCCAGAGTGTATGCAAAACCTGAAAATCTTTCTCTACTGTTTAGCGTCTAAATTAAATATATACAGTAAAGAAAATTATAAAATATATTGTTCTTGACTATTTGAATTTTCTGAGATGTTAAAAAAATTACATATTTAATAATTTATTGGGTCCCGGTCAAAATGCCGAATGCCAGAATCATGAAAGCTAAAATTCCAAACGCCAAAATCCCGAGAGCCAAAATCCGGAATGGGCGAAATCCCGAAAGCCAAAATCCCGAATTCTTAAAAGTGTCACAGCTTCTCCCACGATTGTATCCGTGCTTGCTGGAGGCAAAGGGAAATCTTTTGTGTCTTAGGAAATTATTCTAAACATTTTCCTCCATATAATTTTATCCCTTTCAGGATTTTGAAAATTTGGGATTTTGGCTTTCGAGACTTTGGCTTTCGGGATTTTGGCTGTCACCGAATTTATTATAACTAAACTAATAATTTTTCAGTTCATAAAAACAATGAAATATTGTTGATTAAAAAAAATTATGAAATTATGAACCACATAGATATCTCAATGAATATCATGTTCTTCTTAAGTCTTATCGTTTCGAGGTTGGCAAAGAGTAGTTTATTGACTCTTGCAGTGCTATATTCCCTAACTTTCATATTAGGGACATACTAACGCTGTGCCTAGCGAGCAAGCTGGTTAGACCGTTAAAATAAATTGCCAAATTCGTAAAAAGAAATGGAATATTGCACTGAATATTGTATCAAAATGGAATATATTTTACTGACCATCAATGTAGAGGGAAGTAGGGCACCTTTTGAATTCAGGCACCTTTAAAATAGGTCTTTTTCTCATATTTTTAAATATATTTAACTGGACCTTATTTTAAAGCTTCCACAATTCAAAGATGCCTCATCCCCCCTCCCTATTTTCGGTATTTTTTTTATATTACACTCATTTTAAATTTGGGCAATAATTGTAATAAGGGAGGGGTCCTGGTCAAAGTTCCGAGAGCCAAAATCTCGGAAGCCAAAACCTCGAAAGCCAAAATTCCGAACGCTAAAATCCTGAAAGCGAAAATCCTGAATGGTCTAAAATTCCAAAAGCCAAAATCCCAAATGACATATACTCGAAAAGGCCAAAATTCCTGAAAGGAATATATTAAAAGTGTCATAGTTACTCTCACATTTGCACCCGCGCTTTCTGAAGGCGAAGGAAAATTTTCTGTTTCTTAGGAAATCATTCTCCACACTATCCTTTATATCATTTTTTTCACTTTCAGTATTTTGAACAGTCGGGATTTTGGCTTTCGGGATTTTGGACTTTCCGGGTATTTGGTATCCTGGATTTTGGCCCTTCCGGGTATTTGGCGTTCGGGATTTTGGCTTTCGGGATTTTGACTTTCAGAATTTTGGCTTTTGGGATTTTAGCCGCTTCCGGTAATAAGAGACAGTTGCAATTTACATAAAAATTTAAGAATTTACAAAACTTTTTACATTACTTTCATCATTGTATGAATTTTCTCTAATTCAAAAGACTTTATGGAATAAAATATACTTGCCAAATTTTTCAAATCAAAGTAAAAAATCCAAAAATTAGATACAAATTAACAATATTTGATTGAGCTTATCAAAGGCAAACCCTACGAGATATTCGCTGAAATTTTTTGGAATCATTAAACGTATTATGAAATTCTTTCAGAAATTAATTAGTTGACACCAGATTATCAAAGAAAAAAAAAGAAATAGCCCTGTGAATACTTTTTTTTTAATTGTATGTGTGCTTTTATACATTTATTGAAACAAAATTCTATAAAAATATAGAAATTTTTATATAAAAAATTACTATGGAAATTATTGACATGGGAAAAGTATGATTTTTCCTATAATACCTTCTCTTTAATTTATTTGACATTTTGTCCCACGCTCCCTACTGCATCAATTTTAATTCCTTATTCTAATTAAGTGTATCTTTCTGAGGTTAGGAAAATTTTAACACTGACGAATTGGAATTTTTTTCGTTGCAGGCAAAACTCTACAGCAAAAACAACTCAGACATTTTAAAAGAATTTTCATAAATAATTAAATAAAAGTTTACCTGATTTTAAGATGTATCACAAATAATCTAAGAAACTAGGTGACTGTACTTGTACTTACAAGATCTCAATCACACAATTTGTAAAATACAAAACAAAAAAATTTAAACAGAAATTAACAAAGGCACAAAAAAAATATTTTGAAAAATATACGATAGCTATAAATATTTGTTATGTAAATAAAATGTACATTTTTGAACACAACACAAAATACCTTGTAACACAAGTCATTTTTATTCAGCACATTTTAAAAAATTAATATTATATTAGAAGCACTTATCTTTATCTTTATCTAGCCAATTTATTCCTACAGTCCCTTGGCACGTTCGGCACTCAATAGATCTCAGTGGGGAAGAGGAAGGTGATTTCACACAAAATAATCGCTTCGTAATAATATTTAATAATGTATTTGAACGCTGAAGCGGAGAAATTTTTTCTTCACTACAATTTTTTCCTCCTATAAGGCGTCTTATAAGAAATTTTAAGTCACTCACTGAATAAAGGTCTTTTTTTTTACCAGTTATTTTTCTCTGTCCAAACTGCACAAAATGCACAGAGCAAAAAAAAGACATCGCTTGTGGGCATAAGTGTGATTTTTTTATATATCTTTGCAATAATTTTATTTGTTTTTTCAACATTCTCTCATATTGCCCTGATAAATCTTGAGCAATATTGGAGGATGAAAAAGAAATAAAAGAGCCACTTATGTAATTTCTATCGAATCACAAGATGAAGAAGTAAAAAAAAAAGACGCGAGTGTATAAAAGTTCAATGTAGTGTCTATCAAAATGATCACAAATGAATTTTAATTGAATTAGCACACAAAAGATCTAACCAAGTGGCGGGAAGATGCCACTGCAAGACTCCCAACTCAATTGATAATGAATTCAACGACGAGTTGCTAATTGCCACGATGCGGTCACAACACAAACTGATTTGTTGGGAAAAATGTAACACGGTTAAAATTGCTTTGAATTTCCCATCGTCAACATCTTCATTCCTTACTTCTTCCTCTTTGCCACTGTGTGATTCTTTAATGCAAATGCAGCATTTCATTTGCTATGATATTTGTCTCGTGAAAAAATAATGTACACGAGAAGAAAGCAAAAAAGGGCTGATTCCTACACTCTAACAAGATTCAGTTAGAATATTATATGTTAAATTAATATTCAAACACGCGGCGTCATGAATTGGAATTTAACACATTCAGTGCGGTAAGAAAAGTTGAATAGAAAACCCTATGCAAAAGGAAATTATAATTTTTATTAATTATACATTTAAGCATGCATTACACGTAGGCTAATCAGTATAATTACTTACTACGTGCATTTTAAAACTTAAAACATTCCTAGTTCACCATTGACAATAGATAGTATAATTCTTACAAAGTCGTAAATCAATCGTTGAAAAGAATCCTCAAATAAGCATTAATTGAAAAATATCGAGTTCAAAGCAATTGATTAAGATTATCCTTTTATCGATATTGTTTTAGAGTAATAGAAATCAATTATAGTCAGGTGTTCTAATCCGGGGCTTCGCTATCTGAATCGTTTATGACTAATCCACTTAAAATAATATTTTTATTTTTGTTTCCGTAATATAGTCACTACAGTAACATAATATAACTATTCAAGTTTGAGAAAAAGCAAAAATAACATTTTTATCCATTAAATAATTGAGTGTAATCAACTTATTTCAATATTGTGCCAGCTGGGTTCTTTACTAAAAATTTTCTAGCAGTGATATTAGGTGAGATTCTTAACAATCTCACCTACTATAATCCTAACAAAATTTCATGTCGTCCGATCGACCTCAAATTCGTTCCTCAAAACCTCAAAAGGTTATATATCGGGTGAAAATTGCAACTTGGTGCATAGACCCCCCACCCCCCACCCTTCCTTCCGCCATTTTGAAGACCCCCCTTTTTTTGTTTTCTCAATAGCTCCGCCCCTATGGCATTCAGCGGACTCAAATTTTAGTATGTTATAGCTGGGCCTTAGAGCTTTCCATCAATACCAAACTTAAGGTCCCCCGACCCCCCTGACCCGAGCTATAAGGGTCCAAAAAAAAATTCTTAAAATGGCCATAACTCCGGTTCTAATTGTCAGAATTTAAAAAGTGAGGGCTTTTTGGAAAGCTCTCGTGAAATGCCACTTCCCCTTCTAACATCGCAAGTTCATAAAACCACCGCTAGGGGCGCTTTTTTTAAAAAGAAAATTTTTAAATCTTAAAAGTTAAATAACTCAAAAATTCCATTGTGCATCGGGCTGAAAATTTAGTATGTTGTAGCCGTTGATTATACCTATCAAACAAAAAAAACCTTAAGTCGATCTAAAACCCCTGACCCGAGCTATAAGGGGTCAAAGTTCGAACATTGACCGGCCTCTATCTCCGGTTCTAACTAACATAGCGACATAAATTTTACCTTTTTGGTTTCGTCTCGATGAGCACTTTCAGATGGAAGTTCAAAAAGTCACCATAGGTGGCGCTGTGATAGCGTCAAAATTCATCGAAATTCAAAGTCACTTTTCTCAAAAACGGCATTGTGCAAGTTAATGAAATTTTAGTATGTTGTAGTTCAGTCTAGGACGTTTCCAAAATGGTGCGTATGCGCGCTGTGGTTTCAATAGAACCGAAGATATGAGGGGTCAAATTTCACGAAATTCAAAAAATCATATCTCCGGTTCTATGTGACCGATTTTGATGAATGAGGGCTTAAACGAAAGATCTCATCAAATGCTACAACTTTCTAGAATATTTGAACTTCGTGGGACCAACACCAGGGGCGCCACAGTCGAAAAACCAATTTCAATATCACATAACCTCAATTATCTCGACTGTCGCTAAACCGATTTTGATGATTACTTCAACATAATTGTAGAGCACATTTGTCTCTACATTTCGTCCATACATCATTTTCCACTCAGACTACGCTATCACTCCGATTTTGCCGTTTAAGTGTGAAAAAATTGATTTTTCCAATAATAACGCTTTGAAATCACTCAGATGCCAATTTGACTGCCTCTACTCCAGCAAGACACTTAAAATAGGGGTTTAAATGGAAAGTCCCGCAAAATACAACAATTCTTTGATATAGTTGAAGTTCAACAAATGACTACTTGGGGAACTCTGGATGAAAAAACGAGTTAAGAAACAAAAAACCTCGCTTATCTTGGCTTCTGAGTAATCGATGAGTTCAAGTTCTACGGCAAAATTATAGAGAACATTCTGGTCTACATTTCACCCATATAACACTTTTCTGTCAGTTCATCCAAATCCTTGATATTTTGGTTTAAATACAAAATTTGTATAATTTCACGAATTTGATTCAAGATAACTAAATGGCGTCTCCCAACTTCAGCTCCAAATCGAATTTGCATGCACTCCGAGTTAGCTCACGTTAAGAATCTCACCTACATAAGCCGGTTAGGATTATCTGTCCCTTTTCACTAATGACAGCTGGTTGATTGAAAACATTTATTATTTTTTCCTTATAAAAAAGTATTTTAAATCCAAACGTTTAATTAAAAGTGAATTAGCGGAAAGGAGACCCAGTTAGTGCATGCTGACTTATTTCAGTATTATCATTATTTTATAAATTTTCTTTAATATTTTTGATAATTTTCTTTATATTATGTTTCTGAGTGAAACAGTGAATAATTCTATGGATCTAGAAGAAGTAAAAAAGAATTTCATCAGTCCAAAAACAAGCGTTTAAGTAGCACTCTTCGGAAAACGATCCAGTTACCCCACCTTACTATACAGACTCTGATTAGTCTGAGATCAATTGTAATTTTATCGACTTTGCTGCGTTTACTTGCAAATATGGAAATAAAATAGGTTAAATCTGTCCCTATTGTCCCAAAAAATTCAGAATAATCAGGAATAACGCGTTTAAGCTGGAATAAAAAAAAACATTACAAAAAACGAAATAATATAAAATGCAGTTTGCGCTGCAGGTGCAGATCTTCGGACTAAGGATTCACTATAGGACATCCGGGGTTCAATATTTTTAACGGTTTATCTGAGTCTTAATCTATCCTTAAATGAATCTGTCTTAAATTATTGAATCTGTTCTTATATTCCTCCTTATTCAATTGGGTTAGACCATCTCCGATTGATCTTTAACATATTTGAGTCCAAAAATGACCAAACATCAGATGTCATTTTTAGCATCTGCCAGTAGGGGAGACTGGAGCAAAAAGTCACAAAACGGATATTTTATTTCTTTTACAAGCTACTCGAGCGCTCCAAAAATTTCTAATTAGCGCAGTTTTATAGGAAATTTACCGCTCTACAACTTTGTGAAAGTCATTTTCCTCTATTTTGTAAAGAAATACGTTTATCGAGCCAATTTCTAAAAGGTAATTTTGTGACTATTCTCAAAAATGCTAAGGCAAATAGTATCAGACATGGGGTATTATCATATTTTGATTCGCTTCATTACGGGCTTCCGAAAATTTGAAAAAATACCTAGAGGACATATTTTCATAGAAAATTTATTCATCTACACTTTTGTAAAACACCGTTAAAAAAACACACAAAAGACTGCAAATCGTTTGCCCAATGCAAACAACAAGCAGCGACACATGATAATGACGTTTCCGTTCACCGTGAGACATCAGAAATTGCTTCGCTTTTTTGTTATTTTTTGCTCCATACCTTTTGTTACTTTTTACCCCAAGTGGTTGTTTTTAATAAAAGGATTTCTGGAGAAAAGAACTTTTGTGAAATTCTAAAATAGATAGCGGATTCGTATTCAAAATATCCAAATTATTAGAAAATATTCACTATTGCATCAATTTTGGAAAATAAGTAGGTAATAATTGTTATTTTCTGCAAGAAAAATATTTCAAAAATAGGGCTAAAAGTTTCGATATTTTTTATTTTCTAAATTCTTTGTTCGAATTCTAAGAAACTTGCGACATTGAAGAAGGTCTATGGAGGCTATCTATAGAAAAAAAATTTGATCCTTTATCTTTTTGACCTTGGAAGATATTGAATTTTGAATTTTTCGGTTTGTGACTTTTTGCCCCAGTCTCCCCTATATATGCCGCAATATGTATCACCAATTCAGTAAGTTATATTTTGATAAAGGTTTTTCTTTAATTGACTCCATAACTTTTTTTGAAAAACTGAGAAAAGTATTAAAATTAAATCATTTTTTAAATTTAATATTAAAAATTTCTTATGGAGAATAGTACTAATTTTATTTAGGTTGTAGAGCACGTAAATCATTTAAATCTTTTAAAATTTAAATTTAAGTTTAAATTTAAATAATTTAAAATTATTTATAAATTATATCCTTAGCTTTACACTCCTTACAAAAGAAATATATAATGAAATAAATAATAGTAATAATAATAAATTAATTAAATTATTAATCTAAAAAAGTATCTTTTTTTGATTGTCTTCTAACTTGATTTTCTTCACGATATTATTGGTTCTTGAAGTTAGTCATTTTACAAATTCCAAATTGTATTTTTTTCATAATTTACTACGTTATATATTTCTTACTATAATAATCTTAACTTACTTACTTAACTTATTTCTTACTATTTCTTACTATAATAATTTTAACTTGAAACATAAGCTTCGCTTATACAGTGATCATAGAAATATCCGCATGTGTTTGCTCGTAACGAGAAATGCGATCCAAACTTTGAGAAAGACGGTAAGTGAGACGATAATTGAAAGAATGAGACTGTATTCGAAGCATATTTCATAAAAGTTGCAATCACCAGCGAATTTATTTGGGAGCCTGAGTAAAAGAACTTAGACATCCACTAGTGGAATGTCTTCCCTGGAAGTGCTGATTGGGTCTTTAGCGACGTATCAAATTCATGAAATAGATATTTCTTTTTTTATTACCCAAACCAGTATGGTCTTTTTCAGTGAAGGTTCTCTTCATCATAACAATTTTGAGTATGAGAAAATACATAATATACCATCTCGCAAGCCTGTAAGAATTTCTTCATGTTTGAGAACAATGGTATCTTGGCAAATTAGCACAGCATCTCAATCTGATTCCCAGAAGAACGTTTCTGTTCTTTCGCCTTTCAAATTCTTGCTCTGATTTTCATCCACGGCAAATCGCCCAATTAATCTCTCGACATTGCTTCAATTGCTGAGGTTTGACTTGGTGAAATGTTTTCAGATTAACCTCATGAACCCTAGAACTCGAGAATAGATTCCAATTATCGTTAAAGATTCGATACCTCGGAGTTCAATTCTTAACCGGAATATGAAATCATTTAAGCAGAATGACGTGATTTTATTAAACCAATTGATTTAAGCTCAGTATACTTCAGTAAATGATTAAACACTCAAGTCTTATCTGTTAGACTTATGTGTTCAAGGTACTCAATTTTTATTCTTCTAAGCAAATACTTCTAAAGGATGTCTCTTTTAACTTTTGTATTTTTTGTATGACTCACAAAGAATGCAAAGAATTTATTATGAAGAGCTTTGTTCTTTGTTTTGATATCAAAAAGATAATTACGACGTAGTAAATTATAAAAAATACAATTTGGAATTTGTAAAATGACTAATCTCAAGAACCAATAATATCGTGAGGAAAATCAAGTTAGAAAACAATCAAAAAAATGTATTTTAAATTAATTTATTTATTTATTTTTCATTATTATTATTATTTTTGTAATGCCCAACGCACAATAACTTTTGTTTTGTAAACATATTTTTGACATTTCAGTGAGAGTATGAATGAAATCTATATCTAGTCAACTCACTCACTCTCATAGGAATTTTTGAAAATGTGTTTACAAGCAAAAGTTATTGTGCATTGGTCATAAAACGCATTGCCAATGATATTCTCCCTTTAGGCGTTGCTACATAATTATATATGCTTTATTTTTTTGAAATTTACAAAATTCATTTCATACTTTCAAAATGCAGTTTCTGCTTTTATTTTTATTTTTCTCAAAATATTTTTTTTGAAAAACTGTTTATTTAAAAAAAATCAATTAGAATATAAAACACGTTTAAAATAGTTCAAATTATATAAAATATGGCTTTTTGTAATTTAGAGAATTTGGTTTGGGTTTTCCAAAAATAAAACAAAATAAGATATAAAAAATCTAGAACATGTTATTCAAAATCGAGTAGTAGAATGGAGTAATCGCCTCAAAAACACTTGTGGCTTCGAATACTTTATTTTTCCATAGTCCTTTATTGAAACTGGCCTATAGTGGTCAGATTAAGACACACATTTCCTGTAAAAAATAAGTCAGATTCATTAAAAAAATGTAGAAAAACTATGGAGTGTTCGAAGTCAGAGTGGGTACGAAGCCTGAAAGTAATCAATTTGAGCATACTGCGAAGTGCAATCTATACGCTTTGTTATGATTATTTTCGTATATGTTGAAAAAATGGAGTGAAAGGAATTTTAACAATGTCAAGCTGAATATTTATTGTTTGTAGACTTATGATTGATTTAAGAAGTTATAACGATAAGATAACACCATAAAAGAGTCACTATGAAACGATGTGCAAAATAGGAGTCAAGACTGAATTGTAATGCGAAATTTGCCAATGGTGTTGACAACTTGTGTTTATGTTAGCTTAAATAAATGGGGTTTCGCATTAATGGTCTCAATAAATATTTAATCATATATTTCAGTCCATTGTCTGTCACTCGTCAAACATGTTAATGGAGATGTGTTAAAAATTTTCAATATTTTATGCTTTAAAATTCAACCTGGAATTGTGCAATGGAACACATTCATTTCAATGATTGTGCAAGCATTACAGTATATTTTTTTAATGCTACTACTATTTTCCACTAAGTTACATTTTAACACACAAATAGTGCTTTCTGTAGTTGATTTATTAGTTAGACTTTTTTGCCCCCGCAGAGATTATATTGAAAATTTTCAGGGTAATTTGGAGCTTTTTTGCTAAATGGTTATTGTGATAAATTATTTTCGTATTAATTCAAGTTGGAACTATAAATTTTGGGTGACAATTTATGTGTTTTCTTTTTGTTTTTTTTTCTGTAAACATAAGGTCAAAAGAATGATCTTGTCGAACAAATTAAGTTCCTTTCAGTGAAGCCGCCATGGGAAAAACCAAAAATGTCTATCAAAGAAATATATTCTCTTCAATCTTTAAATAACATTCCTACCATTCTTTTGTGGAAATCAACATGTAAGATTCTCATTGCGAGACACCTGTCTATCAAAAATTTTCCAATGATCACCGACAGTATACTGACAGAGCTAATCAATTGTCGCTAGTCTTTCTCATTTTGCAATCGATTTTCGTAAAAGCAAAAATTAATGGCACAGTGCTTCCTGACAAAATACACCTTTGTTGTAGAGACCTTTTCAATCTTTCTCAAGTCTTATGACAAAGATTTTTTTGTCAAATAAAATATGAGTCAGTAATTTATCGCAAGCTCATATCAAAGACTTTCTTGTGCGCTGTTTATGAATCAATTACACGATAATTACTCAAAGATATGACCTACTACTGGATTTATTCTGGGATGATTTCTACTTAAAAAATCGATATTATTATTTATCGAAAAATTAAGGATTTTATAATTCAGTTGCAAGCGAGAAATTTTTCACAATCAATATTTTACTATGAATTAATGGTCACTTATTTGACTTAGGGTCGGAGGAACGTCTGTTCGACAGGGAAAACCCCTATTGACACTTTTGCCAAAATATTGAAAATTATTTAATGTATCTAGTAAAATATAAGTAATACAACGTTTTTTCTGTAATATACCTTTTACTATAAACAGAAATGTTGAAATTTCATACCCCAAATGGTACAAAGCAGGGTGTCAATAGGTGCTGAAGTGTCAATAGACGTTCCTTTCACCCTATAAGGAAAAAAATGCTTGCACTTCTTAAGACCTAGCTGTCTTAAGATTTAAATATTATTTTAATTACATGCACATAAACTACAAGAATTGATAACTCTAGAGAAAATAGGTACTTGCTTGGCTTAAAAAAATATTCATTGAAGTTGGAAAGTCTTTAGACTGGAGAGTATTTGCTAAATGGTTTAGCTTTTTCAATATCATAATTAGTGATTTTTTTTTTTTGAAGACATTTGGCTCGAAAAGCAAGTCCAATTAATCCTTTAGAAGACTATTAAAATTTTATGTTTTTGTTTGTTATTTATAAATTATAAACATCTGGTAACGAAGTTAAGCCTTCAAGCCTAAAGACCGTATTAATAAGTCATTTTTAAACAGTTTAGTCCTCATTTGCTAAAACTTTGTAAACTATTCCAGTTGAATAAGTCCAATTAGGTTCTCTTAAGAATATTCACAATTTAAAAATTTACACCTCACTTACCATATATTTACTTAATTAATGCTAAATATTATATTTTCGAAAGCCATGCATCCATCTTCTGCTAACAGACCTAGAAGAAGTACTTATAATTCTGGACAGCGTGCAATTTTGTACACTTTGAGTATAAAGTTGAATAGGGGAAGTGGGGCATCTTTGTAAGTCGGGCACTAATGAAATTGGGATTTTCCTCCTATGCTCAAATTGAACTGAACCATATAATAATGTAATGTAGTTTCTATATCTGTTTGTGCAGCTAAATTATATCACGATAAGGCCCAATTTTGTTTAAAAATAGGTGAAAATCCCAAATTGTGTTTACTTTCAATATTGTTTAGCTTTAAAGATCTAATAATTTTTATTCGAAAATTTTAAGTGATATTATTAAATACTCATTGCATATTGTGTTAATTCGCTTTAAGAGTGATTTGTTTACTAGACCTGAAGTGAATAAAGTCTTGAGATTTACGTTTTTTTGTGTAAAAATAGACAATTTTGTCAAAGGTTCTGTCAAAGATGTTGTTCAAGAAGAGCTCTAGACAGAAGAACAAGTGATAACTACATTTCCTTTTCATAAATAGACGGACTTATTATTTAAGTTGGGTTCTTGAACGAGAATGGGAGCCCTATTACGAAATATATAACCTGTCCGAAATTACAGGCAGAGTGTCCCGATTTACAAGTAAGGTGTCCAAAATTACAGTCAAAATGTATATCTAAATTTTTATTCATTTTTAAACGTCAAATGTATTTTTAAGCTTAGAAAGCATAGTCGATGAACTACTTCAGATTCCAAACAAGGTTTCTAAAAAGGAAAACTTTGAACATTGCTGCTTTTATGCATCCTGTCCCTAATTATAAGTACTTCCCCTATGTCTCAAGAACATGAAAATGTAAGAAAAAAATATTCATAGAGGAAGGTGGGGCTACATTGAAAACGCTATTAACCATAATTTAATTTAGATCCATATTTGTTTTGTATGATATATAGCTTCTTTTAGAAATCTGTGAAAAAGTAGAATTCTTAATGTAGCCCTAGCTCAATATAGGCCCACTTCCCCCTATCAAAAATCTCTGAAATTTATTTTCAAAGCAAAATTTCTTCAGAAAATAGATTTTAACAAAAAATAGGTACTAAATTTTAATAATGATACGAGGAATTTATTATTATTAAAAACTTTTCTCTAAAGTCTTTGAGATGAAGTGGGGTACCTTTGAATTGAAACGGCCATGAAATAGGGCTATTTCTCCTGTTCTTAATATACACTAAGCTTTATAAAATACCATTTAGTTTCACAGTTTTATTTAAGATAAGATAAGATATTTATTTTTTCCATATACCTATTTGGTGGTTGCGACTGCCGTCGACTTACCAAAACCGGCCTCATCAGGTAAACGACAGATACCCTGGATCACAGACCGTATATGCCAACTCATATAATCGGGTATAAATATATAAATACATAAGTAGGTTAAAGTCGTCTGCCTTCAAACGAAAAATGGAGTTCCAAATTTAAGATTTTTTTCTGAAGAATCCACAAAATGGATTTTATTTTCTACTACACCAAAAAATTCTCTTGTTCATTCGGCGTATATGATTACCTCATTTAGCACTTGCAAGTCCTCAGTTTTTCCTTGTGAGAAAATTAAAAAAGTGATGTCGATTTGTATGAAGGCAGCTGGCATAGTCTGCCTTTAAACGCGAGGCAGCTGCCTTAAAATGTTTTTTTTTCACTGAGAATATTGAATCAATAAAACTAAATGGGCTATAAATGATTAGATTGAAGCCTAACGCACTCACTAAAATCATCACTGCAGTCAAAAGACATTAAACAATAACTTTTCTTCACATTTTTCTGAAGCACTGTTTTGCACATGAAAATTTGGAAGAAAAAGCCATTGAAGTTGAAAATTGTCAACTTGAAACATCCCGGCCGGAGCAAGATAGCAGGTTATAAGTATTTGTATGTCGTTCGTCAGAGAAAAGTAGGAGTTCGATTTCACATATTTTGATGTATGGAAAGATAGGATTTAAAGGCACACGACATTAGCATTTAAAGGCTGCTGCAGGGTGATATTTGCAAATTTTTGCCACCCACAAAAATTGTGTCATTTGAACCTAAATGTATTAACAGAAATATTAAGCCTGATTAACCTTCTATGTGTCACAATGGAAGATTTATTTGTAAAATGATTTTTACTATGAAAAATCACATGATTTGTGGAACATCAAAATTACAGTTTAGAGCTCATTTTCATTTTTTTTGATCTAGCATCTAGGAAATAGGAGCTAGGCTCTCCATTTTTTGATGATTTGTGAGGATGATGGATATCTACCTAATAGTTAATAGAATATAATTTATGCTTTTGAGAACAACGAAAAAATCGCAACAATTGAAGGCTGCTGCATTTAAAGGCAAACGACTTTCCCCTAAATATAACAAATAAGTGAAGATCATCATTTGGCCTGGTAAGGAAGAATATATGGAACTAAATTACATCATGGTAATGTTTAATTCGTACAAATAGAAAAAATCTATTTCAAAGGTGCCTACTTCCCCCTACTAGGTGCTTTTTTTTAATTTTTAAATTAGTTTGCTTGATATTTTGCAGTATTTGGAATTCCAAACTTTACCATCCTTCCACTAAACTTAACCACAGTGACCAATATCAGAGCTTCTTGACTGCAATTCTGAGAAGCAAAGGTTAAAATATTCTATATTGTACGAGTTCTACTCAATTCATTGTCTTTTTTTTTGTTTGTCCATAAACCGGACAGCAAATTCTATCCCAATGTACAATTGCATGACGCGTGAGCAGAGTGGAAAAAGGCGATTGTTTGCAAATAGCATCAAACGCCAGAAATTATCTGGAATTGAATCTTTCCACCTTGTGAATTTTTCACTTTCGATTCCGGAATTGCGGGAAAGTGCTCCGCAAAAGTCTTTCTTCTTGGCTCTTTCTCTAACTAATTTATTGTGTGCGGTATCGATTTAAAAGGCCCCCCCTTAAAAGCACATGGTGAGAAACAAAAGGTCGATTTCAATCAATTTCTTTCATCTCACGTGCCTGGTGCTCTGGTTGGATGGTGATGTACCTCTGATGAATGCATTGGCCTCTTGGTGGATGCCCCATGCCCGATCTTGAGACTGAAGAAAGAACGAAGATCGAACAATTACTAATTTTTACAACTAGAACCAATTGATCTGGTGAGATGGTGTTGCTCAGAGTTTTTGGCTTGGGGCGGTGTTTGGCTAGCCAAGTTCATGCTACAGAGCAAAAATTTTCTTCCTTCTGCCACAGCCTCTCCATGGAGCGTTTTTCACCGGTTGGTACACCCAGTGTCGTTGACTCTTGTACAATTATCATGTACGTACAAGATGCCTTCGGTCTTGTTTCTTTTGGCGTACACAACTCATCTCCCGTCTCTTCCTTCTGCCGCCTTTTGGCTGATGATGATGATGCCGTAAGAAGGCGATGCTGAAGAATAAAGAAGAGGCACACGTTCAAGAACGCAATTATTCAATCCAATAGAGTCGCCTTTGTGGAATTTGTGGTCAAGAGGAAGGGGCTGAAGGTAAGAACCAAAAGAAGCATTAAAAAAAAAGTACATAATACAATCCCACGAATGCTTGGTAAAGGGCAAGATATTTTGCATTGAAAATCCAAACTCAGAAGCATTTCTTAGTCAATTCTCCATGAAGGAAGTTCTGACCACGAAAAATATTTCTAAGATCCATAAATTAAGTGTGGTGCAGCATTTTACTGTCAAAGAACGAGTGGCGATTGATGGATCAACCGACTTGATGATTTTATTGTGCAGTTTTTGTTCGATGAATCCACAAGTAGCTATAAAAACCAAGGTACTTCATTTGAATCCCAATACCTTGCGGTGCTTTTTTGTAAGATCACGCATCAATACTTAAATTAAGGGCTTAGAACATAGCTGATTTATTTTAGCCTGAGAAAATTTCTATAACTAAATAAGGGGTTTCACTTGATGTTATAATATTTTCAATTACGGAAACGTCAAGTGCAATTAAATTCTAAAGTACTACAGCCGTCATAAATTTCTATTCTCCATATAACAATTATATCTACATATACATCATATTATCCTTCAAAATTAATTAAAGAAACTTTAACTCTTAATGACGAGTAGGTTAAAAATCGGGGTTCAGAAAAAATGACTTTTTCTAACTTAGTAGAGCAAAGCATAATTTAAGATTTAGAAGATCGTAGGAAAAAAATTATTCTTGGGACACCGTGACTCAATCGTCCTTGCACTGATGAGAGAAATCCGAAAAAGTTAAAGTAACATTCCGGAAATGTTTATTTTACCCTGCAGTATTAATCTGAAATCGGTGTTAATATTATGCTTCTTAGGTGTATTAGGGGTTAAAATTACCCTTTAACATGTTAATTTTACCCTTAACTCTTTCGTCTCCTTTGGGACACTGGGTACCCATGGAAACAATATTTTTTTTAGACTATCTAGAATCGATAAAATCCGATTCTTCAGGATAAGTACAAACTATAAGGATGTCCAAATCTAGGATATTTTTTGCAGGATCCTAATTAACTACTGAGCTTAGATATTTTTGGTCAAAAATCGTGAATTTTCGATTTTCTGCTTCCTTGGAGATATTGTGACTTTTTTGATATTTCTAGACCAGAATAAGGAAACACCTCTCGGGGTCAATAAGTATGATAACTAACAATTACAGATTACATAAATTCGAAAAACAATTTTTTCTTAATTTTTCAAGAAACTTGATCAAACTTTATGGGTACTCCCATCCGCAAAAATCCAGAGGTCAAATGTAAGGTTATCCCGCCAATGCTCGCTATTTGCTTTTTGACACCAACCTTGTAAGAAAATTCCAAGAGGGAGCGACATTTTTGCCAATATGGCCGATAATTTTGACATTTGGCAGCGAGGGAGATTGCTTTCGGGGAGGTTTTTCCTATTCTTCCTGATTTTGGTGAATTCTGATTATCCAGTAAGTGTTTTTTGGCTCTTGTGGAAGCTTATTGTGTCTGCAATAACATCGTGTTGAGAGAAATGTGTGTTAAAGTGTTATTGTATGAAATATTTTGAGCGATCGTTAGCAAGCAGGAATTAGGTGTCTTCTTGACCACTTCCTGGACATCCCATAAGATACTGGTCAATAATTCTTCTTGTTTTAGTGATCAACATTGTAAAGGAGTCATTTGGGACGCAAAAGTAATTCACAAAATTGATATTATTGACTTTTGGAAAATTGAAGTTTGTATCCTTTGCGTTCTTTTGGGGACGAGAGTACCCATGAGTTTTCCAATTTCCCAGAGGAGGAAAAAATTCTTTCTTTGTAAAAGTATCATATTTGACCACTAAGAGTTCCAATAAAGTGAGTTTTACTGAAATTCGTTCGCTGGATATGTTGTGGTCCGGAAAGAGTTAAAAAGGTGTAAAATTAACATTAATAAATGTTGATATATTTTTACACCTAAAAGGTGTTAAAGTTATGAGTAAAAAAAGTTAATCGCACCCCCGTTTTTTCTCAGTGTAAAGCGTTAATTACAATTGAAACATTTTACTAAAAAAAAATTTTCCTTAATTTAAAATTATTATGTTTTAAAATAAAACATTTATTTAAAAAAATATTTGTCAAAATCACCATTTTGCTTAACCTTTTAAGGACGATTAGAACACCGGTATCCTAATTTTTTGTTCCTTTTGCCTTCTAAAGTTATATTTTGCTCTAAGGAGTCAGGAAAAGTGATTTTTCTGACCCATAACTGTTCACCCACCTTTAACGGTTAAAGGAATAAGTTTTCTTTATATTTCAAGATTGGTTTCTAGTTTCTACCATTTGTAGATAAGGAGATATCAAAAAATCTAAAAGAAAAACTAATTTGTGGTTTTATTTTTATTGACCAAAATTCTACTTCTGGTTGAGTCTTTCACATAGTCAACATTCATCTAATTTTAATCTATAATACATATTTAGAAACAATTTAATTTTTTATGAACATGAATAACTTTTATCAAAGTTTGTTAATTAAATACGCCAAGGCATTAAAGAATGACCTAGAAATTGATTGAAACGTTTACCAATAAAAACGAATTGAAAAACGGTTTTTTACACCGAAATTCAAATTTTTAATGCTTAAATGCTTTATGCCACAATGAATGTCGAACAGAAAGCTAATGAGGAAAGGTTTTCAGGCTTCGCACACACTCTGGCCCATATTGTTCTCATAATCCTTTAATGAATCCGATTTGTGGTAATATATTTTAATAGCCAATCTTAAGTCACACATTTCCTGAAAAAAAATAGGTAATTAGGTCGGATTCATTAAAGAACCATGAGAAGGATATGAAATATTCGAAGCTAGAGTAGTACGAAGTCTGACACTCACAGACTGAAAGCCTTCCCCTATAATTCTATTCTTTTAACCCAATAAACATTTTTAGGCAAATCATCGAGAAAAACTCGACGCTGGAAAGGTAGAAACTTGACTCACGCTAGGCAAAAAGTCGAAAGTGGGGAAGAATTTATCTGAAAATATTCGAAATCACGGTCGACAATAATTCGAGAAATCTTCCCAAATATTTTCCAATATTTGTCCAGCCCACAAAAGTCAAAATAAATTCCACAACGAGTTGCCAGCTGTGAAAAATATATTCCACTGACAAAATGGATATTCACCTGGCAACCTCGTCAAGTGATAAATGATTCCATCTTCCAAAATTAATGGAATTATGATATCTTTATTGCAGGAATTCAATTATTTTTATATTTATATAGAAATTGCGGCAGTGCTTCTCCAATAGAGAATTAAATGAGGAATCATATAGTTTTACGCCTTTCACGAAATAATATTAATTTCTATGAGAAAATCAGCTATAAAAATTAAAGTATTTTTAATATTTTTCCAATGCTTTCTACAAAATTCTATATTTTCTGTAGAGTTATAAAAATCAAGAAACAGAATTTTAGAGCAATAAAAAAACGAGAAAAAAGAGTTTCAATTTTGCTTAAAATTTCATTTACATGAAAAGAGGCCATTTCCCCAAAAAAATACAGAATGCATTTTTTTTACGCGGTATAATAATAGTGTATAGTTGGGGTATAATATGTAGAAAAAACTAATATTACGACAATTTTATTTTGTTTAGGTCCATGGATCCTTTCTTATGACTTACGATATATAATAAGCAAATATTAATTTTAAGTAATAAATCTCAAAAACCAAAAACACTTATTTCACTTATTTTCATTACATTCTTTTCTAATGTAAATTTCTAAATATATTTGTAATTTGGACCTAAACGTAAGTATGTATTTTTTTTTTTAATTTGTTGGTATGGATAATTAGATCAGTTTTGGCCTATTCTGCTGGTTTTCTGTGTGCTTGTGAATTGAAAGTCACCATTTTGTCTTACGTCCGTCGCAGGCATTGCGAACTGGTACCCCAGTTTCATCCCATTCTACAAAAGTTCTAGGTGTTTACGGGCTATCAGTCCCTTTTTTCAATATTGCGGGTAAAAAGAACTTTTACAAAGATAAAAGACGGGGAAGCTCTCAACAAATGGCTACCGGACCACAAGGAGCCGAAAATCCGCCCACTATTTTAGTCGTCGCACGTTACTGCGCACTTAAGCACTTTTCGTTAAATAGTAGGGTGGAGGGGAAATATTCCCGTGGAACAATACACCAAAAAACTAGGATGGTAAAATTTATTATCCTGCATACAACATTTTAATATCCGTATAGTAAAAAAATCACCGAGCAAACGAGATATTAGATCGGACAGAAAAATATTGTAGAGTATACGTGCTGGTCTTTACAATTTACTAACCTATAAATGTTAGATTCTACCATCCGGATAGCAAAAACCTAATAAGCAGATGATAGATTTTACCTTTCGCATGCATTTTTCTTGAAAATATTATTTGACAAACTATTTTCATCATTCTTCTTGCTGAATAAAGGAATAAAAATGCATATAGGCTTCAAATTATTGTTTTATTTAATAAATTCAATTCCGAGGTGTTATATGTATTGGTGCGATAACTTATGTTACTCCTGGCACTCACATTACACATTTACACACATATTTCCCCATTTAAATGTTTTCGCGCACAATTCTTCAAAAACATCTTTTAGTTTATATTTTTTGAACTTACGCACTATAAATAATTGTGTTCAGTAAATTTAAACACTCTTTCATAGTTTTTTCTAATTCAACTCAGCAAAATTACCACGAAAATAAACATATGGAAGCCTAAAATGTGTCATTTTCCCTTTCATTTTTTCAGCGCTCAATACTTCTCTCTCTCTCACTCTCACTTTATATTGACATTTAACAGCCGGATAGTAAAATAATACTCGCCTGGAATGCAATTTCAATTCAAATTACTATTCTCTGTGAATTTCACTGTCTTCAAATAAAATTCTAATATCTCCCTGTTTAATTATACCATCTGCGATTTTTTTTTGAAATCTACAAGTTCAAGAAGGTAGATTTTAAAGAATAATGACTATGGAGGCTGATACTTTCTAATATCTTTTGAGGCAGTAGAATTTTAAGATACGATTTGTAGAAAATACCATCCACATTTTTCTCGGTGTAGAAATATTGCAGTAGAACATGGTGAAAGTATTTAGTTGTCAAAAGTTGTTTAATTTTCTGTAGTGGAAGTTTTTCATGTCGTTGTCAAAAGCGGATAGAGAGTTATCCAAGACAAATTTGTGGCTATTCCAAGGTGAAGAATCAGGGTGGCAGGAAGGCTTAACTTATCCCGGTACGCGAACGATTCGTCTTCAGGCGTACATGCGTAAACTATCCATTAAACGTCGGGAGCGGCTACGACTGTAGCTGGAATGTGTCTTCCACGGTTCCAATGTATAGAGTGTCAGGACTGAGGACAGAAATCGTCGCAGAGTTGGTACAGATGTTTTGACAAGGTGGATTACGCCTCATCCACCAAGAAGGGACGGAGATGGTAAGAAGACCGTTGACGCAGAATTCTGTGATCTCAACGCACAACATCGAAGAGAGTGACGGGAGGCAGACTGTGAGAGAAAGAAGAGCACAGCTACAATTTATTTTAGTGAGGCTTCTTTCACATCACCACAACGTCCAGTAACAGCTGGAAGATTTCCTCAGGATTCTCCTTATTCCCCAAAATTCTGAGAAAATCACGAGATTCTAAACCAAGAAGATCAATCTGTTCAGCACTGAAAGTGAATGTAGTGTTCTCACTGACGCCATCAAAATAAATGCGCCGGGAAAACGAGTGAACCACTAAAGGCGATTAGCCCACTACGGTGATCAAATAGGAGGACAGCCTTGAAGAGATCTTACTCAATGTCCCTAGGAAGTGGAGCCTAGTGTCCGGGGGTAGTGTGCCTGATGGCTCATGCCTAGTGCTTAGTAGAAAGCTGTTGGAGAGCGTTCCTCTGTGTGCTCCCAAGATGATCTCATTAGCCACACACTCCGAGACGTCCCCAGAACATCACTGCCCTGACTACAAATGCTCCCAGAGCACATCTGTATGGCGAGGAATTTATTGTGACTAAATCATGTAGCAAAAGAGGATTTTCTTGATTGTTTTATCAGATAACATCGTTCAATAGAGAGTCTAGTTGCTAAGGTGTAATAGTCAGAAGGGTGGGGGTCCCTACCCATATTCGAAACAATACATAATATAATTTAAATAAAAGCCTAAAATACATTACCGTGGAAGTCCATCACTTGAACCTTTTCAAAATTCACTTAACAATAATTGCTGCAAATACACCTTTTTGTTCCACATTTTAGAAAAGTCCTCCAAGGAACATATTGACCTATTTTAAGGATACTCAGTATTAGAGGGATATAATACACTATAATCTTTCTAGTATAAGCAAAAAAGTAAACATGAATGGTGGAGGTATGCTACGGGATCCTCCTTAACATCCTGCGTGAAAAAGCCCCACGAACTTATGCAATCATCCAATAATTATGGCTAGGTAAATTTGTGTAAAAAATTAGTGACAATGATTACATAATGTCAATATTAGATATGCCCACACAAATTTATCAAAAAAAATGTTGAAAATAGTTGAATGTAATAGGAAAAGTTAAAATATTTAGTTACTAAAAAAATTACATAAAAATATTATTGTCTATTATTTCTCTATAGTACAAAGAAAGTAAGTTCACTTCAACTTGTCAGAATATAAGTGGAAAAAGTTGATTTTTTGCAAAATTCGTTTTTTTTCACATTTTGGGTACTCCTTGACACCCTCCGTCTTTCTTCTTCTTGGGAAGTTAATTATTCCCAAAGTTACAGAGGTATGAAATACTAAAACCCTATACTCAGCACGCAAAATCTGAGCTTGAAATCTCACTCCTGTGAAGTTACCCATTCGCGACTTATAAGTTTTACATTCTGATCTGTCTACTTAAAGAAAATTTTAAAAATTATTGTAAATAAATCACAAAACGTAATAAATTCGAAGTAAATTATTACGCGTAATAATCACCTACTTTTCTAGTGCTTGTCAAATTTTCAGTCTGGTGCTTGAATGTAGCGTCTTTGCGTTTCTCTATAATAATTATCGTTGAAAATGGTCTGGAAAATAGTCAGAACAATTGAAGAAGGTCTCATTTTCATAACTGCCGTGCCCTACACTTGGGAAGAAAACGAATTGGTCTATTGACCACCGCCTGGTTTGGGGCCAATAGACAAAATCAGAGCTAACCTCACACTTGCTCCCGGTAAACAAAGTGGAGTGTAAATACTTTTTTTCGTCTCTATTAAACTATATTTTTTACATTTTTAGTCCAATCTGTATAAATGTGAGATCAAACTCCAAAGAATTGACGTCTTCTTGGAAGCGAAAAAATTGGAAAATTGGAAATCAGTCGAAACGGAGAATGAGGATGTAATGTTCAACTATGAGCTGAAGAAAAGAAAACGAAATGAGCAGAAAATACGTCTAGCTCAGCTAAATATCAACCAATCTCTTCCCCAAGCAAGCTCATCTCTGGTTCCATCCAACTCATCCACATCCACTGACTGCTCCAGCGGCTCCGGTGTTGTCTTCGAATTAAATATGTGTTCACAACAGTCCCTCCAAACAATTTCTTTCAACTCCAAGACATCTTCGAACTCAATTGATCATATTGACACGCTGCTCTTAAATAATAGTCGAGATAGAGCCCATGTACCCTTCCCGGTACTTCCAAATACGATCAATGGATCTCTCACTGCTATCTCTTCGAACCAATGCCCAGAACAAACATCACTCATCTGCAGATCTCCGTCTAATTCAATGATGAATTAAACAGACACACTCCTTTCTTCTGATGGTCCAGAAAGAACCTCTGAGGATTTGGTGCCCCTATCTACCTCTATTTCTCAACAAATTGATGTGACCATGCTCCCGCTGGCACAGGCAAGACAAGAGTCTGACTATCTTAGCTCAACCAAATGCAATGAAGAGTGTAAGTGAAATGTTCATGTGAAGTTTAAGGAATTAAACGATATTTAAAACGATAATAAACAAACATGTTTCAGTCATCAAAATCGAGTTAAAATAGAAATTATGCTGATTTTTCAAATAAAAACTAAATTTAAAAAGTGCTCGAGTGTAACAAAACAGATAAGCTAAGAAGAAGAAGAATGAAAATGGTAAGGATCGTGTCCAATTTTTTGCAAGTAAATTTCGAATGAATTCTGTCGAGTTTTCTTCGAAAGAGAAAATTCGAATAAATGTCTTGTTTTTGTCGAATTGGAGAATATTTGGAAACAGATATCTCCAATTAGACATGTGCTGGAAAATATTTGGACAGAGATATTTCCATGTACTTGGACAATTTTCTCTCTAGAATCTGACGTCCGTAAGTCGACGAAACTTAGAAAGCTTTCTATCTGGAAAGAAAATGTTTATTGGGAAGTTACGTTATATTCATATAAAAACTTCATAACCCTAAATTAAGCGCCTGGCAAGTTGGCCTTTTTGTATGGAGCTATTTGAAGCCAATTCCTAAATTGATCTCGGACTCAGCTCACAGTGCTCTAAGGAAAAAATTTATTTAAGCAAAAATTTAGTATATTTATCCCTCCATACGGAAAGGTATCTTATAATACGGAAAAACTTCTCATTTTTTAAATATTTAGCATAACGATCACGAGTGCAGAAAAATTCCCATACGCATTTGTATGTGAAAGTAAGAAATTGGCTTCAACTTTGAAGGCCACTCGCCGGGGACTAGCCCTAAATAATCAGATTTTTAAAGGGATTTTGCAAATTCAAAAATTTAAGAAAATAAAAAGTTATCTATAGATATTTCACCCTCTGAAAACTCTGATTGGCTAGAACTTGCAAAGAAGCTCTCTAGAAAAATTTAAAGCTTTAGTCAAACGTGATATGATCAAAATATACAATCATTATTAGATATTTACTTACACATGGCCCACATGGCCTATATTAAATATCCTGTAACACATACAGAAATTTTGAAATAACAAAGGAAAGTGGAAATTGCTTCAAGCCTCACCTCTTTAAAATAATGAAATTTTCTATATGCAAATCAACTTTTAGAAATTTCTAACGATCTGTTAGAAACAAGGCAATAAAACAAAGTGCTTCAAGAAAATGTTGCACGAATTCTAGCACCAACTTGCTGTTTAGCACATAGAATAAATTGGGTAATAGCTGAAGATTGTAATATTCTGTGGTTCAATGTTTGAGGAAAAACAAACGGAAGACAAATTTTTCAGCCTCCTTTCCAAGCCACGGTTCATTGTTTGCCGAAGACGTGTTGAGCAGGAGGTTCCAGTACTTCAGAAGCCGCCTCACCAAGAACTTAGCGAAGCGCACAAATGTTTAGCTGTATAACAATAAATTTATTGCTATTAAATCGCGCTCAGAGTAACGGACGATTTCTATGCACGACTCTATCTCATTTCTCCTCGCCAGTGGGCTTCTGGTCACTTCCTCTTCAGCTCAGAGGGTCGTCTCTGTTGCTCCTCCAGCTCACCGGGTGACATCCCGGAGATCTCTGCGTGTACAGCTTCCTACTTTCCAGTGCACAATGCAAAGTGCACGTGGGGCACCGTTACATTATAGCTTCTCGCCTGCCTGCGGCCATAGAATTCCATCCGAAAAACAATCCCACAAAAGACACTCAATTGCAAAGCAAATCACTCGGTCCAGACCGCTCTCGTGCTCGCGCTGTTGTGGCTCATTTCGTGGCATTCCATTCCCTCACATTCATCAAACACACCACATACCAACACTTAGTATATATGATCAATTTACAGTCAAATTTGAATTAAAAGAAAGATTTTGATAAGATTTTCAAAAAATCAAATTTTTAAATTCTTTTTGGTATGTTAGTAAGGTGGCAACATTACCTGTGGCCTGTCTTTACAGTCATGTCGCAATTTTTATCAAAAAATTATTCCGAAAACCAATTAAAAATAAGATCTGCTATCATAGCATATCAAATATCTTTAATTTTGAGATTTTTCAAAATAATTTTGTGTCATTGTAAAGTTTTTGAGTAAAGACAGAGACCACAAGCAATGTCGCCACCCAATAGCATTTAATTTAATTTATTAAATTTAATCATATCTTAATGATTGCAGCAAGACAAAACATATCATAATCTGTACTCAGAAAGATTTTGATTTTGAGCCACTTTTAAAACAAATGACCAATTGAAATACATTTTATTGTTATGAGGGTTTCCTGAATTACAAAGTCACAAAAATAAGATTTTCATTGGAAAAATCTATAGATAAATCATTTAAGAATTTTCCACAAAAAATTTCAAAAGCAAATTAAAAGTTATATTTGAAGATACAGAAACAAATCTTATGAAAACTATAAAACGAATAAAGCCTTGTCCTCTTTAGAATTAAATTCTTTTCTAGTTGAACCGAAATCGTTGGTGAAAGCCATTTTTTTATATGCACCATATAAAATCATCCTTATTTTTTTTTAGTTCAATCATAAACAATACAATTAATGAAAGTTAAATTTTTGATTTTTTTGATTTCTGACAAGAATTACAAATACATTTTTATTGTTAGGGGTGTTTCCTGAATCACAAAGTCTAAAAAGTTTATGTTTTATTGTTAAAATCAATAGATAAAAAATTTAAGAATATACCACAAGAACTTCATAAGGCAATTCGAAGTATTTTCGAAATAATTTTTTTTAAATTACTTTATAGAATAATTTTTGAAAAATACCTTTTTCGAATATTTCAAAAAATTAATATACCGATTAAAGACGAATCTAATCTAATTAATCATTATTATCTTAAGAAATAAATTCTCTTCTATAGTTAAAAGGCTGGAATATCATTTTTTTTTGAAAATATTTTTGCAACATGTTAAATTCTTGATCCTAAAAAATGCTTTTTAAAACAGGTTTAATAAATATTCCGAATTCATGATTTCAGTGTTTTTTTTAGTTTAACTATAAAATATACTTTTGAAAATTAAATATTTATTAGAATTTTTGCTACAGACAAAAATTACAAGCTTGAATACTTCTTGAAGAATATGAATTTTTTTTATCGAGGTATAGTCCAATTAACTATTCAATAGTACGAAATATTATGGTATTTTTATGAAATAAATCCTTAAGAAAAAAGGAATCACTGTATAGGATCCAAGAAACACCTCTTCGGCCGGAAGCAACTATTACCAATTTCATCAAAATATTAAATTTAATTACTATATCTTATAAAATTCAAGTAATACTACATTGTCTAATTTGGCCTGAAATTTCCTATAAGGACAGGAGTTCAAATTTCAGATCCCATATTTTACAAAATAGGGTGCCAATAGGCCAAGATCTAATTTCTTATAGTGCCAATGGGTGTTCCATCGACTCTATAGGGGAAAGGCTCATAATTTTGTCCAGTTTCTTATTTTGGACACTTTGAGGATAAAATTGGACACTAAAAATAAATTGATTAAAATGATGGATTTTTATTCCAATATTTGATGAATAATGAATTCTATCTAAATATTTGTTCTTTTTGGAAGAGTTTAACACTAAATACATTAAATTTTGAATATGATTTCAGTTGAAATTGCTTTGTTGAAAAGTCAGTGTGAGCAATTGTTTACGAGAAATATGACAGAACTTCGTGTTTACTTCAGTCTTATTTAGCTGTGGTGAAGTACTAACAATGTTTCCTCGCTTTTTTTAGTAATATTATTGAATATTGTGTGGATTCATGTTAGTGGTGATTTGTACATTTGACCTCAAGATTTTTCGTGTAAAAATTGGGAAATTTTTTAAGACATTTACCAGTGATGTGATACTCCTTATTTTGGACAGGTGTTTTTCTCACGAAATTTCGTGAAGTTTTATCTTTTGTGATGACTAGGTTGGACAAATGCCTGAAGAAACAAAGGAGCATCATCTCTACGAAACAGATGTAGTGAGAAAAGCATTAAAAGGCTCCCGGAAAGGCCAGGGAATGAGCGAATCCGCACGTACTTGGAGTATCGAAGTCAACTCACTTTAATGAATGATATGGAAAGTTTCTGGGCTTCTTGTGACATTCCACGTTTCCCTTACATGACCAGGAAGAGGACTTGGTAAGATTGGTTCATAAAATGAAGAACAATGGGCATCCTGTTGAGGCAGATTAGCAGTCCAAATTTACAGCCAAGTTGTCCAAAGTAATAACCAAGTTGTCCAAAATAAGAGTCAAATTCACCTCTACATATCAATTCATTTTTAAACGTATTAAAACTAATTTTAGTAAAAATAAGACGACTCATAGCTTGCTAAGTTTCTAAACAACCCTTCTGAAAAGAGAGAAATAAAAAAAGTCAATTAGTATTGAAAATATCGCACTTCAAACTTGGAACATCGATGCTTATAAGCAGACTGGTCCAAATTATGAACCCTTACCGTACACGAAATATAAAAAAAAAACTTTGTCGTTTCCTTATTAAAAAAATCATTTAAAAATAGCTAAGTTTTAGTCGTCTAATTTGGCAAAACTCTCGTAATGGCTTTGGCACACTTTCTACAATCAAAATTCGCATCCTTCATCCTTCTCTTTCTCAAACTTTTGAATAAGGCTTATCCCACTCTTTCGCACTCTTCATTATCTTTTGGACATCACATTAAAGTCCAATACAATTTTGAGTGCAAATATAATATATAATTACCGTTTACGATTTTCGATTTCATGAAGTTTTCCTGATCTTAAAATGCATAACTCTCGGAGGAAGTTAATACAAAACATTTTTGTAGTCCGTAATAGCTGTTTCCATCCGTGGGCGGGACTTAAAGGTATTTCCTCATGAATAAATAAACCGCTCCCTAATAAATTCATATACTAAAAAATTATAGTAAACTAGGACGATTTTTTTTTTACAAAAGTAAAACATCTTAATAAAACTCCACTTCCACTTACAGTGACTTCCATTTGCTTGCGCTTAAGTGACCAATTTTTCTGACCATAAATTCATTTTTGAATCCATCCAAGAAAAGTTAATCCAGTCCGGCGAAGTGTGTTTGTACTGACTACAATCAGCCAACAAACTAAAATCTACATCAGATGGCTTAGCATAAGGCGCTTGATGAGGGACAGATATCCACGAGTAAATTCCATTTGGACATTGGGAGAGTGTGAGGTGAAAAAACAGGAATCCTCCTGACGAGTTATATACAGAAGTTCTACCAGCCAAAGAGATTGTGTGAGTTGTGCATGAAGAAAGGCAAATGAATTTTGCAGAGATTTGGCTCCAACGCAACATGTGAGACTGTCTTGAGCAATCAATCCCCGGAGAATGTGTAATAACCAGTCTTTGGGATTGCGTGCATTGAGCACTCATTCTGCAGCTGTGCGCCTGCAAATTGCATTTTCAGCTAATCTTGCCCTGTTCGGAAGCAAAAGTGTTGGAGGTTGCCACCAGAGGTGATCACCAGGAATGCCAAAACTGGCCTGAAAAGTGGATAAGTTGGTTTTGTTTGGAGAATGAGAGCAGTCCAATTAACCACAAAGATACTTCTCAAGTCAATTGGTAAACATAGAGAGTCCTTAATATCAGACTGCAATTATATAAACATTTCTCTTATGGATTCAATTGAAAAATTACTATTTGAGAAATACTTCTTCGCGCCAAACTAATGAATTGGACGTAATGAGCTTTTTGTTCGGGTATGTTAAATCGCATTAGACTGTCATTTGAACCTCTTGAGATTTACCATCATGCGCCTTTAGCACTAATCCCATCTTCATGCTCATTGCACAATCAATTCTCAGCTTTTTTTTTAAACCGTCTCCGTTCAGCAATTCATTGATTTTGTGCATTTTCAGCTCACGCCAGACCCTCAGGCGCTGTTTTCTCCTTCAACATCTTCGCCAAAAACTGCCAAGCTCGTCATTTCTGGTGGTCCGCCCAGAACGTGAAGGCAATCAGACGAGAAATTTGTGACAAACGAGGAAGATACTGGTCCGTGAGAGGGTCATATCACTTTCTCAGTGCCTTGTGCAACTGTTCTGGACCACTATTCGTGATATTTGGGGCGATGTCGTAAGAATGAGTGAGTGGCATGTGGGAAAAGACATGAGAAATGGGCGGAAGTTGCTCGAATGACACAGAAGTTGCGCGGGAAAATTATCACTAAAGCAAATTCCTAGTGGCCAGAAGATAGAGCTGCAAACAGTACGATGGAAAATTTCAATTTTACTTTAACGCTCAAAGCCATGATAAAACTACACGGAAAAAAAATATTTAGTAAAATTGTTTGTAAATGTTTGTGAACTGCTCGTTAATTAACCCACAAACACGTTAGTAAAAGTTTGTTTTTTCACAAGCATTGTTCGTCATATAATCACTTGACGAGCATGTTTTGTTCTTTTACAAACATTTGTTAGTAAATGTTCGTAAATACACAAAAATGATCTAAAAATTTTGTCATTTCTTAGTAAATTTGGCTACACAAACAAAAAATTACGAAAAAATTTTGTATATACAACACAAATGCAGATACAATAATGGTCGATGCAACCGAAGCACCAAATAAAGCCAGACTGACCCTCGAGAATATTTATTCGTAAAATTTCACTGTAAAAAAATCGGCCTAAATTAAACATATTAAATTTGAATTAAGAATTTCGCAGGGTAGGAGAAAATACTCTCCCTTCGAACGTTCATGCCTTCACTGAGAGAAATCCGAAAAAGTTAAAATAACATTCCGGAAATGTTTATTTTACCCTGCAGTATTGATCCGATATCAGTGTAAATATTACACTGAGAAAAAAAGAGGGTGCGATTAACATTTTTTCCTCATAACATTAACACTTTTTAGGTGTAAAAATATATCAACATTTTTTAATGTTAATTTTACACCTTTTTAAGGGTAAAAAGGATAAAATTAACATGAAAAAAGGATAACTTTAACCCCTAATACACCTAAAAAGGGTATTATTTACACCGATTTCGGATCAATACTGCAGGGTAAAATTAACATTTCTGGAATGTTAATTTAACTTTTTCGGATTTCTCTCAGTGTATGCTTTTTAGCAGTATTAGGGGTTAAAGTTACCATTTTTCATATTAATTTTACCCTTAAAAAGGTGTAAAATTAACATTAAAAATGTTGATATATTTTTACACTTAAAAAGTGTTAAAGTTATGAGGAAAAAAAATCACACCCCCGTTTTTTCTCAGTGTATATACTGAAGGCTTTGGATTATGACTTAGAAGTTCTTTACATGAATTTCTTTACTCGACTCTTTACCAATACAATTTAAGGACATTTCTCGAGGATTAGCCTGATTCCATTTGGAGCTTAATGCTAAGATAAATGATTAATAGTCACATTCCCTAAAGAATACAGGATGACAAATAAAACTTTCTGAAAGAACCCTAGTCACGGATCGACCAGGCTTCTGCAGTAATTAGGAAGCTTTTCGATTCGTGGTCAGGAAGGTCGAGCTTAGTCGTTCTGCTAAATTATCGATTTTCAACGCTGTGTTTATTCCTACTCTCACCTATGGTCATGAGATGTGGATATTGACCAAGAGTATAAGATCGCTAGTACAAGCTGCCGAGATGAGGTACCTCCGAGCGGTTAAGGAAATCACTCGTCGAGATCAAGTGAGGAACGTAGCCGTTCGTGAGGAACTAAGAGTCGAGGAGCTGCTTCATCGAGTTGAGAGAGATCACTACTTCGATGGTTAGGGGGACCTTAACCTCGGGGCTGACCTAGGACACGGTGGCTGAACCAAATTCAGAATCTTGCCTTGGAGCGCCTTGGAATTGACCATGAACATCTTCCTGAAGTGCCGGAGGATGGACAGTTGTGGGTTGCTAATCCCAGATTCCCAAAACCCGTGACCCCAATAGGGATAAGCGGTTGTAAATAATGAGGATTCAAAAATGTTACAATAAATTACACAAATTCTTCATTTTGAGCAGAATCACATTGACAGTGCTCATCGTATTTCGTTAATTTACGAATTTTCATTGCAATTCTTACGCAAATGATTACCGTATTACCTTATCTCACTCGGCGTCATTAGGTGAAAATAATATAAGAAAATTAAAGAAATAAAACGAAAATGTGATAAAGGATGAGCAAAAAAACTGTACGATTAATTTCTCTTACAGTTTATTTTTTGCTCACCGTTTATCGAATTTTCGCTTTATTTCTTCAATTTTCTTATTCACCTAGTGCCATCGAGTATGAGATAAGGCAATACGGTAATGGAAAATTTGCGTAAGAATTACAATGAAAATGCGTAAATTAACGAAATACGGTGAGGCTACGGCTAACATTTAATTGTCAATGTGATTCTGCCCTTAATCTAATAGATACAGGTCTAGCCATACTATTGATAAAATTATCATTCATCCCCTAACAACAATTATTGGTAACTTACGTTTTAAGTCGGTTATAATTAAAGTATAAAATAATTCAGCTATGTAATACAATTGATTTTATAAAATAACGTGAGGCCTTTATTCTTACCAAAAACGACAAAACACTTGAAACTTGTTGTCATCGAAGTCCCAGTTTAAAATAGTCATTTTACAAATTTCACAACTCTATTTCTTCTATCTCATGCAATCATTGCAGTAAACTTATCAAGCAATGATTACGTAGAAAAGCCTGATAAAGATAACGAGCACAATCAAGTTCCTCTCATAGAAAATCTCTCACAATCAGTTGTGTTTGTGCATTGAAAGAGAATAATTCATTTAAGAAAGCCTAAAAAAATTAGCTTTTCTTTCACGAAAATGTATCAAGAAAACGGATGTATTGAATTCAATAAACATGAAGTTACTCCACCAAAATTTCTCAATGAAGAGTTTTTCGAAAATGTTCTGCAAGAAGTTGAAAGTGATAAGGCTCTCCCAAATTGCTTCGCTTTTTTGTTACTTTTGCTCTGTACCTTTTGTTACTTTTTACCCCAATTGGCCATTTTTAATAAAAGGATTTCTGAAGAAAAGAGCTTTTGTGAAATTCTAAAATAGATGGCAGATTCGTATTAAAAAAAAATCCAAATTATTTAGAAAATATTCACCAGTGCATCAATTTTGGAAAATAAGTAGGTAATAATTGTTATCTTCTGCAAGGAAAATATTTCAAAAATAGGCCTAGAAATTTCGATATTTCTTATTTTCTAAATTCCTTGTTCGAATTCTAAGAAACTTACGACATTGAAGAAGGTCTATGGAGGCAATCTATAGAAAAAAATTTGAGCCGCTGTCTTTTTTTCCCTTGGAAGATATTGATTTTTGAATTTTTCGATTTGTGACTTTTTGCCCCAATTTCTCCTACTATTTACTAATGAATTTGTAGTTAAAATGCTCAAGGATGTCCTTCCTTATCTCTATAAGAAGGGAATTTTGGCTTAAGATTGATTTAATAAAAGTGAAAATTTTTTGTTCATGTGCTTACAATCGATTTTAATCAATTTAAAATCGTCCAAGAACAGCTCGGAAAGGAGAATCCAAGACCTTTCCAATGTGCTTAGTTTTGCTTCAATTAAAAATTATGCTCTTTCTCTGAGAGAGATCCGAAAAAGTTAAAATAACATTCCGGAAATGTTAATTTTACCCTGCAGTATTGATCCGAAATCAGTGTAAATATTATGCTTTTTAGGTGTATTATGGGTTAAAGTTACCCTTTTTCATATTAATTTTACACTTGAAAAAGTGTAAAATTAACATTAAAAAATGTTGATATATTTTTACACCTAAAAAGTGTTAGATACGAGGAAAAAAAGTTAATCGTACCCCCTTTTTTCTCAGTGTTAGAATTGTTTAACTATTGACCTTCAGGAGCCTTAGAACAAATAATTTTGGGAATTGTTGTAGGTTGGCAAAACCTTTAATTGCTTCATTCCTCGAATGTCAATTTCAATAATTTTATTGAAAATAAAATGGCACAATTCAAAGAGAGTAGACTCGAACCCAGTCAATTTGGAGGCCTGCATCCTCCCCGTTCCACGTAGGATACCAATTGTTCTTATCACTCCAGAAATATCTCTCAGCTCGTGGATCAGTGTTGCCCCAGGGTTTAGGATGGCGACTAGGACCAGTAATGCAGTTCTCGGGGAAGTCACTAAGTCCACCAACACCCATGCCCAGAACAACAAAGACCTCCTGATCGAAGGGGGCTAGTGGAGGTACCCCAGCTTCCCAAACATTCGCATGTGGAATATTGCAGGGATGAGTAGAATCACAGAATTTGTCCCGGAAATGTGCATAAGGCCTTCCGTCCACAGCCATTGAGATCATCTCATCTGTCCACGTCAGGGAGTACTCGTGAAACTCTGAACCCCAATGCTTCTGGCCCACTTCAGTCTTCATCCATCTCTCTCGGTTGGCCTCCCCACGGTCAAGAACCAACATCCCTTGCAGGTAGAGTCCATCAATCTCTCGTCCCACAGCTGTCTGAAGTTGCTTATTAGCTCGGATGAAAGCCACTCTCATGAGACCATTTACGAAATTATCATCTCCATAGACATTTTGTGAACTCTTGAGCCAGATCTCTGGAAATAGCCAATCCCCAGTGGGTAGTTTAGCCCTCACAACGATCTTTCCGTAGCGAAACTTGAAGCAATTCTTTGTCGTGAGCTGGGCAGAAACTACAGGAGCTAGGATCTGTCTTCCCATAGCCTGTCTGACGCACTCAATGTCATTGTTCAAAATCGTAGAAGGAGTACATCTGAAATAGTTATGGTACAAGTTGAGTCTTTAGGTAACGGAAAACCATTTAGGGTGAATTGGAGCACCTTTGAATTAGAGTACCCTTGAAAATAGTAGTTTAGTTTTACATTTAATTTGTGGAATTAAATTATATGACGTATAAGGTCCACTCACTCTTAGAAAAATTTAGTCCCAAGTACCTCATATACAGTTATGGAAACTATAAAATATAGTAAGCATAGGCCCATCCATATATTTAGGTAGGGTAACTAAATGAAATAGTTGACCAATATTAGTTACAGTATCTTTTTCATTTAGTTATCATAACTTAATTAGATTAGTAACGGGTACTATAACATATTAGTTCCAATAACTAAATAAATGTGGTTGATACCCATCTTATTGGCTGTAATAACTATATCATATTAGTTGTGGTTACTATATAGCTTGAAAAAGCTTCAATACATAAGTAAAAAACCACTCTTTACTATTGAAAAAGATGTCAGAACTTTATGAAAATATAGGCCCCTTTATTTGCATTAGTTGTGAGAACTAAAAGGAATTAGTGACCAATATTAGTTGGAATATCGATTTCATTTAATTAACACAAGCAAATATAATTACATGAAACCATTATTAAATAAATGCCGCAACTTATCCACGTAAATATTGCCTTATGTTCTCACTACTAATAAATATATTATGAGTAAAATATTTTAAGATTATAAGAACTATTTTAAATCGACTTGATAATAATCACCCGATCAACTAATTTTTATTAGTAATGATGTCTAAACTTTCCTAAGAGTGTGCGTAAAAATAAAAGGATCAAATTGATCCAAATTTGATCCTTTTGCAAAGGATGAATCAAATTAACATGTTCTATTATGATAAATGTACACTCAGAGTTTGAAATTTAATCCATCCTTTGCAAAAGGATTAAATTTGGATCAATTTGGTCTTTTTATTTTTACCAGTTTCTAACCAGTACCACTTATAAATGGGAGAAAACCTTATTTTAAAATTAACTAGGTGGGGATACCGGAAATCGTCGGGAAATGCAATTCACTCAGGAAAAACTCATCAACTTATCGCAGAGGTTTCGGCTCGGTCTCCAAGCCTTCATCAGTGGTCAAGTCTTTCAATTGTTCTCTGAGATTCGTTCATTAACTGGGTCAGGATGTTCACAGGGCATATAGAGGGAATGGGGGCATTTTTTATAACTCTCTGGGATTTCTCCAACACCGTTTTCACAATTTTCTTCACTTTTTCTGTCCGCACTGTGCGGACAAAGTCAAGCTGCTGGATATCTCAACAAAGCCCAAGAAAGAAGAAAAAGTGAAAGAAGAAAATTGTGGAAAACGGTGTTGGGGAAATCCCAGAAAAGTGCCCCCATTCCCTCTATATGCCCTGTGAACATCCTGACTCAGTTAATGAACGAATCTCAGAGAACAATTGAAAGATTTGACCATTGATGAAGGCTTGGAGACCGAGCCGAAAGCTCTGCGATAAGTTGGTGGGTTTTCCCTGAGTGAATTGCATTTCCCGACGATTTTCGGAATCCCCACCCTAGTTAACTATAATATATTACGTCGGTTTGTGTTTTATTTATTTTAAAGCTGCCCCAACTGATGATTCTCCGAGGCTTCTTACCTATTACCAAAATCGATCTTCCCCCTACGGATAACCGTCTCATTGAAGCCTGGTACTTCCGATTGCAATGATGGTACAATATAGAGTACCCCATCTCTCACATAAGCATTCTCCGGACGATCTTGATACGAGCAGAACTCCGCATCTTCGGAATCTTTTGGAAACTTCACTTCTGGCGTCCAAATACTGGAATTCAATGTATCAAAGGTCTCCTCAAAAAGCATTATGTTCTTGCAAACGTGAGTACCACCGTTGATGGTTGTTCGAGAATATTCACACTGAGGTTTCGGTTGCTCTACTTCCGGTTCGGCAATATTGATTACTGTAGGAGTATTGAAGTCAGTAACTTCAAATACTTGGTCTTCTAAGCGAAATGCTAAGCGTTCATTCTGCACGTAGATCCAGTAATAGAGCTTATCGCCCATCTTTAGGGCTACGGTGTTATTCTCATAGATCCATCGGCCATCTCTTGGTTTCTGTACATCATCGTAGAGTGTCCCTACTTCATTCTGTTCAAGCTGTTCGTTTATTTTTCCATGGAAGGCAAATAAAACTATCCCATTTTCATCTAGTGAAGAAAAATAGGAAAAGAGACTGTTACGGATAAATATCTAATCTGGAAACTTGCTTTAGAATTTGATGCTAGAATTATCATAAGCATTTAAATTTTAAATACCGGAGCAGAAGAACGTGTATTAATTGAGAAAAGTAATTCTTTTTTGTAGTGAATATTTTTAAAAAATCCCCGGTAAAAGAATCCCCGAAATACTCGTGTTAAGAGCAATGATCGCAATATTGTTCAAGTTCGTAAAAAATTATGTGCAGTTGGATCTTCTTAAACACTGTCAGAAATCGATATAAAATCTGGGATTCACACATCTTGACCTCAGTCTTTACACTGTGATAACTCTTGGGATTTGTTTTTTTCTTTGAGATCCACTCACACAATTCAAGAAATCATCAACATTTTTTGCTACCGTTTAAGTTAGAGTAAAAAACGGGTTTATTTAAAATTCGCACTAAATGATACTGAATGACGATTGCGTTATTTTCATCACAGAACTAAAATCCCCCTATACTTTTAAAGAATTTCGTCAATTACCTGGAATTGAGACTTTGAGTCCTGTGGGTTGCGTAACAACGATCGTGGGCGGAGGAATCCTGTATGTAGCAACTAAATTGAAGCAGGAAGAGATGAAAATGATGACGAAGACATCCCTCACTCCATTGAGTGTGGTAAGCATTTTCTTTATTGTCCAAATGATCTCACACAATCGATTGTCTCTATCTTAAGTCACGACACTGAATTCCACGAGCTCCAGCTGAACACTGACCACACATTGAATGCCACACGATCAGCGAAGCTCTACAGATCGCGAAGCAGTTTCGCCTCTACCGTCGGTTCTTTAGGTTCAGAGGTGACTGGGGATTGGGTAACCACAGTGGCTTGCAGCTTTGTGAGCTTTGGGAAGCTTTCGCAAGGCCTTAGGGGCGATCAAGTACCAAATTACAGTGGGACCTCGATAGAGTCAACTAATTATTTCCAGGCCTGATGACTCTATTGGATTCGTTGACTTTATGAAGTCCGAAAAAAATCAATTAAAATGTGAAATTTTGATAGAAAGGGGTATTATTTTATATTTGTACTATAGATCATTTATAAATTCAACACGATAATCGAATATTATTTAATTGACCCATAAAATCTACACCCTCTGGCCCAAAAAAGTCGTATATTTGGGCGAAAGTTGGAGATTAATATACAGCACACAATAACTTTTGTTTTGTAAACATGTTTTTGACATTTCAATGAGAGTGAATGAAATCTCGATCTAGTCATCTCGCTCACTCACATGGGAAATTTTAAAAACATGTTTACAAACAAAAGTTATTGTGCATTGGGCATAAGGAATGATTTTACGGAATGTTTTTATTATTAGTTAGATACCTTAAGCATAAAACACTCTCTTTGTGATAATATTGAGATCACCCACGATGTTAAAAAGTAAATGGTGGCTTAAAGATTTTTTTTTCATTTTTTTGAAAAGCTCCGGTAGATATTTAATTATTGAAAATTATGATGCAATTAATATTATTAACTAAATTTTTTTCAAACCTTTTAGTGAATAAAAGAAGAGACTGATAGTTCTTTTCGTTATGATAGCACTATGGCTCTAAACTTCACAAAGAGAGCAATAAAACTAATTTTTCGCATTTTCTTCATGTTTTGTAATATGTGCGCTAAATGGTTAGAAATATCGATTTGGAGACTTCAGATGACCCCCTAATAAGTCAACCTGAGGATTATTAATATGATCCTCATTCCCTCCAAATATTGATCCAAAGTTGCTTTTGAGATACTAATCCTTTTAATTAAAAATGTAACTTAAAATAAATTTACACGTTTTTTTTAGAAGGGTAACTTTTAAGATCGTTTATCATATACATTTTTTAAAGAAGTAAGTTCTTAGAACAAACAAACTTAGAAAAAGTTTGTTCACTATATTATACTCAAGAAATCTAGCATCCTGTACGTTTTTCTTTACTTTACAAAATTCCTTACAATGCGATTATAGGATAATAAAAAAATCTTACGACAAGAAAGAAAAGACAAAAGAACTTTCAATCGGTCAAAACGCTTAAAATCACGAAAATCATTTTTTTTGTTTATTGAAAAATGATTATACGGTTAATATACGAATTTTATAATAAAGGAAGAGCACCAGCGATCTGCAGTGTTCCTCGGATCGTCAGGTTGATACCATATTGTTGCACCAATTCAAATGACTTTTTAAAAATTATTAGCTACTTTTTACCATATAACTCTCACAAGAATACAGTGCATTAGCCCAGATTTAATTTATAAAACCAATATTCCGTGAGACACCTGATTAAATTCGTGACAATCCGTGGTACAGAGTACATAATTGCAATTACATCTATATTTTACTGCTCGAACTCAAAGAGAGAGCAGTTATATAATCGACTTTTTTTCAACTTCTCACTGTTCTGGAGCTTAAACGGTAAGAGATATCGACTTCCGGTCTTCGATGACCCCTCCTCAAATGACATTATCTCGTATCCAACCTCTTTACTTTTCCCCCATCCCCTTTAGTATGTTCCCTATCCTTCAAAAATAGGTCAAAAATGAGGTTTTTATAATTTTGCAAAAAATTGTCCCAAGCTTTTTCAATGATTTTTGGATATGTTTTAGAGCTGGTCCTGGTGAATATTTCGCCCAAACATACCTATGACCGGAAAATTCGCCATTTTGAATTATTGAAGGCCAAAAGTCAACCACTTTGGAAGGCTCATTTTTCAACCAATTTGGTTAAATTTGGATTTTTTGGAAAGGTATTGAAATTTCGAACCCGGCTGTATAGGTCTTCATTGGAAATGAACCGGTTAAGTACCGATTTTTGAATAATTTTACATCCCCAATAATTAATATTCCCTAAGAATAATGTTTTTTTTTAATCTTTCTCAAAATTTGCCCAAGCTTTTTCAATGATTTTTGGATATGTTTTAGAGCTGGTCCAGGCGAATATTTCGCCCAAACATACCTATGACCAGAAAATTCGCTATTTTGAATTATTGAAGGTCAAAGTTCCACTACTTTGGAAGGCTCATTTTTCTTTTTGGTTAAATTTGGATTTTTTAGAAAGGTATTGCAAATTAGAACCCGGCTGCATCGGTCTTCATCGGTAATGAATTGGTTAAGTACCCATTTTTTGATTTTCAAATGCTTTTGTGATTTATGAATCAATTTGATCTCTAAGTAGATTAGTTATTCCAAAAGATTATGCAAAAAGATAATTCACGGTGAGCCCTGTCTCGTGAGTTCGAGTATTCCGCAAAGCTGAGACGCTTTGCCATCTCTTTATTTTTATTTAAATTAAGAAAAAATAGCTAAAAATTCACAAGAAATCTAGTATTGTGGTCGGACCATTTAATAGTTTACTGATCTAGAATTCTATTGTCACATTTTTATTTCAGTTGAACTTTTGTAAAATTTTAAGAAGATAGGGAATATTTAATTCAAGAAGTGATAAAAAATTGTAATTGTGAAAATATGGATTTGTACTGAACACTTATCTACTTTCTATATCAATTAAGAATAATTTTATTTTAATCTTCATTTTGAAGATAATATTTCTTTAATTTAAATAAATTTTCAAACTTCACATGAAATTATTAGTTTTTTTAAAATCTACTAGTACAAAAAATGTATGTATTTAACTTCCACTTAGCCTCTGTTTCAGCTCAAAAAATATGAATTGTCATACTTAAAATTAGTCATATGATAATTTCATGTCTATTTTATTGAGTATTTATGGTGCTATTCCAATGAAAAATGAACAGGTTTTTCTAGCTCTTTACTGTTCTCAAGTATTTCTACATTATCGACTTTTTAATTAATTTATTGTAAAAATAAGGATCGTACCTAATTTAAAATTCAATTGCACAGATATAGTTAAATAGATCACGAATAAACCGATTAGCATTCACAAAAATACCAAATAGTATTTTGAGGCTAATATTTTCACCTAAATTTCGAGCATTTCTCTTAACATTCCGATCCGGGGTGCTCTTTCCGTATTACCATATACTTACGTAAATGTTTGTTGACTCTATCGTGGTCCCACTGTATATATTTTTAAAAAATATTGCTAAATTTTTATTTTCAAAGTTTAAAGCTCATGCTTTGGTTCCTCCTGGTTGCTCGATAAACTTTTTTTGTCAACTGGAGCGAATTTTGGAATCAAAAACACACTTTTTTTGATTTTTTTTCATATAATATTTTACCGTGATCATTTTATTTATGTACATAGAGAAATTGAGTAAATAGAGCAATTTAATCATCCTTTTAGAATCAGACTGCGATTACTTTCCACTGGGATGCCTGGCTGAATTCTTAATGGACGTCACACTCACGGAAACTTTATTGTTGGTCTGTCGCTGTGGCGGTTGATCCTGGGTCTTGGAATTGAACACGGGTATCTTGGAGGGACTGAGCTTGAGTGTGGGAATTGAGCTCTTTCGTACTGGCACAGGGATTTCTGACTGCTGCTGTGACTTTTCAAAGTTCGAGCGCAGTTGTTCAATTTGACTGAGACGCTTTTCAGCAACTTTTCCTGGAGATTCATACGTAGACGTTGTAAATTTAATTTCGCTGTTGCGCGGAAAATTATCCTGCTGACTGTCGTTGTCTGTGAGTTTGATTTGGGTGTGATTCTTCTCCTCAGGCGTCTGCACACAGATCTCCGTTACGAAGGTCTTTGTGCTGTCCGCATTCTCGTCGGTGATTTTGTGCTCCTCCTCGACATCCTCCTGTGGCACTGGCGATGGCGTCCTCTCGGGCGGTGGTGTCTGCAGCGTAAAGTCCAGACACTCATCGTCGATCATGATGATCGACGAGGGTTGGCTAGCATCCGTCGTGATTGTCACGACGTTATCAATATCGGGAACTATTCGCGTCAAAGGGGTACTTTCAACCTGAGCCGGGATTTCCATCGATGAGATACTGATACTATTGACTCCCATATTGTCGCTTGAGTATACCGGTGATATCTGACTACTCTCCGTCTTGTCAGATTCTATTCCACCACCTATTAGGGTGAGACTGATAGGCTGCGGTTCATTTTCAATAAGCTGTTCATCCGGAAGGATAGTCATTGTTGTGCGATTTACAGGAGTTTCTCGTTCTTCAAGCATTATCTTCTGACCCATGAGTTTTTTCAGCACATCCGACTTTGGACGCTCAAGGCTACCAAATGGATACCGAGATACTTTAACATCATCAGGTACATTTGTACCAAACGTGTCAACAACATTAATGGGAGTGTATGTTACATTGTCTTCTCGGGGTGTCTCGCGAACATTTCCATTCCGGACAACAGTGTCCAGGCTACTTCTTTTAGGAATGGCAGGTTTCACAACAGGCACGAGGTCTGAGTCATCACTAAGTGCAGCCTGCGCTTCCTCAAGTTTCTCCTTGAGCAGCTGATCCATGGTCTTCTTAGGTACCTCATTCTCAATAATCTTTCTGGTTTCGGCATCAAACTTGTCCGCCACAGCCATGATCTCTTTCATGAGGCTGTTAGATGCATTGTCAACCTTTTGCTCCTCATCACTTCGATTGAGGGACTCTGTATCTGAACTGCGATCCTCATCGTGATCTTTAATTGAATAGATGGCATCTTCGAGATTTCCCCACTCATTGGCACTCTTCAGTCGACCTCTAAGTGCTTCCATACCACCACCCATATCCAGACTCAATCTGGGCTCCTTCTCACTGAATATGTCTACATCCACAGCAGGTGCCTTTCGCTTCTTGGGTGTTACAACAGCTCCTGGTTGTTCTGTGATCTCCAGACTCTGAGCACGCTCCAATGTGGCTGTGTTGGATCGTCCACCTGATGGACTCTTTGTGGCTTCAATCTTCGACAAATCCCCCAAACTGGCAGTTCTCCTACCCTCTTCTTCATCGCTCAATTGATGGACTGTTATATGATTCGCTGAGAGTTCAATATGTGACGAGGATTCCTCCTCTCCATCCGAGTCGCCAGCTCTATCAGCAATTTGACTCTCTGTATCGCTAGGACTCTTCTTCCGTTCGCTCTTAGGTGTTGAGTTTGCACTTGGTCTGTTGTCTTTCACGAAGTTATCTGTGAAGTTCAGAGGATCTGCTGTTTTCTCAGGTGTTTCCTCGTTGGGCGGTGGAGATGGAGCCTTTCCTTTTCCCTTCTTTCCACTGTCCTGAACCACACTCTTTCGATTCTCTTTAGCCGACATTGCTGCCTGCATCATGTGATCTGGAACTTCCTGAGGGATTCCTGCTGCATCACGTTTGATTCCACTTGAATTGACAGCATCACTTCTCTCAAAAGCAATTTCAATTGTTTCCGGAACCTTCTTGTCCTTCCTCTTTTGAGCCACTGGTGGTACTTCCTGATTCTTCGCATCATCAGTGTCATTCTTCTCCAGATTGGCATTGTTTTCATTATCTGCTTGTATTTTTGTTGGACTCTTGCCAAAGATTTTTTCATTAACATTGGGCGGTAGGACGCGAATTCCAAACTTGAGACCTTTACTCTTGTCTGACGGTGAAGATGGAGCCTCCTTGTCAGGTTCATCACGTGGCTTTACAGGTTCACTCCTATTCTGCAATTTTTCCTCAATCAATCCTTTGACTTGTTTCGTAAAGGAAGATTTCTTTTCATTCTCTCGCTGTATCACCTGAACAGGTGAAGATTTTGAGTCCACATTGTCATCTCCTGGGAAGAGATTTTTCTTTGTATTTCTGTCAATCTGAAAAGATAAATTAATTTTCATTATTGTATAGGCATACAAAGCATTGTTGAGAAAGCTATTGTGAACATATTTCCAAAAATCATTTACAACAAATTTCTCTACTATGATCGTACCTCTTTGATTACCATTTTAAGGTCATTTCGCTTTGTATGATCACATAAAAGCACGAAGAGTTAAATAAAAAACATTTGTATTCTATTTGTTTTCGAGCAATTGCGCCACAAAATTGGTTGTGAAATGAAATATTCTCATTTTGTTAATTTGCGACTGGAAATCTAATCAAGATTTGTGATCTTTTCATGAATGATCGCTTTTAATCATATTTGGAGGATATGCAATAAAGAAAAAAAATCTAAGATGATTTTTGGCTAGATGTAACACCAACGCAAATCTTTCAGAAGCAGGAAGAGAGGCTTTTTGATGCAAATAAGAGATTTTCTGAATAACTAATTTGATATTTACCGAACTGGTATCCGATTGACTGTTGGTACCTCCAATAGCCTGTATCATGGATGTGTGTCCAGATTTAGGACTTGGGGTCACCATGGCTGTTTTTCCTTCAGCTAATTCTAGGCGAACGTTGTATGGCGATGCATAGCTGAGGATTGCTGCAGCGTCCTCCTGAACAATGTGTCTGAAGTCAATTGTCATGCTGGTAATACGATCACCTGTGAAATATGTCCAAATGTCCATCAATTAAATTTAATTTCTCTTTATTAATCAGGAGAAAAATAACTCACCAATGTTTACGATCCCAGCCGCTGGACCCTGAGGAGCGATCTTACGTACATAGATGCCTTCCTTGAGACCACCGCTAAGCTCAATGCCCAATCCAGTGAAATCTGATCCACGAAGGGAAACATTCTTGGTGGACATCGGTGTTGCCAGGCTGTCTTCCAAGGTCTTGCCGTTCTCTTTCGAGAGCCACTTTGTTTCTAGTGTTCCTCCACTTCCAGCTCCTCCCTTGGTTTCGGTTTTGAAGGCAGGATTGTCGAAGGCATACTCTGCGGATTTTCCCGTCTCTACATCCTCTTGAACTAGATGGGTTCCTGTAAATAAATATAGAAAAGTATTGTTTTAAGATTTTTATTTTCAGTAGGGGGAAGTGGGGCACATTTCAAAGTGGGGTACCTTTGAAATTGGGATTTTTCACCTATATTTAAATAAAATCGTGATATAATTTAGCTGCACAAACAGACTGAGATGCTAAATAACATTATCATATAGCTCAGTTCCACTTAAACATAGGAGAAAAAATGCCCCACTTCCCCCTAGGGTCCTTCAATTAATTCTTTTATTTATTTTAAAATATGCTTTGTAGTACTTGAGACTGGCAACCCAATTTCTGTATTATGAAAAAATTAATACATGTCCCATTGTAACAGCATAATTATTTTTATTCTTTAATAGGAATTACAAAATTTAATTTTTGACCAAAAAATATAAAAACTTCCAAAATAACTAGTACTAATCATAATAAGCAATAAAATGTAGGAAACGTGGTATTTCTGAACTTGAATTTGCGGTTATTCACGCATGATGCATCTTTGTGCACAGTGAAAAAAATTGATTGTTGTATAAATTGTTTACCAGATTTTCTTTGTAAACTTACACAATCATTTATTTTTTATATTGTTGTATGATTATGTAGTCCCTTAAAATAACCTAATTTAAAATGTATAATTTCATTTTTTTCATGTGTTATTATTATTATTAAGTTTTATGGTAGATCTAGGGCCAATGCCTGATTTGATACTACTAAAAATAATTAGTTTTTTTAATCTTGCAAAATCAAGAAATTTTAGCAGTAATTTATATTGAAGTTTAAAAAAAATTGAAAGACCGATATTAGGATAGAATTAAATGAACCATATTGACTCATGGATAACACTATTACTCATTTTTGTGTAATCTTAAAATTTATTCCAATTTATTCATTTTAAATAAAATATATTAATTTAAATTTAGAAATTGTTTAAGTTATAGAGAACGTCCGTGATGACGGTGTGACAGTCGTATGGCATAAAGGGTAAAAAAAAATTAATAAAATAATTAATTTTAGAGAAATACACAAGGAAATAGCTAGCCATTTTTAAACGTATTAAGGAAAGCCCTTTTAAGAACGTTAAATATCTTTCAAATATAGAGAACATCAAATGAAATAATGAAATTATGCAAGAACAAAATTAAAACAGAAACGAAAATTCAAAAGCCAGTATAGAAATATAAACCAAATCCAATATAATATATAAATAAAACATCGCATTATTTACAACTACCCCGTGTTTACTGCTGCCCCAGTTTCCCCTAAGATTCAATTTGTAAGAAGAAATATTGCATACGGTATCTGCAAAATAGGACTAACACCGGAACAGAATTACACAAAGTATAGCACTTTAACATCTTATTCCTAATGCAGTTAGACGGTTTCGGAGTTAAGTATACATCTAGGACAACTTTTTAAGTATTGCGATATTCAGCAAATCCAGAAACAAAGGATTGAAAACAAATTTCCGCATCACTCTTATGTTAAGCTTCCTCTTTACTCTATTTAGAAGCCTGATCAAATCATTCCGACAACTCTGCGTCTGTCCTATCTAAATTTTCTGAACCATTATCATCTCAGGGACCTCACAGTGAATTAGTCGATAGAGTATTAAACCTATGTATGTAAAGATCTCTGGTTCGTCCGACCCATTGCTTAAGTCGAACCGCGCCCAGTCCTTGGAAATAATTTGTTCAACTGGGAACAGAATTTCAGGTCCATCTGGTCAAGCACTACCTCTATTCACGTTGAAACTTGGTATATAGGGGTACGGTAAAAAGCATCCTTATTATTTAAAGTTGATGTTCTTGGTAATAGTCAGTTAACGGATTAGTTAAGTCTACCAATATGAGAATAATTTGGAAAAGGAACATACTATAATGAACGGATGAAACTCGTCACGATTTATTAAGTAATAAGTGAGTCCTTCGCCATCTTAGCGACTTTACTTATCTAAAAGACAAAACGATAGAAAACGTCAACTCACTATATATTTTATGACCTAGTATGTGAAGTAAAACTCATCTCAACCGAAGTTTATGTCTAACCCTGTAAATTCTCTTCGTTGAAAGATACAACATACAAGCAGATTAATAAATGCATGAATTTTATTATTATTAATTTTATCAAGACATTTGTAATATAAAGTAAGGTAAGGTGGGGCTATTTTGAGCTGTGGGGCTACATTAATTAGGATTTTATCACATATTTCTAAATTAAGCTGGGTTTTACTTTTTTTAGTTCCACAATTGGTTTCTAAAGCTAAATTACATTACGTTAAAACCAAGTTTCCTTTAGAAATATGCGAAAAAACGGAAAAAATCGAATATCAATGTTGCTCCACAGCTCAAAGTAGCTCCACCCAACCATACCATAAGGCCGGCTTCAGACTAGAAGTTTAGCTCAGTCCCGAATGTCTCAAAATCTTAAATTGCAAGCAATTTTATTGCTTTTTGAGAGCTTAATAAGTCATTTGTCCTTAATAATCTAATCCTAAGTTAAATTTTTGCAAAAAATCGTAATTGATAAAAAAAAATTAGAATAGTTAAGCCATATAGCTAAACCTTACGACTAAAGATTTAGCCCAGTTCCCGAAGGTCTTAAAATCCTAAAAAGTGGGTAATTTTATTGCTTTTTGACAGCCTAATGCCCTAGACACACTTACGACTTAAGCCGAGAGACGACTTAGTGGAAAATGATGGAAATGTATTGAAAATAATATCCGACGAGTCGATATGCTAATAATGGAAACCGGTGAGCGTCGGGGAAAGAAGGATCAGCTTAGAAAATTTTAGATTTTTTAGATTTTAGATAGATCACAATCGAAAGCTTTGAGAAAAATCTAACATTTTCTAAGCTGATCCTTCTTTCCTCGACGCTCACCGGTTTCCGTGGTTCCGGTTTCGGTGGAAATGTAGTTTGACCATTATTTCTAATATAGTTACGCTAAGTCATCTCGTCTAATCCTCAAGTCTGTCAAGGCCCTTATAGGCCACTAAACTTTAATAATACAATCCTTAATTAAGTTTTTCCAAAAAATCGTGATTGATAAAAAAAAATTAGAGCGGTCAAACCATATGCCTAAGCCTTAGGTCTGAAGCCCGTAATAGATGCAGGTGACTTTGTACTCCGGAGGTTACTCTACACCCCTGCTTTTCGTAAGCTTTCCTTTAATTTTAGCAGTTATGGATAGTTTTCACCGATACACCATGTATGATCAGTAAAGACCATCTTTAAGCCGCAAAATTGAAGAAAAACTTACAAAAAGCAGGAATGAAGTCATCTACGAATGTAAAATCATATGTCGTAGCGGAAAAACCGGCTAATTCTATTGTAAACGACCCAGGAGACGCTTCCCTTCCCTAATGTAGTGGCTTCTTCTGTCTCCTCAGAGTTTTTAGAGAAAGGCGATTACGTTTAATTATTATGTGCAAATGTGAATGAAAATAATTTGCGCCAGACGAAATTCGAACTCATAATTGCGAGACTCGGAGCTAGAGATCTTACCACTAGAGCCAACACACTTACCCATTGCACCACGAGATCCCCATGAGTTTAACTGTTAAACAATACCGAAATAGATTTGTGAAAAAAATAAATAAATTTTTAATTTTTGAAATTATTTTGTAATTTTAACTCGAAACACACGGTTAGAATTGAATGAATTAGGCAAGATCACTTCAAATACTAATTTTCAACACATTCTTTTCTACTTTTAGTGTGTGACTCCATCGTGCATTTTTCAGAGTAATTCAGGAAAAGAAAAACCAGATCAGACATAAATCAAGGAAAGTTTCGCTAATACTACAACATAATACAAAATATCTCATATGTTTATTGTATATAAAATAATTATTACTTAATTGAAGTTTTCGCTTCTTGTTTTGTAGGTAAGAGAATTTTAATCATTTTAATTCAAGTTATCTCTAGAAATTACATTAAACAAGACAAATTGCAAAGAATTAAAATGTTTAGCGAAACATTGCGGGAGGTAATTTAATTAAGAAATAATTTATAGCCAGTACAACTTGTAGTTGGTAGTAAAGTTCGCTGGAAGTTTATAAATACTTTCTTTATCGTGGGAAAGATTCAACCAAAAGATTTCAAGGTAAGGAAGCATTGAGGAAACCATTTAAAATATTATCTTATGACTGTAATATTAATTGAAATGCGACTGTCACAGTTTTGCCAACACCGATCGAGAAGTGTGCGATTTATTGACACATTATCGTAAAATCAAAGAGATGCGATCAGTAAAAGTCGAATATATAATTCGGACTATTTTCATGCTAAAGATATTACCGCGAAAAAAAAACTCTAACGGATTTATTTAAGAAATATTTGTTGATTTTAGTTAAAGTGAAATTTCTAGACAATATTTGTGTCATTGAAAAATCGTGTGATCGAGTTCGGAGAATGATCAAATGCCACGATCGTCTCATAGAATGAACATAAATGATCGTTGATTGGCTCAGAAAAAAATGTAGAATGTCTGGAAAAGATCATTTTCATTGTTAAAAGTGTTAGTATTTGGGGTTCTTTTGGTCATCTTGCCCCTCTTTTGCCATGTTTCTGTGACACTGATCCTCAATGATCGTCCGGTGATTTCCCGTTGCATTTTGCCCGCGGGCTCCAATTTGACTTGTTTGGTGTATCTCTGAGCACACCAAGAGATGATGATGGCATATGAAAGACTCACAGCAAGTGTCACACTCTCTTCTGACCAACAGTCTCAGTTGGATTCTGTATCATGCAGATTGCATGTGCAGACTTTGCATTCCACTTGAGAATACAACTCGATTAGCACACGATCAATTTGATGCAATCAAATGCAATTTCTCTTCACAAATCCGAACAAGCTTCTTCCCCAGGAAAGCCATAAAGTCAATTTTGGTGACTGTTCTGCCAATTGAAGATCCCGAAAAACCAGATTTAACCACAGAAATTCCATGTACTTTATCTTCTTCATTTGAGTTATAGTGCCCAATAAATTCAAATCAGTGCCTCTCAACCCTCAATAAACCACCAAGATCACCTCAAAATTGCCAAGAGATCCAAAACATTTCTATACAGACGTTTTTCAAAACTCACAGAAGAAATGCCTTAATAGTCATTGCTTAATGATTCATTTTATTAATTATATTGCTGACAAAGAGAAATTTTGTTTTAATTTACGACCGATTATTTTTCAGAGATATATTTCAGTGAAAATTAGATTCTTTTCACCATAAAATCACGCCGTAAAGTTTTTTTATTAAACTTCTATTAACAAGTCGGCAATACGGAGGAAATTTCACAAAATTAGTCACTCATTAGAGGAACGATTAAAGAAGCATAAAATATTCTCAGGCAAAATTAGGAAATAGCAGTGATCATAACAAAAATTTTATTATTTATTTCCACAATTCTCAAATAAATCTCTAAACTTTTATAGTGCAACTTTAAAAGTAGATTCGTTTTCCATGTGATAAAGATTCTTGATATTAAAGTATCAAATTTCTAAAGCCATCAGGGTTTTTTATATAATTAAAAATCACACTGGCCGTCAAACACACAGCATTACAACCATTTTCTTTTTCTTTTGAATCCTATTTTTTATCGGAATTTTCTTGAGTAAAAACTTTCATTTTGATTTTGAAAAAACATTATTTTTGCTTAATAAATCCTTTAGAATAATTTTAAATTTCAAATTCTTTTTTCAATTTTTAAACTGACCACACTGTCGTGAAACACTGCAAATTTTTAATAACTGTAACATATTGGTCAGTATTTAAGAAAATTAGGTAAGTAACACAAAATTTGGCAAGTGAATAGTTAAGAACAAAGTAATAAAATTATTTTGAAATAGGTAAATGTTCTTGGAAAAAAAAATTGAGTTAATAAATATTAGCATATATTATTGCGTTATTTACTAAACAAAATTTTATTATTTAATTATTGTCTCGTTTTGTTTTCAACCAACTAGGGTAAGTGTGCCAAATTTCGTCATAGTTGCATATAAGCACCGAAGTCTTAAGTTTGAAATGCAATAATTTTTATTCACATTGATATTTTATGTTACTTCCTTTTCGGGGGGGCTTGAACTTGAAAACTAGTTTATCATCTTTGTTTTCTTTAAATCACTTCCTAAAATGTTGAAAAATTAATAAAAATATGGGCACTGCTTTGGGTAGTATTCCGGCCACTTTGAATGAAATACCGGCCACCTTTTTTCTGGCCACCTTTTGTGACGCAACGGATAGAAAATTTCAAAACGTTAAAGGGAACGAGTTTAATATTTAGTTTAATACGTTTATATGACCCACAAGCCCTGAGATCTTCCGTGTAATGTCCTGAAGACCTGAACAGTAGCATCTCAAATTTACTCGCAGATTCCCGTAGCAATTTGCCCTTCCTGAACTCTTCCAAGGCCTTTTCCACATAATAATTTTCATAGAAGCGATGGTTTTTTTCTCTGGACATTGTAGAAGTCAGAAATTGAAAAAAATCACAAAATGAATAAGACATTTAGGAAAGCCAAAGATGTTGCCGGAATAGGCAACACTACCTCACCGGAGAGACGCTCACAAAGTAAATACTTTTTTATGCGAAATACAGGATCCAGCTGGGAAATTTCACCCGACATTTAAAGATAGATTCACTACTAACATAAACAGAAATCATCTTTAATGAAAACTAATCAATTTTCATGAAAAACACCGAAGGGAAACCTTTTACCCTTCACCACAAATCGTAAGACTGCTGGAAACACAATTGATCTGTCACATTTTTTGTAAGACTCTTTCCACACTGAGTTCCCACAATGCAATTTAAATTCAAATTATATCTAAAATTTATCGGTCTTTGTGTTAATACATCTTAAAATGAATAAATATTTAAAACCAAAATGAATTCATTGACTATTCGAAAATTACATACATAATTTTAATTAATTTATTTGCATGGACGAAATTACACTCAAAGTGGCCAAGATTAGTAGCTCGCCGAAATTTGGCACACTTCCCCTATCCTTAATTTCAGTTACTTCTTGCTAAATTTCTTACATTTTAATATAGAATCCTATTTTTTTTTAACTAAACAACTTTATGATTGGATAAAATTCAACTTTTCAATTCCCATGTAAACGAGGAAATTTCAAAGTGTACCTCATTATACTTTAGCGATGAGTTTCGAAAAATCTCCTGTATCTTGAACGCAAGTAAAGCTCACGCAATTAATCGGTAGTGAACCGGGTTTGAACTGATAACTAATAACTAACTGATAGCAAATCAGTTGTATTACTCCTGAACTATTTTGGGTAATCTTTTAAATGGGTTCAAATCGGTTATAACCGGAATTGAACAGGCTATGAAGCACTAAATTATTTTTGGTTTTTTTACTACTATTTTTTACTTTTATTTATTGCTCAATTAAAATAGGTTAATTATGCAAAGTACTTTTAAGGTAAAGCATCTAAATCATGAGTTCGAGCATTTTGTAAAGCACCAGATGCTTTCCCCCCCGCTTTTTAACCTAATAAAAACACTATTTAATTCAAGCTCTTAGCCACATAATAAGTACAACAATTAAGCTATATTTTCTAAAATTTTTGAAATGGAATTTGTGACTTTTTGAAAAAAAAACAAGAGTAGATTCGTCTGAAGTCAAAAAATTAGTCTTTCCTGAATAGTATAGACACGATTAACTCCTACTATAACGAAGAATTAAAAAAAATGAAATAAGGATTTTTGTGAGAATTTTACACAAAAAAAACTTCATTTTCGTAATATCTTACCAGACGTTTCATATCGTAAAATAAGTTCTAATCAAAGAAACGAAAAATAATATGTTTAAATACGAGTTTAACTCATCTACTGACAGAAAATATTTGGCTTTTTGACATTAACATGGCTATTTCAAAGATTGATTTTTTAATTTTTTTTTATATTTTAAATTTTGTAGTGAAAGACTATCAGGCATCTCACTCTCTTTGGCTTCGGTCAATTCATATTTTTTTCATACTCCTTTAATGAATCTGACTTATTTTTTCAGGAAATGTGTGACTTAAGACTAGCAATAACAATATGCCATAGATAGGTAATTTAAGTAATATGGACTGTTCAAATGTCGAAACCAGAGAGTGTGCGAAACCTGAAAATCCTCCCCTACTTTTATATTCTCAAGAAATTAACTAAAATATTTATTTTATTATGTTTTAGAGAACATTTGCTATTTTTTTAATATTCGTAAATAACGTACTATCAAACATTCTGATTCCAAATAACATTTTCTTTCCGAAATAACAAAAAAAAAAAAACATTTTTAAAAATTGGAGGGATAATCTTCCACTAAATACATTCATCAAAATTAAATCTAAATATCACTAGCCGTATATATATGCTAATTCTAGAAATAAAAAGAAACTGTGTTTGAAATTTTGAAAAACACATAATTCAAGGAATAAATTAGTATAACAATGAATAACATGTTAAAATCAGAGAACTTTATGTGAAATACAATATATTGATCGTCCTGAATAAAGGAAGTGGGTCATTCTCTCAACCTGACCACAATGATCGGTCGAAAATCGCGTAAAAATTTTCGTGATCGCACACTTTGACAATCTGTGATACCTGCTGAGTGAAAAAGTCACTATTTGTATGGCACAATTTCTGTGGCATGTTGCTGGTTTTGCTGGAGTTCATTTGATCATCTTACTTTGGTAATGTGCCTCCAATCAATGATGCTGAATATGATATGTATATGTGTCTTGTTTCACTGTTTACATGCATATATATACATTTATATATATATTTCTACATATAAAATCTTTAGTGTGCTCATACTGGTCTCAATGATGGCAAGACGAACGAAGAAGGAGGCACGAAAGAGACCTCAAGTCTCTCTTATAAAAATGATCGAGAACTCGTTTCAAATTATTTTCATTTAAATCGTCTCGAGATTTTTTTCCATCTCCTCATCTTTCTCTGTTGGTGCGTATCTTTTTTGTATTTATTTCCAAAATAGGAAGAAATAAACTCATTTCCAGCAGTATTAGATAAATTCAAACTCGATCATCCCATTTTAAGTATTTTTTTTCTATCTCTAAAGTACTCATACCACCATTGCGAAATTTCGTGCTTAACTCAAATAAACCATACATTTTTTTTTTCGAAATGGCTAAAAAATTTTGTGAGCAAATGGAATGGGAAATAATTAAATTTCTGTGAGATTCTTCCACCTTGTTGACACCTTATTTTTCAATATTTGTCCAACATTCGCATACAGAGAAAATGGAAGTTATTTGTTGGATGAAACATAATCTTTCGATGTCAGTTGGTGGAGTTTTTTTTTGTATATTTTTCAATTTTATCTCTCATTTCTCTCCAACAGAAGACTCAAAAAAAAATATTTAAAAAAAAAAACAGAATTTAAAATAAGATGATCAAGACAAAAATACTGGTAAAGAGACTTTTGAGGAGAAAAAACGATCAATAAAATGAGTGAAAAGCGTCACTAAAGGTGTGTTCTTGAGATGAGAGCGAACAAGAACAAATAAGGGAATTTTTTATGTCAGTCGAGAGCTATTTCAGGTATTTTTGTATCTAAAGGTCTTATTTTAGAATAATGTTATTATATGAATATGAAATATTAAATTAAAAACGGTTTCATTGTTGTCTGAGATTCTTTATAATCTCATTTTATAGTTTATATATTTCTTGTCTCATTTAATTAGTGCTTGGGGTACTGCAATGCAATCCAAATGGCATTTGAAATCTGCAGATAAAGAGACCTCATTTGTTATTTTCTTTGACTTTTCCCAAAAATTAATTCACATGACGAACGGTTCATACTACTCGATTTTACCATGTTTCATTACGAATTTTACCTATGGCAATATATTTACATTTTAATAGCTAGTCCTATTTCTTACATTTTCTTTAAAGGGCCCAGAGTCGAGTTCATAAAAAAACATAGAAAAATCTCGAGTGGTACAAAATTTCCGTAATCTAAAACTTGAAAAAAAAATCCCTTGTGTAATACAGGGTTAAAGCCTAAGACCCAAATAAACCAAGGTTGATCTTCAAGAATATTTAGCCCATAAAATTTTGCAGTAAAAACTTATTCCATACTATCATACACTGAGGACTTAAGATCATCGGTTCGAGATCTTTTCCATTCCCTTACCTAATAGTTTACTGCCGAATTTAACAGACCAAATATTCTCTAGGATCAGCCTGAGTCTATTTTGGCTCTAAGGGCCAGTTATGTGTCTTAATTTTTCTAAATTCTCATTGGTATTTTTTTGATAATATTGACTTACGATTGGGCATTAAGATTTTGAAACTTTCGGGAACTTGGCTAAACCTCAAGTCCGAAGACCGCCTAACACGAGATTCAGACCGGAAGTTTAGCCAAGTTCTTAAAGATCACAAAATCCTATATAAGAGTCAAATTTATTGATTTTTGCCTAATAAGAAATTAGAGAAGTTAAGCCATAGGGGAATGTACTCTCCCTTCAAACGTTCATACCTTCGAATAATGTGAATTTTCTTAAAGTTTTCCTAAGAGACTTAAACATTTCTATTAAATATTAGATAGTTTATTATCAATTATTGATAATTATATGACAATCATGTGGAAATCTCTTAGGAAAAGTAAAAGAAATTCATATTATTCGAAGGCATGAACGTTCGAAGGGAGAGTACTATTCCCTATAGCTGAGTCCTATAAAAGTTCCAGACTGTAAGTTTAATCTAGTTTTCGAAGATCCTGAAAAAGAACAAACAATTTTATTCGGGTTTCAAGATCTAGTGAATCATTACTAATATATAATATCATTACTAATATATAGATAATTTAATAAATGTTCATACACTGAAAAAAAAAGAGGGTGCGATTAACTTTTTTTCCTCAAAACTTTAACACTTTTTATGAGTAAAAATATATCAACAATTTTTAATGTTAATTTTACACCTTTTTAAGGGTAAAATTAACATGAAAAGGGTAACTCTAACCACTAATACACCTAAAAAGGGTGATATTTACACCGATTTTGGATCAATACTGCAGGGTAAAATTAACATTTCCGGAATGTTATTTTAACTTTTTCAGATTTCTCTCAGTGTATGATATAAAGTTACTAAATTTTGTTATTAGAATTTTTCAAAATTTAACTATTTCTTGATTACTTGCGCATTTTTTTAAGTAAAGGGGCACAACATAGATTTATCGTTTATATTTTTGTGAAACAGGGTGTAATTCTAGCAAATTGAAACTTTTACTGCTGTAACTCCACAGAGAGAGCAGTATATTATCCCTCGATTTTTTTACCAATTAAATTTCAACCTTCCAACCCCCGGGGACCACTTTTCTCAACATATCTTCGCATTTTGGGCGATTTCTGAAAAATGGTATAACGCTGTTTGTCCGTCCGTTCGATCGTTACCATCCCTAGAGCCCAAACGGTTGGAGATAGAGACAGGACCTGTAAGGAATCCTCTCATAAGTCAACCCTGAGACCACTAACATGCACTTCATTTCCCTCCAGCTTTTTCATAGCTTCGAAAACGCGTTTTATATTTTTTCCCAATTTTGGATTTTTTTTTTAGATTTCCCAGGCAGACATTTCGTCCAAATACGTCCATATACCGTCGATTGTGAAACGGTAATGAATCACTTCATAACCGATAACTATTTTTTTTAAATCAATTTTATTACTCCTAAGCTATTTTGGGCGTTTATTGAGTAATTTATGAGTTATTTTAAATTGGTTGGCAACTGGTAAGCGGTAGATCATACTAAAATACTTGTGAGGTATAGTCACGAAGAGTACGAGCATTCCACGAAGCCTGGGATGCTTTGCCACCCCTTTTTTCAAAGACTAGGATAAAGTGGTACAATTTGGACCATGGTACAACTTGGACAGGGCTTTTTTCTTAATAAATTCAGTACTTCATTTTTATTTGTATATTTTTAATGTTTTAGTTTTATAATTTGATTCCTTGTGCTTAAAAAAATTAGTACTGTATTTATCAAGAAAAATCCCTGTCCAACTTGTACCGGCGAATTGTCTAACTTGTAACACTATGTCCGACTTGTATCACTTTCCCCTGTATCTCTAAAAATTGTAAACAAAAAACTTCTAACACTTATCGTATTAAAATTGTTCGATTTTCTAACTCATTTGCGAAAATCCATATCTCCTATTTGGATAGATTTTCGTTATTTGAATAATAAAATCATAAAACCTCTGAATTAAGTTCTTCTTAAACCTCTTACGCGGTATCCATAACACCTAAGTACAGGTGTGTATGTAAATATAATTCTCTGTTTTTGGTATCTATAAACTAATTCCATCTTCCTTATAAAGCTTTTTTTCATAAAGTGGTGGAGAAGAACAAAAAACATTCTTTATCACCGCGATTTTTACAGTTTGTATGCAAATAATACAATTTTATTCCGCTATCATCAGTGGATCACCTTGAAAAAATTCGCTCTACCTCGTGTCTGGTTGTCCAAGAATAACTCTTGAGATTTCTTTATGGTGAATTTTGCACACTCCTCAAAATCACAGCTTGAGTTTTATCCAACAATACCCCTTTGGATCATAAATTTAGGGTGGTAAGACTGATCTGGACACGGACCCTTAATTGGATATTCTTATAAATTCTGATTGTGCAGTGGAGTGGAGAGAAATTTATGGTGAATGTGAAAGAGAACCTTTGTTCTCCTAGATCATTAAAATTCCTCACTCAAGGAGATGCCGGAGATGCCTCATCATCGAGTCTTTCTTCCTCCTTTGAGGTCTTGGAAATTCCTTCATCATTTGTTCAAATCATAAGTGCAGGAGTCATTTTATTCATCTTACTTTTTACCTGACCTTTCTTCCTCACCTTCTCATCCCAAAAGACAAAAAAAAAGCCACGGCGCAGGTGGCAATAGGTGAGAGATAGAGAGCAAAGTGAATTCAAACACCCGATGGAATGGGTTAAGGAAGAAAAAAGCTCAACAAAGTTGTTTATGTTGAATGAATTCATGTCAGCGATTTCTTTCAAGGTCAGTTGCGTCTCACTCACTCATATTCCCCTCTCTTTCACTCACTTTTTCTCATGCCATTAATGACAATTTTCCAATTTATACACCTCTTTTTGTACTTTCCTCGCTTTTTGCACCATACATTTAGTCTGAAGCGAACAAGTATGAAAAAGCATTCCCGACGAGAATCGAGAAGATCACCTCATTAGTCTCAGTGGGAGAATCGAAATGAGTTTGATTAGCTATTCTCATGAAAAAACATGGTAAACCCATTCAAGAGGTAAACCCCTATTGAGAGAGTTTCAATTTCAATGCATTATTTGATCGTCTTTAGTAACGCAATCAAAATGAAAAAAATAAGAAATTTTACTTTAATTTGTGCATTAAGATTTCTTTCTGTTACTGTGAACTTACAAAAATACACTGTCGAAATAAACAGCTGAAATACTATCCCGAAAACGTACAAAATCAGTATATTTTAGGATGGGGCAGTATCATTACTTCAGTTTTTTCTAGTTCTCTAAAAAGGATTGGGAAAAAATCTTAAGTTTCTAAAACTATAACCAAATCCCGTAAAGCTCGAAATCGGCTCAAAGTGATCTTTAAGATAGTTACTCTGAGAGAAATCCGAAAAAGTTAAAATAACATTCCGGAAATGTTAATTTTACCCTGCAGTATTGATCCGAAATCGGTGTAAATATTATGCGTTTTAGGTGTATTAGGGGTTAAAGTTACCATTTTTCATGTTAATTATACCCTTTAAAAGGTGAAAAATTAACATTAAAAAATGTTGATATATTTTTACACCTAAGTAGTGTTAAAGTTATGATGAAAAAAAGTTAATCTCACCCCAGTTTTTTCTCAAGTATACTTGAAATTTCACTTTTAAGAATTAGGTAAACTGTTTACGGTAGTTTGGACTAATCCTTAATAGACGAATTTTAAAAACTATGTATTCTCGATAAACAGCCTGATTTTACTTGTAGCTTGAGCACTGCGCTTTTCATTTTAATTCTGCAACGGATTTTATTAAACTTCATGAAAATGAGATTTTACTGAGTTTTTAATTTTCAGAAAATTCTATTCTCCAAGATCTTTTAAATTAATACCTACTTTCAAAAAAAAATTTACAAAATGGCTTTTTAAAACCTTTTAAAAGCCTTAACAATCAGTTTTAAGGAATGATTCAAGATATACTCAAAAAACTCGTAAGAAACATTTTTAAAACAACTCAAAAAGTCATGTTAATGGTCCTTTGCGGGGTCGTCCAAAGACGTTATGTCGCTATTTGCAAGCGTTTGGCCTACAGATCTGATGACAGTTAAAAAACGGACGGGTTAGACAAGCCAGATGTAATTTCATCCCTTTCACGATTTCAAACATTCGGGATTTTGGCTTTCGGGATTTTGGCCTTTTCGGGATTTTGGTGTTCGGGATTTTGGCTTTCGGGATTTTGGCTGCCACCGTTTTAAAAACAATTTACGCTTCCATTTTAAAAAGTCAAATACTGATATTATCGTAAAAGAATTTGTTTTTCTATACGCGGATTGTGCACCACCCACCTTTAGTGCTTTAAAATTGGCGCTTTTTTCTCAGAATCCTAATTATTTATAAACTTTTCAAATTAAAAAAATATTGAAAGCCAGTAGTTATATAAGTATAAACACGAGAGAGTGAAGATGAGTTAAACACTCCAGTCTTTTACTAAATTTTAGTTCAACTCTTCATTTGTTTTCAAGCTTAATCATCACCGTTAAGGCGTCAATGAAGGCATAATGGATGGAAAAGGGTGGTTCATTGAAACAGAATTATATTATAATTCTGCGATATTAAGGGTATTCTGATCTTACCTCATGGATATTTAAATTTGTTTAAATTTTGGGGCGTTCGTGTTGCAATTGGTAAGAGCATTTTGCTCTGACCTGACTAAACTATCACAATTGTGAGGTCGAGTCCCGCCCGGTACAAATTAACGGATTAACTGAGACGGATTAACGTAAATATAATCAAAATAATGATTAGACTGCATTTACCATCAGTTTTCCAATTCTAACTTAAGTTTGCTCTCGGTTTAAGCCGTTTTGTCTAGAGCATTATACACAATGTAATCCGAATAAAAATCTGTATACCTAATAATGTACTAAATGGCTTTGTCATTTTTTTAAAGATTTTTTTTTTAAATTAATTAACGTAATTAACACTTCAAAGTTCAAAAGGTAGTAAATAAAAAATTTCAAATTGTGTTTTAAATATCTTAAAACATTCATGCAGATTAGAATCCAAATTAGGTACGGGTCTTCTCGGTAGTAAAGGATTTTTATAGAAATTTCGACTTGTAATAATTTAATAAAGATAATAAAATCTCATTGGACTTGCCTGAAATTTAGAAATTATGAACTTTCCAAAAAGAGGTTAAATCGTAAGTCAGGAACCCGTGCAACAGTACTTAAGGTCACAGATCAATTTCTTTTTATTATTTATTCTCAAATTTCCGATGAATGAATTGCCGAACAAAAATATTCAAAGAAATTAATGTTTGTTTTAGTAGAAATCACGGAAGTTGAGTGAACAATCGAATGTATTATTAGTCATTTCTATGATGCTTTTGGTTGAGAAAAAATATATAATAAATTTCTGTGACACTTTTTTGGGAGATAAAAGGTGCCTATATAGAAGATATTCTTATTTTGGAGTTGCTGAGTAAGATTCTCAAACACACTGTGTAAGTTCTTATGGGCGTTGTTATTCAAACAGACCCAGATTTAAAAAAAAAAGCAAATAACGCAATTGCTCGTATTCTTATCGCAGCGTGAAAATTGTGATTTTCCAGTGTGGTGTACGGAAAATTAAAATAATGCTGCAGAAGAGGAAATTTTCGCAGGAACTCATTTCTTGCCGGCGATAGTGCTCTAACTTACATTATTGCTGTTAAACAGAGGGAATGTGTGCAGAAGAAATGTAATTAATACAGTTTTGAGTTCTCGCTTCAATTCACTTTTATCGTGTGTTAATACTACAATTTTCTGTATAATTAATTGGCATTGTTCTCCTCTCCCAGACATGGGCTTTTTATGTACAACTCACGAGGCTTTTGCCGTGATGTTGCGGTGATGTTTACAAAATGAATGGGTCGCGGTGGGTGGGTGAAGACGTCCAACGACGCCGGGGTCAAGCTTATGTGGATATTTACCTGATGGTGCGCGCACACCTTATAGATTACAATGGCTGGAATGTTTAGTATGCAAGAAGTGCTAACGGCCAACGGCAAATTCTCTAAGCGCAACTCCATCAGAAAATTGAAGAAAAACGTGCAGGAGAGGAAGAGATGATTCTTTGGCGCATATTTTTGTCAAATAGGCAAATGGCGGAAGTTGCCTTAAGAATTCCCGAAGATGCACATAAAATGCGTAATGAGTCTTACCTTTACGATTAATCCAGTACTTCTTGTAGAGCCATCGGAGAAGCAACAGCAGAATGACACCAAAAATTATTGTCAAGATTATGGCACTGGCCAGATCTCCGCCTCCATAGCATGTCTCGGAAGATCCACTCGAATCCATCCTGCCACCACCCACAAAAAATTCCAAATCTCACAAAATCACTTTTGATTAATTCACTTGGATGAAAAATTAAAACTCAACACTGCAACACAGTTCTTTGTAAGTCTCACACTGCAAGCATACAGAGAGTTTCACACGAGATTTGGGATAAGAGATGAAGAAGAGCTTTAATGTGAAACTTTTCCCATCACAAGCACATTCCTTTCCATTTGGAGTGTCGATGATAGTTGACTGCAGGAAATTCCCAATTCGCTGAACAATCAGCTGAAATTCCTGAAAATCAAGTAAAGAAGTTTTGTTGTGAAAGGTAGAAAATTTATTATTCAAATTGTGACATATATAATGTTTGATTATAATTAGATTGATTTTTATCTCGATACGTTTCAATAACATCAACAACTTTACTATGTGCATGTAAGCATCACTGAATAACGGTAGAAAGACATATAAAATATAGAACTTTTACTAGAAAAAAAATAAGAGTTCCCTTACAAACACGTCAATATTATCTCACTCGTTTGGTAATACAGGGACACAATACCTAAGAAGCATATAAAGCTTATATTGAGAATTTTATAGTTAAATTCTTGTAGGAGCTTTTCACCCTCTTAAGAGTAGGCCACTTTACTTTTTAGTAGGTACTCAAAGAGATGGAATCAAGACTGCTATAAGCACATTATAAGAATTTGGGTTCTATAACGCCTTACCTAGAGTGTTCTACAAGGCAATATTAAGAAAAATGCTTCATTGGGTACTTTATTTCATATACAAAAAGATAGTGATGAAAGAAAATATGGAGCTGCTTTAACAAAAATACACTTGCAGCTAGAGTCATGCCCCTGTAATAGTAATATTTACTGGTCCTAATACGGGCTTCAGACCTAAGGCTTAGCCAAATGGCTTAACTTCTGTAACTAGTTATTGATAAAGGTTTTTAGGGAAATTTTGATTTACTATTAACCCTTTAAGGACGATTGGAGCACCGGTGTCCCATAAAGAAAATAAATTTTTCCAGACTACCTAAAGTTATTTTTTTCTTATGTTTATACGTATTTGCAAAGTAGAAGGTTGAAGGAATCTAGGATATTTTCTACAAGTCTCCACCTATTTGCTGTATAGTAAATTTTTAAGCTAAAAAATGACAAATTTTTAAATTCCCATGTTGAAATGTAATTTTAATTATTTTTTATACTTCAATTTTTTTTTAGCAAAACCGTTTTGATAAAAGAAACTACAATACTCAAACAAAATATTTTTTCGTTAGAGTGAAAATTATCAGTGATTGGTATCGTCAGAAAAATTACTTAAATTTTTGGGCTATTTTTGTCCTTATCGTTCATAGAGACAAAAAATAAACCAAATCAGACTCTGTTTGTTTTTCTAAGGTTAAATGTAAGACGCTTTACAAGTTTTGTTTATCGGTTTCATTTTTATTGCTAATTTTCGGTTAGCGAAAACTGTCTCGTCGTTAAAGGGTTAAATATTGAGAATAAATTATCGGATTTGAAACTTTCGGGAACTGGGCAAAACCTCTAATCTTAAGACCACTTAACATGTTCCTATGCCAATACAGTAGACTCTCTCTGAATTAGGCATTTTGGGGCAAAATGTCATCCGGTTTATCGATAGATTTGGGCATCAAAGCCTTTATAAATTCCACAAAAAGCGCTCAATTATAAAGGATTACGATAAAATAGGAAGAACTACAGCGAATTTGAGCGAATTAGCTTCATAATTAAACGTGAAAATTGTTAACAACATTTTTCGCCCGATTGAAAAAGAGCCGATTGAGCGAGAGTCTACTGTATTAAAATGCCAGTATATACAGATGCTCTGTATAAGAAAATAATATAATATTTTCATTTTACAAGAATTTTACGGTACAAGACTCGTAAATCCATTTGTCAATAAAAATTTTCACATTTTCTTGTAATTTTTTGTATACATTTTCCAAAAATTTACGAAAAAAGCTCTTTAACATTTTCATATAAAGTTTGTGTTTTATCTTTAGAAAATTTAACAACATTTTCACAACAAATTCTCTAAAATTTTTCAAAAAATTCTTTGTAGGGGAAAGCGCGTTACCTTCGGACGACTCAAGTTTCGAACACTTCATTTTTTTTCAAACATGTTTTACGAGATAAATTAGAAAATTAAATAGTCTAGTATAAAAAGTATTCCAGATTTAAAAAAAAAAATCTGGAAAGGCATATCAGCTTTGCGAAATGTTTGGGCTCGTGACTTATGTTAACGGCGTTATCACACTTGCACATTAAAATTTTAATGTGATTCATATTAATTGTCGGTTGTGAGCGTCCAAATATGTTATATGTGTCTTTCAGTCACTTAATATTTGGGGTTTTTCTATTTATTGATAAAGAAGTGGACTTGGCCTACAAAAATAACTTTAAATTTACCTAAAGCATAAATATTTTTCACATTAAAAAATTAAAGAGAAAATCGCATTAATTTTTCGCATTAATGCTATAAATCAATTTATATCAAATTTTGCGGGCCAAGTCTACCTTTTTATCAACAAATAGATCAAATTTTGAATATAAAATGATTCAAACACACAAATTACACATTTGGACTCTCACCAGCGACAATTAATGTGAATTATATTAAAATTTTAATGTGCAAGTGTGATAACACAGTAAGTCTCATATTTATTTCGCATTATTTGTCAAAATTCAAAATTCATAGAAAAAGTATTACGATTACGATCACAAATTCGAACAATTAGCAAAGTTTATTTCTTTTTATGTTAACCGTTTCATAACCGATTAACTCTGCCAAAAATTCTTAACTGTAGTGTAATATAAAATGTTTTGTAATGGTTTCCAATTTGGAATTTTACAACCCCTCCTTATAGATGGGCAAAAGAAAACAAAAAATTCGTACTTCATGAATGTAATGCGGACTTCAGACCTGGCTTATCCATATGGTTCAACTTTTCTAATTTATTATTGGTCAAGAATTTTTCAAAAACTATGAGTTAGAAATGAATGTTATGGACAAATGACCCATTAAATTCCGAAAAACCAATAAAATTGGTTGGTGTTTCTTAATTTTTAGAGTTCCGTCGTTGCGGGTGACTTTGCACTCGGGGGGTGACTTTGCACTCTGCTGTTTGTGAGACTTTGAATAATTCTAGCACTTATTGATAGTCTTCGCCGATCCGGTCTACCATGTCAAAGTATATAGGGATATGTTAAGTACCAAGTAAGGTACAATGATCCTCAAAAGGATTCTTGTAGTTTCAGTAATAGTCAAGGAAATCCTAGTATAGGTATTTTGTCAAAAAACGACTCCGCGAAAAAGTTATCTGAAGATCCAATTCCAAAATCGATTTTAGAGAAGTAAATTGCCCAAATCTATTCTAAATTTATCTGGCTAGAATAATCCACTTCGATTTTGTTCATTATTTTTATTAAAATACTTTATTTTCACTATAATTTTCCTAAGAACGCATGATTTATATTATAAAATTGCATGTAATGGGCTTTCTTAAGCTTTATTATAGAAGTATTTGGCTAAAAATTATCCAATTTTTTGATAATTTAAGATAAAATGACTGAGATCTACAAGATGGTGCGGTCGCTATCTTGATTTGACGTTTCTGTCCGCCATTTTGAATAACTGTCAAAACAAAAAACTTATCCGATTGAGCTGAAATTTTAGTATGTTCTGGCTGATGTCAAGACCTTTTCAGAACATATATAAAATCCGACCTAGGTCAAGCGATTGTCTGGATACTGGGGCTCTAAGTTCAAATTTTTGACATTTTCATAAATACAGAACTACGGAGAGCTTCTATTATCGTAACCATCACAATAAAAGAACAAACAAAAAGAAAAGTAATATTTCAATATATAATAATATTTAATAGCATGTTATTTGGAGATCTGAAAAACTTTTTTTTGCAAATATGAAAAAATAAAATAAATAAATAAATGCACTTTTCATTTTTTTTTAATTATGTAAGGGTAAATAAATATATAAAATAAAAGCCTCAGCCATTTTTAATAGTTACTGAGGCATTTCGTTTAGGTTTTAAAATTCAGGATTAGAAAATAAAGGTCGACAATATATGAATATTTCAAAATTTTAAACTTTGAGCCTCTGTATCTAGGTGAATACTTGACGTAGACTGAAACATAGATACGTTCTGAAAAGGTCTTGATATCACCTACAACATACTAAAATTTCAACCCAATCGAACGAGTTTTAGGTTTTGACAGTTATTCAAAATGGCGGACAGAAACGTCAAATCGAGATGGCGATCACGTCATCTTGTAGATCTCGTGCATCTTACCCTTAGATGTGAAGATCTTAATTATCGTTTATTATCAGAAATTGTTGATTTTTTAGTATTTATTAAAAAGTGCAAAGTCACCCGCACCTTATCCCCAGTGCAAGCCTTTTTTCTTGATTTTTTTAAACATTGTAAAATTTTATAAAATTAATACTAGTGGCACAAAATCCATTCATTAACAACTGAATACAAATAATTTTACTCAAAAACCCACTCCCTTCACTTTAACTATCCACTTTTAGAGGGCAAAGTTGAAAAACAGCGAAAAAACGTGCAAAGTCACCCGCAACGACGGTTCCAGGAACTGGGCTAAACCTCAGGTCTGAATCTGGTATAAGGGCCTATATAAAGCGACTCATATCCTCGTTATCCCGTACTGTTACACGATAAGCGCTTAGAATCACCAATCACAGTTCTTTGTATAAATTTTCTTCACTGCCAATTTGTACAGTCTAAATACTCTCAAGGATCAACCTGAGTTTATTTGGGCCCCACAGCTTGCACTTATTCATAATAGTTTACTAGAAGGGAACCGGAATTCGTCGGGGGAATGGAGTCACTCTTGGAAAAACTACAATCCTTTCCAAAGCTTTCGGCTCGGTCTCCAAGCCTTCATCAGTGGTCGAATCAATTATTAATAATTAATAATAATAATTAATAATAATTAATAATTAATTAAGTTATTCTCCGTTTCTCTAAGGACGAAACATATAAACACACAACATCAAATTAGAAATTGACGTAAACAAGTGAAATGACAATTAACATGCAAGTCAATATAAAAATTGGTAGACAAATTTAATAATCAAATCTTAAAAATTAAAGTCTTTTTATGACCAGAAATTATGAGAAAATCAATAAATTTAAGAAAAAAATAGTCATTGAACAAACACTAATGTTTCATGTGTTTTTGCAATTATGTATTTCCAAGTTACCAAAAATTTTATAAATAAAAAGCTTGCTTAATCAAATACATTTCAAGTATTTAAATAATGTTTTTAAAAAATTCAATTAAAACTATTTTTAGTTGTACGCCGTAAAATTTCTGAGAGTGATCAAACTGTAAATGTTTAATTTATGCCAATAAAATGGAAATAAATTTTCCTATAAGAATAAAACATGCGTTTGTGATAATTGAAATGTAGTTTCTATTGAGATATCTATCTAACTTGTAGATAGTTTTACCTCTTGCCACAAAATACCTTCTCAATTTTGAACAGATACACCCAAAGTGCCCTAGAATTTGCAACAATCTGTGGGAGAAAAATTCTCAAAAGCAAAAAAAAAAGAGAAAGACAGGTGCATTAATTGCTCTATCAAAAAGATTGACTTTCGAAAAATTTGAAATCGAACACAAAACTATGGAGGTGAAATGAAGATTAAATTGTTTGGAATTTACAAAAAGTCTGACTTTTGCGTGGCGATAGAAATTTTTCAGTCAATTTTCAATTCAATTTTCATCATCCACCCAATTGTCTTTGAGTGGAGATTGTGAAGATCAGTTGGAGGTGAATAATTTCAACTTTGAATTGGAAGAAGCAGGTGAAAAGATGAAAACAAACTCCTAATGCCTGAATTCAATCACGCATCGAGAGAAAGTAAGACGGTATTTATGAGAGAATCGAGGCAATTTTCTTAAGACAATCTTCCACGGGAATGCAAATGATTGCGCAGGGAGAGATAATTTTCTTGCACATTTGTCGTCTTATTGTACATCATCATTGGCAATTTACACGCCACAGACACTCAAGTTGAAATAAAAATTGTTTATAATACGAACAGGTAGGATGGAGAAGTGAGAAAAATCATTTCTGTGTCATATTCTTATCGAGACTCTCAGCTTGAAGCAAGATCGCGCTTGATCACTTTAGCGCGATCACAGGTCGTTACAAAAAAAATTCCTTCAGAGTGGAATTTTGTGAATAGAAGTCAATATACATAGAATATGGTAGAGAATGTTGAGAAATCATCAAAAGCCACTCTCAAAGCACTTTTCACATGGATTCATGCACAAGAATTCCCTCATTGAGAGTCTGTCAGAGTGGAGAAATTGAACATGAGAATTCTCTTATGATCACTTGTTTGTCACCTCGAGGAATGCAATCCAGTGAAAAGCACGAAAGACCAAGGAGAAGAAAACAATTTTTAATTATTTTTTTTCACTTCCATTCCACTCACTTTTTCCCTTTAGAATTGCACTAAATAATTCTCTTAGAGAGATCACCACTGAAATACCTATCTCAAATTCCTTAAGGAATTGTAAATGATAGAATGATCCTCACCAGGTAAGTTTGAAATTCAGGTGAAGGTAAAAATCCTGTGAATTCTGGGAGTAACTCCTTTTGCGCGTTTCACATAGAAAATCCAACATCCAAAGAGCAACAGGACAGATCTGTGGAGCACCACGATCGAATATCAGAAGTTGACTACGTGTTTGAATTTCTGAATGTTTCAACTTACCTCACCATACAACATTCAAGCACAAATACCATCAGCCACCAGGCACCAACACCCATCAACTCCACTCCCAGGTGAGTCTCCCCAGGTGAGTGAGTGAGAGATTCCAGAGAGAGAGGAAATTCTGAGTGTGTGGCGCAAGATCTGTGCCAAAGAGTCAGCCAACACAATCCATTTGAGAGGCATTTCAAAAATAATATTCACGTGAGTCGCACTCCCCTCAAGCCCAAAAGAATGTGAGAGAAACTACATGATACAGCTCTCCAGCATCCTCTGGTTCAGGCAGAAAAAAAAATCCATTTTCTAAGATGACTTTCAGGGATTCTATTTAGTTCCTTTTCCTGCCCCCTTCTAAATTTAAGCTAAAAATTATGCCACAGTAATGAATAAATGATGGGGACAGTGTTAGGCGTCAGAAGAGAATCTCTGACCATATTTTTATTTCATCTTTTCCACATCGAGCACATCTTCCCATCATGAGTCTTTTCCAAACACACACGCGTTTCTCTCCAAAAGAAACTGGCACAAGAGTTGACAGCCTTATCTCCAACATTACAATTGTTGACGCAATTGTTGACCAAGTCGAAGAGAAAACAGGTTGATTATACACATTATTAGGTCATCAATGCAAAAGTACTGAACAATTTTTCTTGTTTTACAACACTCTTGGAAAAAATTAGTCCCAACTAACTCATATACAGTTATGGAAACTATAAAATATAGTAAGCATAGACCCATCCATATATTTAGCTAGGGTAAATAAATGAAATAGTTGGACAATATTAGTTACAGTATCCTTTTCATTTAGTTATCATAACTAAATTAGATTAGTAACGGGCACTTATAACTTATTAATTCCAATAACTAAATAAATGTGGTTGATACCCATCTTATTGGCTGTAATAACTATATCATATTAGTTGTGGTTACTATATAGCTCGAAAAAGCTTCAACACATAAGTAAAAAACCACTCTTTGCTATTGAAAAAGTTGTCAGAATTTTATGAAAATATAGGCCCATTTATAAGATTCCCCAGAAAAGCTATGCAAGCCATTGTGAGGGGACCTCGACCTCGAGGCAGGCCTAGGACAAGGTGGCGGAATCAAATTCAGGATCTTGCATGGGAGCGCCTTGGGATCGAACTCGAACATCTTCCTGAAGTGGCGGAGGACCGACAGGCGTGGGCTGTTAACCTTGGTGTCATGGGCCCGCGACCCCAATAGGGATAAGCGGTTGAAAATGAATGAATGAATGAATAGGCCCATTTATTTGCATTAGTAGTGAGGGATAAAAGGAATTAGTGATCAATATTAGTTGGGATATCGATTTCATTTAATTAACACAAGAAAATATAATTATATAAAACCATTATGAAATAATTGGTGCAACTTATCCACGTAAATATTGCCTTATGTTCTCACTACTAATAAATTTATTATGAGTAAAATGTTTTAAGATTATAAGAACTATTTTAAATAGTTTTGATAATAATCACCCGATCAACTAATTTTCATTAATAATTATGTCTAAACTTTTCTAAGAGTGAATAAATTGTAATTTTTATTCTTAGGGTTAGTGTGCCAAATTTCGGCCATCTTACAATTTCGGCCACCTCTTTAGTTCCTCAAAATTCTATGAATTTTTAGTTTTTACAAACTCCCTAGACCTAGAGAATAAACAGTGCAAAATAGTAGCAAAATATGTCCATTCTACGATCGAGATGATGTGAAAAAGACTTTGCAAGAATTCCGGAAGGACACGGTACTATGAGAACCAAGGTGGCCGAAATAGGCCACCAAAGCTATGTCTACATTTTTATTCATATTAAAATGCATTAAGAATGATTTTAAAGGCAATAAAGACGATAAATTGTCTACAAGATTCCAAGCAACACTCCTTAAAAAGAAGTAACAAAAAAATTCAATTTGTATTAAAAATATTACATTTAAAACCTGAGACTTTGGTGCTTGCAAGCAACTATGCTGAAATTTGGCACATTTACCCTAAGCGTTATCCACACCCTCCATACCTAAATTAAATAAGTCTCATAAAAAGCTAAGTCGCATTCCATTCATCAACAGGACTAAAGCTTGAAAGCATTCAGAGCACTCAAAGCTTTAGAAATCATAAAATTCAATGGGATTGAAATATTTTATAATATATATTTTATAAAATAAATATTTAGTAAGGGGAGGTTGGGGCAATTTCAGGTAGATGAGCGTTTTTTAAGGTAAAATTGCATAACAAACTACATTTAAGTTATTAAGAGCATTGGGGAACAACTTGAAAAATCAGGATTGGTGTCGATACACTCACGGATGATCCCATAATTTGGAGGATCAGGCTGATTTTTAAAATTTAAATTCATGAAGTCTAGCGAAATTTCTGGGATTAGGTGACATCAGCTCCAGTGCTGAAAATAAAAAGCTTCACTTTGGATATTTTTATATGCTTTTCGAAATGTTAATTGGGTGTAAAAACATGAAGAGTAATGGTACCAGGGGCCCATCAAGCCTAATAAAAAGTTAAGCTATTTTTCAATTTTCCTTGCAAAAATTTTGCAGATGTTGCGCCGCGACTTTAACAAATTTGCTCGTAGTTCTTGTATTATTTCGGCGAACATTATGAAATATGTGTTTTTAGGTAGCTTTTAATGCATAATTTCAAAATATATCAGACTAATAAGTCAATTCTCTTTAGGAAAAAACTTGCCAAAAGTCTTCAGTGCCTCTATGCAAAAACGTATAGAAAAATGAAATATCGAGAGGCCCCTGAATGGCACGCTATGTCGCAAAATCTTAAAAAGAAATAAGACTGGTGTTGCTAATTAAATTAATATTTGAAATGGCAGTCAGTTAGATTTTAAAATAGTTCAAATTTAGTGGAAGTACATTGGAATATGGGAATTTTTGGAAAGGACTATATTGAATAGACAGAGAATAGGTACGCCATTTTGTGTCCAAACTTTGATGAAGCAAGACATATATTTTGTAAGTACAGGAAAAGAATTAATTTTGAATTTAAAAGTAATAATATTGAAATTTATTAGGGATACAAAGGAAAAGGACAAGGACAGGGAAAGGATAGGATTATTATAGGAGGAGCAAATTGCTTTAGAATGTAAGTAGAGGGAAATTAAGTTTTTGCACTGTACGACTGACGCCATTTTTTTCTCTATTTATTTTAGCCGAAAATTTATTATCATTTATTTATCCGATTCCGAGATTGTATTGAAAATTCTGTTGGGCGAATAAAATTGTTTGGAAAAAATTACAACAACTGGAGTAATAGGAAGATCAGAGTGTTCCTTTCCGTACGAAAAATCCATTGATATTGCACTTAAGAAGTCTTTCAGCAATCAATGTGTGCACATTGAATAGAAATTTACGCTGAAAATGCTAATCCTTGATCTCAGATCCTCAGTGTATGATATTTTGGGCTAATTTACCACCAAATTTTTCAAGCTGAGTATTCTCCAGAATCAACCTGTGTCTATTTTCGGCATAAGTCGATCCCTGTGACCATTTTGGGCTTAAGGCGGTCTAAGCATTCCCTGGTAAAAATAAAAGGATCAAATTGATCAAAATTTGATCCTTTTGCAAAGGATCAAATTAACAAGATAAATGTGCATTCAGAGTTTGAAATTTGATTCATCATTTGCAAAAGTATCAAATTTGAATAAATTTGATCCTTTTATTTTTACCAGTGTTATAAAAGGATCTCAGTAAGGGCAGAATCACATTGACAGTGAAATTCTCACCGTATTTCGTTAATTTACGCCTTTTTATTGCAATTCTTACGCAAATTCTCGATTACCGTATTACCTTACCTCATACTTGGCGGCACTAGGTGAAAATAAAATAAGAAAATTGAAGAAATAAAACGAAAATTCGTTAAACGGTGAACAAAAAATAAGAATGAAATTATGCAAATGTGGTTACGTATTTTTGCCTACCTTTGGGAGCTAAATTGTTAAATCATTTTTGAAAAACAGTGGACTCTCTCAAATTCGGAAATTTGGCACTAAAATGTTCCGGCATTTGTGACCAAAATTAGAGGGAAATTAGGGTATCAAACTGTTTGAATTGCAACGAATTTTTGTTCATCTGCATATTCATATTGAGTTCACATAATCATATTTATTTTAAATTTCATAAAAATCCCTTATGCAAAATAACATTTCAACTAAAACAAACCATAGGAATTTTAAGCATATTTGCTTCACCAGATAATCATAATCAAACTTGGAAAATATCAACAAACTTTTCTCAAATTTGACTGCAGTCCGAATTAAAAAGTGACCCGATCTTAAAAGAGCTGAATTCGTGAGAGTCTACACTATGCCCCTAAATGTATGCTCTGTATGCTAATATTTTTGAGGAGGTAAATTTGAATTGTTTTCATTATGAACAGTTGATTCTGAAAATAGTCCTAAAAAATGGTTCCAATAATATTTTGCATATAGTCAAGTGTGCTAATCCGGGCGCTTTGCTATCTGGATCGTTTATGACTAATCCATACTTAAAATAATATTTTTATTTTTATTTCCGTAATATAGTCACTACAGTAACATAATGTAACCATTAAAGTTTGAGAAAAAGCAAAAATAATATTTTTATCCATTAAATAAGTGAGGATAATCGACTCATTTCAATCTTGTTCCAGCTGGGTTCTTCACTAAAAATTTTCTAACAGTGATATTTTGGCTAATGACAGCTGGTTGATTGAAAACATTTATTGTGTTTTCCTTGTGAAAAAGTATTTTAAATCCAAAGGTTTAATTAAAAGTGAATTAGTGAAAAGGCGACCCAGTTTGTTCATGCTGACTTATTTCAGTATTATCATTATTTTATCAATTTTCTTTAATATTTTTGATATTTTTTTATATTATGTTTCTGAATGAAACAGTGAATAATTCTATGAATTTTGAAGAAGTAAAAAAGAATTTCATCAGTCCAAAAACAAGCGTTTAAATAGCACTCTTCGGAAAACGATCCAGTTACCCCATCCCTCTATATTATTATGGTGTTTTTGTAATTTATTCAAAAGAAATAACTTGCGTGTAGGTACATTTTCTGTATGTATAAAACCACTTTGTGCGCTTTTATTCGGTTCCGAAAATATGCATAATCCCGGGACTTCCTGTACAAAAATACAACTGAATCATTCCTAATAACGATTTTTCAGGGTCAAAGATTAAAATGGTTTTAGAGAGCGTATTTATCAACTAAAGGGGGTCACATAGTGGCGCGCTAGAATGGTCTTACAATTTCTGGAAAGTTTGAACCTGTTACAATCTGTTATAAATCGGTAATGAATTGGTTATGAACAATAATCAACTTTTATTCAACATTTAATTGCATTACTCCTGTACTATTTTGAGCAATCTTTTGAATAACTTATAAATCGAATCAAATCGGTTTATGAACTGCTAAGCCTAAAAATTCTACAGAATTTGATTTTTGGATCGCTAAAGAATTTTAATAATTAGGTAAATGATGCAAATCTACTTTTGAGATATAGCAAGTAACAACTTCGAGCACTCCGCAAAGCATGGGACGCTTTCCCACCCATTCTTATCACATCTTTTTTATCATTTAAGTAGCCTATCTTGCCTCTAGATAAAACAAAAATTTTTGTGGGACAGTTAAATAGCTCAATTGATCAATTATGATAAAGTATTGGAAAATATTTTCTTGAGCAATTACGGATGGTCAAGGTGTGATTTTCACAAGTCTATTTGTACTTTCTCTAGTTGGTGTATTTGAAAAAAGTCTCATTGCTTTGCAACATTGTTGACGCTTTGAATGTTTAAAAAGATTACATGGAATGGTAGACAATGAGAGAACCTCTAAAAGGTGCGTTTTCTTGTGTCTATCTTTTTTTTTTGGTTCAGAAATAACTCGGCTGATTGATGAGTGGTGAGGATGAGAGAGACACCAAGTGAGATGGAAATGTCTCTGAGTGTGGAATGTGGATGAGAAAAGTCATCCTAGATAGAAAAGAAGACAAAATTGTAATAAATTCACATGGAGATTCGATGGAGAAACTTGGAAGTATGTTTTCGGGCAAGAGAATGGGATTTTTCTCTCTCTCACTGGTTTGAAAATTGCTGCCCACATTTTGTATTATATGTTTATGTCTTTCTCAAATATCCAGTGAAATCCCAAAATGAGTGAGAGAGATAAAGTACCAATTCAACCTGAAAATAGCTTCTTGAGGTATTTCAGGTATCACATGTGCTTTTCGTCCATTTGTATTTGAGGGGGAAAAAGGTGCGTCTCAGGTGGTTCAACCAACACATTCGTATACAAGAAACCAACTTCAAACGTGAGACACCAAATCGGAGTGTTGCACCTGAGAGGAAGGAAAAAAAAAAGAACGAGGGATTGGACCTTTAATTGCATTCCAAAGCAAACACATACATTCGCTGAACAAATTTCTCATACTGAGAGACTCTTGGGTTTGAAGATGAAAATTTTCGTTAGTAGACACTGGAAAGAAGACTATTACGAAAGACTTAAATTGCATTGAGGTGAGAAACCCACTTCTTCAGGGAGTAAATTATGAATTTTACACATCATTTCAATTGATTTATAGCATTTCTATATTTTCCCCACCTTCAAATCATTTGCAAAAGTGCTACACAAGAATATTTTAATGACCCCACCTTTACTCATCTCCTCAAGAAGTTCTTTAGCAACATGAAAATAAAAAAAAAATCGCGAGACACTTTATGGCCCTGCCATTAGAAAATTTTATTGCCTATTTTCGATTGTGAAATCAATAACTTATTTTTTTCTCTCTTTTTAATGATCAATGATCCTCAAAATTCCTCATTATTCAATGTGTCTTCTCTTTTTTAAACTACCTTCAAAGGCAATTAAGAACTTTTAGTTTCTAGTACTTATAGATTCTGCTAGTTTAAATGATGTAAACTTCCTCAATCGATTGTTTAATCACTTTGTGTAAAATTTTCAGTAATTCCTTTTGATTGAATTTGATGGATTGTTGAAATATAGAGATGGAATGAAAATAAAATGAATGTACTTCAATTGATCTGCATTTAGATTATTTCAACCCACGCAATTTATTCACTTTAATGTAATTTTATGTGCGTTGTTCTTTTCCATTGATCTACGAGACAGATATCTTTTAAGCATTTCACTAAATAGTTGACGGATTGAATATGAAAAACGAAAACCTCACATTCTTTAGTATTGCCTGAAATTTTGAATAATTGCCAATTAAATAAACAAGGTAGAGCAATTGCACAATAAATGTACAAATGAGCGGATTTGACAATAAATATGAAAAACAATTAATTTTTTATGTGAAAGATTTTCAAAAAATCGTAAAATCATTTTATTTTGGGGTGACGATCCAACCTTCATCAACCATAATGATACACCTACCTTACAATACTCAGAATTGCCTAATTTTTGGGCACTATAACCGTAATTGAGACTTAAAAGAGTTTACACAGGTTTCAAACTGCAAGTTTAGCCAAATTTCCGAAAATCTCTAAATCCTAAATAATAATACAGTTTTGTACTTTTCGAAAATATAAATGGATTATTTTCCTTTAATAATCTAATGTTAAATCAAAATTTCCCAAAACTCTTCCATGATAAGAAATTAGAGAAGTTAAAGCCAGCTGCTAAATCTTAGATCTGGAACACATTTTCTATTTCGTTTCTGCATTTAAAATAAAATACATATAATAAAATATTTAAATAAATTTTATGAAAATTTGCATTGAGCATTGGAATAATCTTCGGAAAATTTTTTAAACAAAAACAAACTATCCCGAAACCAAAATGTTTCTATTAGCAAGTGAGCAAAAACTTGTACTTGAGCTAAAGATTAAAAAACAAGAAAATTTGACTATTATCCTTTTTGGGATATTTCACATAAATTTTATCTTGTAACATTAATTGTGATCATTGAAAAATAAAATTCTTCAGTCAAGTCTTAAACAATCCTTTCATCTAAAAGATTGCAAATATTCAATCACAATTATTGATATATTTTTAAAAAAAATTAAGAATATATATATTTTTAATGGCAAAGTCCACGTAAACCCTTAACCCTTTAACGACGAGACAGTTTTCGCGGACCGAAAATCAGCAATAAAAATGAAACCGATAAACAAAATTAGTAAAAGGTCTTACATCTGACCTTAAAAAATCCAACAGAGTCTGATACGATGTATTTTATTTTTTACCTCTATGAGCGATAGGGACAAAAATAGCCTAAAAATTTAAGTAATTTTTCTGCCAATACTAATGAATGATAAATTTTTACTCTAATGAAAAATATTATGTTTGAGTATTGTAGTTTCTTTTACCAAAACGGTTTTGCATAAACAAAATTGGAAGTATAAAAAATAATTAAAATTATTTTCATTATGAGAATTTAAAATTTCGTCATTTTTAAGCTTAAAAATTTACTATATAGCAAATAGGTGGAGACTTGCAAAAAATATCCAAAATTCTCCAACCTTCTACTTTGCAATTACGTACAAGAAAAGTTAAAAAATAACTTTAAGTAGTCAGGTAAAATTATTTTCTTTATGGGACACCGGTATTCCAATCGTCCTTAAAGGGTTAAACTTTTAAAACCATCATCAAATCTAAGAAACTACTTATCGGATAAATACAATCGTTATACTTATCATGAAATTACTTATTTATTCTTTTATTATATTCTAATCGTCTAATGTTCACTACCTCTAATGCCTTAACTGCCTTTCTTCTCTTTCCTGTAGTTGTATTTATCTTTTGCTCTTTTATTATTTTATACTGTCTCTCCCCTCGCAAATGAAATCTAAGAACTCTAAGAAGAAGCATTCCCATTGTTTAGCTCCAGAGTAGGTTTATCACCAACGCTAAGATAGCGGTGGACGCATGTACCCCATAAACCTTCTGCCTGTTAGACCGGCTTCAGACCTAAGGTTTAGCCCAGTTCCCGATGATCTTGAAATTCAAAATAGCAAGCAATTTTATTGCTTTTTCAAAATTTAATGGATCACTTGCCCATGTTGTCCAATCTTAAGTGATCATTTTCCAAAATATCTTAATTAAGAAGAAATTAGAGAAGTTAAGCCATATGACTAAGCGGACTAAGCCTTAGGTCTGAAGCCCGTATTATGCCTTTAAAAAGGCCTCTTACATACTGGGAGCAATTTTTCGTAAAATATAGATAACAAAACGTCTCAGATTTGCGAAATGCTCGAACTCACGAATTGCTCGTCAGGCGGAATGTCAAATATTTTTTAACTCTTTCGTCTCCTTTGGGACTCTGGGTACCCATGGAAACAACAATTTTTTTAGAGTATCTAGAATCGATAAAAATCCGATTCTTTTGGATAATTATAAACTATAAGGATGTCCAAATCTAGGATATTTTTTGCAGGATCCCAATTAACTCCTGAGCTTAGATATTTTTGGTCAAAAATCGTGAATTTTTGATTTTCTGCTTCCTTGCAGATATTGTGACTTTTGTGATATTTCTAGACCCAAATAAGAAAAAACCTCTCGGGGTCAATAAGTATGATAACTAACAATTACAGATTACATAAATTCGAAAAACAATTTTTTCTTAAATTTTCAAAAAAAGAACTTGTTCAAACTTTATGGGTACTCTCGTCCACAAAAATCTAGAGGTCAAATGTAAGGTTATCCCGCCAATGCCCGCCATTTACTTTTTGATACCAACCTTACCAAGCGGGAGTGACATTTTTGCCAATATGGCCGATAATTTTGACATTTGGCAGCGAGGGAGATTGCTTTCAGGGAAGTTTTAACTATTCTTCCGGATTTTGGTGAATTCTGATTGTCCTGGAAGTGTTTTTTGGCTCTTGAGAAAGCTTAATGTGTCTGCAATAACATCGTGTTGAGAGAAATGTGTTTTAAAGTGTTATTGTGTGAAATATTTTGAGGAATCTATTGGCAAGCAGGAATTTGGTGTCCTCTTGGTCACTTCCTGGAATTCCCAGAAGATACTGCCCGTCAAATAATATCTGCAGATATCTTTAAGATTTCTGTAGAGAAAATCTACACCTCTACAGAATATCTGCAGATAATATCTGTAGATATTCTTACGAATTTTATTTGGGCTTGGGACAAAATTCGTCAGAATATTTCGGCAGATTTTCTGACGAATCTCTGACGAATTTCTGTAGATATTCTGCCGATTTTCTGTAGATTTTTTCTACATTCCAGACTTTCCAGACAAGATGTGTCAGAAGAGATGGAAAAATTTTTCACTGAAGTTTGCAAAATTCAATAGAGTTATTTTTTGTGATATCACGGTGTTTATATAAAACAAAGAATTCTGCGACGCCGTGTTACAAGTAGAGAAAAGTGAAGTGAAAACTTTAAGCAGAGTATCGACCTAAATTTCGTGTTTTTGTATCATTCCATGGGCGATTTTTAAAAAAATAGTATATTTGCTCGCATCTTTTTACTTATTTAAAATGTTTAATCGGTAATGCTTGTTAAGCAGAACATACCATTTTCTTTATAACTCCTACAGTTTCTACATAAATCAACAATATTTTTGTGAAGTAATGGACACTATGCCGATTTTCTCGGCAGAAATTCTACCGAAAATCTGTAGATTTTCTCTGAAGACACTGGAATATACCGTTAAAATTCAAAAAACCTCAGAGTAAAATCGGCAGGTAGAATAATGATTTGACGGGATTTTTCCATCTCTTCTGACACATCTTGTCTGGAAAGTCTGGAATGTAGAAAAAATCTACAGAAAATCGGCAGAATATCTACAGAAATTCGTCAGAGATTCGTCAGAAAAGCTGCCGAAATATTCTGACGAATTTTGTCCCAAGCCCAAATAAAATTCGTAAGAATATCTACAGAATTATCTGCAGATATTCTGTAGAGGTGTAGATTTTCTCTACAGAAATCTTAAAGATATCTGCAGATATTATTTGACGGGCACCTTACCAAGCGGGAGTGACATTTTTGCCAATATGGCCGATAATTTTGACATTTGGCAGCGAGGGAGATTGCTTTCAGGGAAGTTTTTCCTATTCTTCCGGATTTTGGTGAATTCTGATTGTCCTGGAAGTGTTTTTTTGGCTCTTGAGAAAGCTTAATATGTCTGCAATAACATCGTGTTGAGAGAAATGTGTTTTAAAGTGTTATTGTGTGAAATATTTTGAGGAATCTATTGGCAAGCAGGAATTTGGTGTCCTCTTGGCCACTTCCTGGAATTCCCACAAGATACTGGTCAATAATTCTTCTTGTTTTAGTAATTAACCTTGTAAAGGAGTCATGTGACACGCAAAAATAATTCACAAAATTGATATTACAGTCGAGTTCCTCAAATTTGAGCTCTTCAAATTTGAACGACGGTTGAGTTCAAAATGTAAAATTTGTGGTTATATGTGAAGAAAGTTTTGAGTGGAGTGCCATTTTTCTCTGGTATTTTCTCAATATTATCGTATTATATTAACTTCCGCAACAAATTCCATTAATTTCACAATAAATTACATTGATATATTATCTAAAGTTGTTTGTCTTAATTTACGGAAAGTGCATTTCACATGAATTCCGTTACGTTTTTGAAAATATCGTTCAAATTTGAGGAGTGAGAAATGTCATCTATACCCCCCAAATGTTCAAATTTGAGGAACTCTACTGTACTGAAGTACAGTAGACTCTCTCAAATTCGGACATTTGGGACCGAAATGTCACCCGAATTAGAGAGAAATTCGGGCATGAAATTTTTTGAAATGCAACGATTTGTTGTTTACCTGCGTACTCATATTAAATTTACATCACAACTGAAACAAAGAATGGCAAATTTGAGCATATTTGTTTCATTCGATAATCACAATCGAACTTCAAAAATATCAACAAACTCTTTTCAATTTTAACTGCTGCCCGAATTAAAAAGTAGCCCGAAGTTAACCCATTCCTTACCATGGTATTATACATCATACGCAAATTGAGTGATTTTAGATGATTTATTCCAGGGCAATTGATATTCGAGTTTCTGTCGGGAATGGATTTTTAGTTACTTTAGTCCTTCAATTACTTGAAAAAATAGCCCCACAGAAATGGGAATACATTTTGTTGTTTTTTTTTCTCGCTTCACGTGATGTCATGCAAAAATTTTGCTCAAAATGGTGAACGGAAAATGCGACATTCCGTCGAATTTTTTAAAATTGACCTTCATCCTCTTTCCTGATTTGAATTCTGGTTGCAAATTTGTTTTCTTGGATAGTTACTCTATCTAAATCAATAGAGTTTGTAATGAATTAATGAACAGAATTTAAATTCAATGACCGTTAAGACGCGTGTTTGAGGGCGGCTCCCCGCGCCCCCATAATGGATAAAAATTATTTCTTTTCAAAAAATCATCTATTAACCTGTAGGAAACGAATCCCATAATATGAATATTCTATCTCAAGTATTTCTGGTACATTGACTGAATGGGTTAAAGGAGCCGAATTAGCAAGAGTCTAATCTCACATCTACTGAATTAATGCTTAAATGTTTCCGATTTAAACATATATACTTCAGATAGATCCAATTTCAAGGTAATTGCAAAAAAACCGAACCGAAAAAAGTATGCGAAATTGAAAACAAATGGTAAAGCATAACAAAAAATCAAGCATTGCGTAAAGTCTTTTCCACTTTGTCTTCATTTCCTGCTTTATCTCTCCACCAATTTTTTGCAGTGTACCAACTGTCGCTCAGTTAGCGTCATATTTGAACACAGTCAGTGCCGGTATTTTTGTGCTCCTGGAAAATCTGTATTTTTACCCAGTTTTCCCTGAAAGAATGGAAATCTCCATAACTCCTCAAATAGTGGAAAAACTCTGTAAGTATATTTTATTATTTTCATTGAATTTTGTTGTGGATTTTACCAATATTTGGCCTGTTCCAGGCCACTCGATTGAGGAGATTCGTGTGAGGGCATTGACTACTGTCCAGGGAAAAGTCACCAAGGCGTTGATCAGTGGATCTGAGCTTAGTTTCAATGGAGTTGATCTCATTCGAGGTCTCCTGAACTGGTTCAATCAGGAGAACGTTAGTCGGGGAGATGTTGCTCTGCAAGTTATCTTCCTGGTGCTGAACGTGAGTAGAGATATCCCTTGGGTGAAAAAATTTCCAGGAAAGGTAAGAATGAAGTTATTGTTTACAGAGCAAATATGGCCCTGAAATTGTTGAGTATATGTCCAAAGATCAACTTAGGAGGGAATTCAATAAGATCCGGAGGGTTTTGAAAGAAGAGGAGCATTTGAATGTCCTGATGGACATTGAGAGTGTCATTGAGCAGATTGATGTGAAGAAAGTTGAGGATTCTTCGGGAAATATTCCGACAATTGACCTCACAGATGATCTGCCTTCCCTTGTGGACAATCTCAATGTTGGAGATGTCCAGGTGACTCCTAGGGAGTACGTGAAGTGCTGGAGTGTTCCAAATGCCGTTGATCTCAAATCCATAAAATTACTTAGGGAATCCCTTGATTCTGGGACTCCTCAAAACTTTGTTCGTGCCTTGGACTTTTTGTCCACTGCCATTGAGGATTATCCTCCTGAGTACTTCCTTCAGCCTCCGTACCTGGTAGTGAAGTTCCAGGAATTGCTGTCAGATGGAGGGGATATTGAGGGCATTATTTGCAGATTTAACTCAATCCTGAAGAAAAGAATTCAAATCCTCGCCTCAGCGGCTGTCTATGTTCCTGAGGCTGAGGAATCTGGTCCGGAAATCTTCACTCAGATCTCTGTCTCGAAATACTGTCAGGAGATGTTCACCGTGGTTAATTCCTTGCTGAAAGGCACAGAAGATCAGACAAAGATCAATTGGTGCTTCAAGATCTTTGGTCAGATGGTAGATCTCCTGACAATTGATGGGCAGAGGCTTCCATCAACTGTTGAATTTTTCCTGAAGGAACTGGGATTGCTGGCAAAATTCTTCAGGAAGTGCCTGGGATACAGGATGCAGGACTTCAGTGCCAGGAAACTGTACATCAAAGTTCTTCAGTTGATTGTGAAACTGAAGAAAATCCCCCTGAGCTGGAATGAAGATATCTCCGGCCAGGAATTGAACATTGCAAGGCTGGACATTGCTGTCAAGAGCTGCTACTCAGATATTTACCATTCCATTGAGAAGATATGCCCAAGATTGGAGAAAAATGTCCAAATTCTGCTGAATTGCGAAGAGATTCTGCTTCCGGCAGTGACATTGCTTCGTCCTCTTGAAGAATTCTCAGACGAGGACATTGTTGCACTTGGAGTAGATGCTCTAAAATCCTCCAATATTCATCAAAGTATCCAATTGACAGAGATTCTCATCAATTCCGTGGTCAATTGCATCCCATTCTTCCCGGGAAATGCAAAATTGAGAGAATCCGGAGAGAAAATAATCCTCCAACTTCTAGCTCATCCGTGTCAGGAAATCCGACGATTCTCTTACCAAAAAGCTTCGGAAAAGATGAAGTTCTTCGTATCGTCGCTCATTGATGGTCAGCAGATAATCGGCGGCAGGGGATTAGGTGGAGATAGTACATTCAGAAACTTGGGAATTCCCCTGACCAGAGAAATCCTCACAGAAATCACGGTTTTTGGCTGTTCAAGTTCCGATCCTGTCATCCATTCCAGCGCTGAAATCATGCTGATCTACATCCTAAAGAGCCGAGTGATCCTCAAGGGACAGTGGAAGCTGCTTAAGGATCTACTCTTCCCCATCCTGCCTCTCCTTCAATCCTGGACAACGAGATCCACTAAATTAGGCGAAGCAATTCTCAGCCTCCTCCATCCGGACAGTGAAGTGGCCAATGGATTTGAAGTAACTGAAGCCACAGTGAGATTGCTCTTCAGTCCTGATCCCATTGTCCGGGATGAAGCTGTCTCTAGGATTCTCTACATTGTCAATTCTCATCCAAAAGCCCAAGATTTCCTGCCAAAAATCCCCCAAATAGCCGACACGGTTACCAATGACATTGCCCTTTTGGATTATCAAATCGACATGGCGGCACGCTTCCGGTCAGATTCCCACCAGGCATCCTCAGTGGAGAGTCTCCTGGCGATACTCAAAAGTGACAACGTGGAACCTGCCGTGCGAAAAACAACAATAATGCAACTCAATCTCCTAGCCATGGATCCCTGTGTCAATGACTACCTAATGAGTTGCGGAGCCAATATAATTATCCTGGAAATCCTGGACAATTGCTTCAGAATCTCCCAGAATCGAGATTACGTCGATATTTGCATTCCCGCCATTGGGATTCTCTCAAAACTTCTACTGCACTGTCCAGTTCTCCGGAAAGATCTCTCCGAAGAAATTAATGTCTACTTCATCATTCTGAGGAGTCTCCTGATGTTCCACCATGATGACGGTCTCAAGGCAGATGCAGCCACGGCGCTATTCCTCCTGTCCTTCAGCACCTACACCATCGGCAGCTACAGCATTTCCCTGCCTCGAATTCTCAACAAACTGAAAATCCCATTCCTGCCACAGTTCCACTGGTCAGAGAGTCCTCACAGAATCCTCTCGCCACTCGAGGAGATCTTCTTCGAGCCAGATGGTCACTCAAGGCCATCAACTGCCGATTCAAATTCCTCAGACAAAAGCACCTTCTGGCAGTTTCTGAGGATCTCCTTTGCCAGTATTTGGTTCAATGGCCTAGAAAATGTTCTCATGAATGCCAGGCAGTCAAAGAGGGCGACTGAGGACGGCCAGAGGATCAACTATTGTCATGTTCCAATCAATGGAGGAAAGAATTACAGGATGATCAGAGCATTGGATTTCGATGATCGCCTCAAGATGACCAAGAAAGATCTACTCCTGATTCATGCGTCCCTCCCAATGGACTCCTTCAGGTACTTCATCCACCAAATTGAGAACTCAACAACCCACCAAGAAGTGTCTTCTGCCATCGCTCATATTCACTGGTGAGTTGCATATTTATTATTTATTTTATTGAATTCAAAGAGACATTGTAATCCATAATAGCCTATGGTAGATGAGATTTTTATTGCTATTCATCATGTATGGAAATTTGGGTTAACTCTCGTCTCTTTTGGGGCTCTGAGTACCCATATGAATATTCAGTGAAAAACAATGTTTTTTAATTATTCAGGATTGATAAAAATCCGATTCTTGTGGATGATTACAAACTATAAGGATGTCCAAATGTAAGATATTTTTTGTAGGACCTCAATTAATTCTTGAGCTTAGATATTTTTGATTAAAAATTGTGAAATTGGCTTGCAGCATATGCTGCGGTCCAGAATGAGTTAGGGTAAGTGCGCCAAATTCCGGCCAGCTTGCAATTCCGGCCACCTTTTTTGTTCCTCGAATTATCATGAATTTTTACTTTTTACATACTCCAGAGAGTATACAATGCAAAAGAATAACAAAAAATATAGTTTCGACAAACGAGATGACGTGAAAAAGACATTTGAAAAATTCCCGAAAGGCAAGGAACTATAAGAATGAAGGTGGCCGAAATAGGGCACCAAAGTTATGTCTATATTTTTATTCATTTTGAAATGAATTAAGAATGATTTTAAAGTAAATAAAGACGGTAAACTGTCTACAAGGTTCTAAGCAACACTCCTTAAGTAGAAGGAATTTAAAAAAATAATTTCAATTAAATATATTACATTTCAAACTTGAGACTTTGGCGCTTGCATGCAACTATGCCGAAATTAGGCACACTTAACCTAATCAAAAATATCTAAGCACAGGAATTAATTGAGGTCCTACAAAAAATATTTTACATTTGGATATCCTTATAATTTGTAATCTTTGTAATTATCTACAAGAATAGGATTTTTATCAGTTCTGAATAATTAAAAAAAACATTGTTTTATATAGAATATTCATATGATGCTTTGGGTACTCAGACTCAGAGTCCCAAAAGATACGAAAGAGTTAAGGGGGTTTCCTGAAGTATGAGGTCAAAAATTATCTATTTGTCCTGGATTTAAAAAATGAAATGACCATGCTTCCTAAAATATTTGTAATATTGCTCTACAAAAAGTGATCCGAAAAAAAAGGTGTGACAAAGCGTCCCAGGCTTTGCGAAATGCTCGAACTCATAACTTAGACGCTATCCCTTAAAAGTACTTTCACATCATTTACTTTTACCCGTTCTCCCGATTTAAACCGATTTGAAAATTTCTCGAAAGATTCCACAAAATTATTTTAAGAATAATAAAACTGATTTTCCGACAAAAATTGATTATCGGTCCATAAGCGGTTCATTACCGGTTCACAACCAATTTTTTAAATCACTCAAAACATTGCCCAAAATAACTTAGGACTAATAGAACTAATATAATTGAATGTCGAATAAAAATTGGTTATCGGTTATGAACCGGTTGATTACCGGTGCAAAAACAAATGGAACCGGTTCAGTTTTGTTGAAAATTCCAAGACCTTTCCAACGAGCCCAAACATGACCCCATTCGCCTGATAAAATGCGCTCTGTAAACTCTTTTTTAACTTTTGACCTTGAAAACCCGTTATTAGAAACAATTCAACGATATTCTCACCCATGGTCAATTGTCCGTCTGGGTAATCTCTAAAACATATTTCAAAAATGAAAAAAAAGTACGACGCGTTTTCCAGAAATCCTAAAAAACATGATTTTGGAGAGGAAAGGGAGAGTTGGGAGGAAAATGAAAGGAGTGCTAACGATCCTTGGATCGACTTATAGGGGGTCCCTCTTAGGTCCCACATCGCTATCTCTAACCGTTTGGCCTCTACAGCTGTCGACAGCCGAACGGAAAGATGGTTAAACCGCGTGACAGAGGGATTATGTACGCACTTAGTTCCGGAATTAACCCTTTAACGACGAAACACTTTTTACGGACTGAAAATCAACAATAAAAATTAAACTAAGAAACATAATCAATGATAAGTCTTACATCTAACCTTGGAACGTCCAAAAGTGTCTGATTCGGTGTATTTTGTGCTTCTATGAACGATAGGGACAAAAATAGTCCAAAAATTTAAGTAATTTTTCTGACAATACCAATGAATAATAATTTTCGCTTTAATGAAAAATATTACGTATGAGTATTGTAGTTTTTATTGCCAAAAGGGTTTTGCATAAAAAAATATTAGAAGTAAAAAAATAAATAAAATCAATTATGAATTTGAGAATTTAAAAATTCGTCATTTTTTAGCTTAAAAAATTACTTTATAGCAAATAGCTAGAGACTTACAAAAAATATCCTAGATTCCTTCGACCTTCTACTTTGCAATTACGTACAAACATAAGGAAAGGATAACTTCAGGTAGTCAGGAAAAATAATTTTCTTTGTGGGACACCGGTGTTCCAATCGTCCTTAAAGGGTTAACTCTTTCGTCTCTTTTGGGACTCTGAGTACCCAAAGCAGCATATGAATGTTCTGTGAAAAATAGTGTTTTTTAATTATTCATAACTGAGAAAAATTCAATTCTTGTGGATGATTACAAACTATAAGGGTGTCCAAATGTAAGATATTTTTTGTAGGCCCTCAATTAATTCCTGAGCTTGGATATTTTTGATTAAAAAATGATGAAACTGGCTTGCAGCATATGCTGCGGTCCGGAAAGAGTTAAATCTTTCGGGATTATGCACCTGACGGAATTATGCATATACAATTATGCAAATTTGCCTAGCATTGGGAGTCAATTTATGAAATCATTTTTGAAATACGCCTGAATGTATATGGTAAGTGTGCCAAATTCCGGCAAGCTTGCAATTTCGGCCACATTTTTTGTTCTTCGAATTTCCATGAATTTTTAGTTTTTGCATACTCTTGAGATTGAACAATACAAAAAATAAGAAAAAAATATCGCTTCGACGAACAAGATGATGTGAAAAAAACTTTGGAAGAATTTCGGAAGGGCAAGGAACTCTGAGAATGAAGGAGGCCGAAATAGGCCACCAATGCTATGTCTATATTTTTATTCATTTTAAAATGTATTAAGAAAGATTTTAGAGAAAATAAAGATGATAAACTCTCTGCAAGTTTCCAAGCAACGCTCCTTATAAAAAAGTAACAAAAATATTCAATTTTTATTAACAATATTACATTTCAAACTTGAGACTTTGACGCTTACATGCAACTATGCCGAAATTTGGCACACTTTACTACCTTGCGAAGCGGGAAATTTGAAAACATTTTGCTACTTTTACTTAATAAAACTTTAATTTCTTTTATTAAATCAAAGATAAAACAACAGTAATAACTGCTTTTTTTACTGCTCGAACTCAAAGAGAGAGCAGTTATACTTTTTTTTTCAACTTGTTACAGAACTAAAGGGCAAACGGTAAGAGATAGCGACTTCCGGTCTTCGACGACCCCCCCCCCATAAATTAACATTATGTAGAACAGTCCTTTTTTTCTTTTTCCGTCAATCTCCTCCTGCCCCTCCAAAACCATGTTTTTTGGTTTATTTCGAAAACGGCTCCTACGATTTCCTTCGTACCCGTCAAATAATATCTGCAGATATCTTTAAGATTTCTGTAGAGAAAATCTACACCTCTACAGAATATCTGCAGATAAATTCTGTAGATATTCTTACGAATTTTATTTGGGCTTGGGACAAAATTCGTCGGAATATTTCGGCAGATTTATGACGAATCTCTGATGAATTTCTGTAGATATTCTGTAGATTTTTTCTACATTCCAGACTTTCCAGACAAGATGTGTCAGAAGAGATGGAAAAATTTTTCACTGAAGTTTGCAAAATTCTATAGAGTTATTCTTAGTGATATCACGGTGTTTATATAAAATAAAGAATTCTGCGACGCCGTGTTACAAGTAGAGAAAAGTGAAGTGAAAACTTTAAACAGAGTGTCGACCAAAATTTCGTGTTTTTGTATCATTCGATTGGTGATTTTTAAGAAATTAGTATTTTTGCTCGCAGTTTTTTTACTTATCTAAAATGTGTACTCGGTAATGCTTGTTAAGCAGAGCATACAATTTTCTTTATAACTTCTACAGTTTCTTCATAAATCAACAATATTTTTGTGAAGTAATGGAGGTTATGCAGATTTTCTAGGGAGAAATTCTGCCGAGAATCTGCAGATTTTCTCTGAATGTACTAGAATATACCGTTAAAATTCAAAAAACCTCCGAGTAAAATCGGCAGGTAGAGCAATGATTTGACGGGTAGTCAAGGCGAATATTTCGTCCTTGGACACCTATGTTCGGAAATCATTTCGATATCGAATTTTCGAAGCTCAACCACTTTGGACGGCCTATTTTTCAACCGATTTGCTTAATGATTTATTTTACGCTAAAAGTTTCTAAATTCTACTTTCCTTAAGCAATTTCTTTTTTCTGAATGTTTTTTTTTTAATTTATCAATCAATTTGATAGTAAAGTAGTATGTAACCTAAAAAGTATGCAAAAAGTTAATACACGGATAGCTCTTTCTCGTGAACTCGAGCACTCCGCATAACTGAGATGCTTTGTAGTATTATTATGACTCTGGCACACATTTTAGATTGGGTAAAAGTCAAATATTCGAAATTGACATCCCTTTTTTCTTATTAGATTGAACTAAATTTAATTTGGTGTGATGTTCAAAAGAAGAAGATTCTAAAAGACTGGGAAAAAATTCGGAGAAAGACAGGGATGCGAATTTCGATTACATGAAATTCTTTCGATCTAGAAGAAGGTGTGCCAGAGCCATTATGGTGTTGAAACACCTTTTATCAAGAAAATTTTGTGGAATCGAAATTCACATCCTTTTCCCTCTCAAATTGTTTGCATAAGTCTATTACTCTTTCGCACTCTTCGTGTTCTTTTGAACATCACGCCAAATTTAATTCAGTTCCGAATTTTGAGAAAAACATTTGAGCACTGAGAAATATCCGAAAAAGTTAAAATAACATTCCGGAAATGTTAATTTTACCCTGCAGTATTGAATTGATCCAAAATCGGTGTAAATATTACCCTTTTTAGGTGTATTGGTGGTTAAAGTTACCCTTTTTCATGTTAATTTTACCCTTAAAAAGGTGTAAAATTAACATTAAAAAATGTTGATATATTTTTACACCCAAAAAGTGTTAAAGTTATGAGGAAAAAAAGTTAATTGCACCCTCTTTTTTTCTCAGTGAGGGAAAAAGATATGTGAATAATGATTTTACGAAATTTTACTGATCTAAACGGCGTTATCACACTTGCACATTAAAATTTTAATGTGATTCACATTAATCGTCGCTTGTAAGCGTCCAAATATGTTATTTTTGTCTTTGAGTCACTTAATATTTGGGGTTTTTCTATTTATTGATAAAGAAGTGGACTTGGCCTTAAAAAATAAGTTTAAATTTACCTAAAGCATAAATATTTTTCACATTAAAAAATTAAAGAGAAAATCGCATTAATGCTATAAATCAATTTATATCAAATTTTGCGGTCCAAGTCTATCTTTTTATCAACAAATTGATCAAATTTTGAATATAAAATGATTCAAACACACAAATTACACATTTGGACTCTCACCAGCGACAATTAATTTGAATCATATTAAAATTTTAATGTGCAAGTGTGATAACACAGTAAAAGATGTGCCAGAGCCATTAAGGTTGTATTAAATTATACATCCTATGGAAGATTGACATAAACAACCTGTGATGAAATTTTTCACCGTTTTTACTCATGAGGTTGTTCGTCAACGTTAAGACGGCGGTGGCCGTTAAAAACCACAATGTATTTTTTGCTTCTCTTGTGCTTTTCCTTAAAAGCATTGCTGCTCAATAAAATCTATCTATCTACAGTAGACTCTCTCTCAATCGGGCATATGGGGCGAAATGTCATCCGGTTTATCGATAGATTTGGGCGTCAAAGTCTTTGTAAATTCCACAAAAAGCGCTCAATTATAAAGAATCGCGATAAAATAGGAAGAACTACAGCAAATTTGAGCGAATTAGCTTCATAATTAAACGTGAAAATTGTCAACAAAAATTTCCGCCCGATTGAAAAAGAGCCGATTGAGTGAGAGTCTACTGTACCGTTTATTGCAAAATGTCAAAAATTTGAATTCAAATAACCCTAACTGACGTAAGTGTAAAGTTTGACAATTTTTTGAATTCCAACGACTTTCCAGCAATTTGACCCTGGATCCCACCAAAAAATTCCCAATGGAGAGTCTTGTGGTGATTCTCAAAAAATTCTGTCTCACTCCACCTTCAACATCTGAAGATTGCGATCTCTTCGGGAAGATTTTGCAGCTCCTCCGGATCATGTTGGATCACGAAAATGATGGAAAGACTCGTGAATGGCTCATTGATCAAATCAAAATTCGCAATTCTGCCTTCACTAGCATTTTCCTAGCACCATCAATTCCCCATGTGGTTTACCAGGAAAATGCCAAGCTCCTTATGAAGATTTTAGGAGGTTTTTCAGATGGAACGCAGGGTGGTGGTTCAGTGAGGAAGGATAAAAAAATATTAGGTGAAATCTTTCGGGCTATCTTGAAAGCTTTAGATAAAAATCTTGAGGATTTGAATCAAATGAGTAGAGCGAGAATTCTCATGGGTCTGCTCGTTTGTGTGACATGCAAGACTTTTCTGGAAATTGACAATGCAAGCTATGTTATTAATCGTATCCTGAGATATACAATGGCTACGAAGTCTCTGTGTCAGGGTGGCTCAAAGTTCGTCCTCAATTGTTTGCTAACAGTCCGGGGATTGATGGATAGCACAGAGTTAGATGAAGGGAGAATTAAACCAAAATACATTAGATACATTTCTGGACTATGTGGGCATAGTGATGTCTGGATTAGGCAAGCATCTTGGATGATTTTGTGTAAGTGGTCAGAAGGATTTAGTGGAGCTCATACAGTGATAGAGGAGCTCAAGTTCCTTCCTGGAGGCTTCCATGCGTGCTGCATTGTGACCCTTTTGGACAATCACGAAGCAGGATGCGTTCGTGAGATGGCAGCTTGCACTTTTCGCAATCTCTGCTCCCATAGAACTGCAAATTCCGGAAGTATTGCTGCCCAGGTGTCGCCCAGATGTAGCGAATCTGAAATTCAGGAGGCCAATAATCCTGAGAACCTAATCATGGTCATTGTAAAGAAACATAAAGTTGCTGAGGAAATTGTTAAATCCCTAGCGAATTTTTCCATCTGGGATGCTGTCCAGGAAACAGAAGACACAGAAGAAAAGCGAAAAATTTTAACAGATTCAAATGCAGTTCTCGGATTTTGTGTTCTCTTGAAGGTCATCACGGAAATTGATTCAGCGTATATTGATGTTTTACTGGAGGAAAATTGTCTGCAATCTTTGGCCACAGTTTTAGCCCTTGTGCCAACGAATCCTTCAAATAGTGTCTTCCGGATGGCATCGGGAATATGCACAACCCTGATCCCTTGCATTCTGCACAGCGAAGAAATCCTGCAGTGCATCGTAGGGCAGAATCATGCTACCGTCGGAGCTCTTCTATTCCTTCAGGACGACTCTCTATATTCCGATTGTGATAGTGTTCAAGACATTGCTACACCATTCTTAAAAATACTCTCCATCTTTGGAACATGTCCAGCTGGATTCAATATTGTGACAAATCTCATGCAAGAGGAAAATCCGGAAAAGCTCTTTTCTCTTGCAACTCGTGGATTACTGGTGGATTCCGGAAAGGATTTTCAATTGGCATCACTGGAATTCCTTTCAGTCTATTTAAGAATGGGAATCACCCAGGAAAATGACAATTTTCTTCACCTAATCGATCCCAGGAGTAACATAGTATCACAAGATGATGAGAATCTCAATCCAAATGCAGAAGTCATCATCAAATCCGGCAAAAATTTTCAAGGAGAGAAAATGGTAGTTACTGTAATCTTTCAGAGAATGCAGAAACTCTTTGAAGCACTGTGTTGTCAGGATAAGCCCGAAATTGCATCATTCCGATCGTGCAATGTAAAAAAGAGTGCCGGAAAGGCACTGGGAATCCTTCTGAGCTGCAGTCCTTCCAGCAGATGTTTAGCAAAATGTTCAGAATTCCTCAGTTTTCTCCTGAAACGCTTGGAGGATACCTGTAAATCACTGGGATCCTCATGTGCAGACTTTGTCCGCCATCATGGAGAAGTGAAGAAGAAACCGATTGTTAGTGAACTCATCCTGATCACTGATATCCTTTGTGGGTGGTTTTCAGCGGATCTTCTGGAAAATACATCAGAAATTGATGCCATATGCCGAATTATGCTGAAACTGTGGACATGGAGTGGATCAACACGCCATTTACAGGTATGTTCATTTCTTCTGACCTATGTGATCCTAATGGCTTCGGCTCACCTTTTAGATCAGGAAAATTTCATGAAGTCAAAATTCGCATCCTTTTCCAAAAGAAGAAGAAGAGTGCGAAAGAATGAGATGGATATAGGCAAAGCATGTGCACTGAGAGAAATCCGAAAAAGTTAAAATAACATTCCGGAAATGTTAATTTTATCCTGCAGTATTGATCCGAAATCGGTGTATATATTACACTTTTTAGGTGTATTGGGGGTTAAAGTTACCCTTTTTCATGTTAATTTTACCCTTAAAAAGGTGTAAAATTAACATTAAAAAATGTTGATATATTTTTACACCTAAAAAGTGTTAAAGGTATGAGGAAAAAAAGTTAATCGCACCCTCTTTTTTTCTCAGTGTGATAAAGAAAGGGATTCGAATTTCGACTTCATGAAATTTTCCTGATCTAAAAGGTGTGCCGGAGCCATAATTTTTGTATTTTGTAAAAATATTTTGAAGTTATGAAAGATGATTTGGGATATTGTGTGACCTAAATTCGAAAAAAAGCATTTTCTTACTATCAGGAAAATTTCTAGCTCAATAACATTAAATTTTCATTTTAAATGTCGTTTCTAATTAAATACAATGACGTATTAAATACAATGTGAATAAATAAAACGTCTGAGAAAGAAATGAATATGAATTTCAATTTAACTCATTCAGTCAATGTACCAGAAATACTTGAGGAGATAGGATGTTCGTTCATTTTTTGGGATTAGTAGTTTCCTACAGATTAGTAGATGAATTTTTTGAAAAGAATTTTTTTTACCTATTATGGGGGTGCCGGGAGCCCCTGTCAAACACACGTTTTAACGGTCACTGAATTTATATTCTGTGCATTAATTCATTACAAACAAACTCTATTGCTTTAGATAGAGTAACTATCCAAGAACACAAATTATTGGCAACTAGAATTCAAATCAGGAAAGAGGAAAAAGGAAAATTTGAACAAATTCACCTCTTTCCGTCCGTTTAGAAAAATTAATTTCATTTTAGAAAATCTGAAGATAGAAATTTATGGCGACAGTTTTTATAAGTAAATATGGGAGACCGGAGATGTTAGGAACAGGGTAGTTTAGCACACGGTAGATTTTTCTTTAATTATTAAAATATGTAAATTGAACTGAAGCACTACGCAATCGTGGGCAACATTCAGATCTATCTTGATAAGAATAATGGATATCCTCAGTTTTATTGCTTGGATTTTATAAAAAAAATTCTCACAGTCGAAATTGTGCATAAATCCCGCACTACCTCAGCACAAACCGTGTAAAGTCTGTATAAATCTTCTTCTCCTTTAATATCTAACGGTTAAAATTGTGCACTAAAACCCTATAGCTTCTGCTTGAAAAAAATCTAAATTGTGTGCAAAACCTACACAACCTTGGTATATAATGGTTAAAATTGTGAATAATACTCGCACAGCTTAAGCATAAAACGGTAAAGATTTTGCTAAAATACGCACTGTTGAAGCAGAGACTGTTTAACTATCCGTTTCATGCTTCAGAAATATGATTAATTAACCTTTTTATGCTTAAGCAGTGAGAGTTTTATGCACAATTTAACCGTTTTATGTTTAAGCTGAGTGAATTTTATACACAACATTGCCTAAGTTCAGTAATTTTCGTACCTCTACGGACGATAGGGACAAAAACAGCTGAAAAATTTAAGAAATTTTTCAGGCAAAACAATGAATGCTAATTTTCACTCTAATGATAAATATTACGTATAACTCGTTGTACCTTCTAATGCCAAGAGGGATTTGCTTAAAAAATTTTCGCTGGTATTTTACAAAATTCTGATTTATAGTTGCTTTATTTCTAAAAATTGCCTAAATTACACGAGGATAGTATGTGCAAATATTAAAAACACTAACTTGACCATTTGGAAAACATTCGAGAAATAATCTTGCCATCTATTAAACATATTATGTTATTATTAGAGACAAAAACTGAACATATTATTAGACATTCTTATATAGTTTTATATGAATGTGTTGGGCTTAGATATTGTATATGCAACGTATACTTATATTTTAATTTTTTTATAATGTATATTAATTATAATATATATATATTTGTATTTTTTTTTAAATGTTTTTTCGTGTGAAAGAGAGTTTGTGCGCAAAAATAGAGCTAGCGCGCAAAAAAGAAATTGCGCGCAAACAGTGAATCTTGCACGCAAAAGTCGAAAAATTAATAAAAGGATAGCTTTCTTCCGCTATTTCAAAAACGTATTTCGGAATATCTCTATTTTAGATAAACTTCTGGCTTCTCCTTAAGCATCTTAGTGAGCAATCTTACGTCTTTTGCCGGAAAGTTTCGATAACTTACAGCGGTTTTTCCCAATCGATTCTCCAACTCATGATCACTGCCACTGTCCAGGAGACTAATCGTGCTAAACAGCACGAAGTGGACCTCTCTAGGCTGTCACTTCTGCTGAGATTCCTCAGCAACTGCTGTTCTTGCATTGAGAGTCGCATTGCGATGGTCAAGCAAGGATTGTTGGACAATATTAGTCAGTTTCATCCATCCGTGACGCGGCTCCAGCGTCCTCAGGGTCATGTGATAGAGGAATGGCTTAAATTCTATGAGATTCTGTCACGGTACCCTGAAGGAGAAAGTGCCAGGCATCTTACGGTTCTAGCAGCCCTTATACCGCTGCGAAATCCAGGAGTTAGAAGAAAAGCAATTGAGATTTTGAGGAATTTCGCTTTTGCAGACGCCAATACGGCTGCTTTGCTAGCTTCGGGTAAGTTTAGGGAATATTTCTGATTTTCTTTATTGGTTTTTCAACTTATTGGATCTTGTAAATTGACCAGAGGAGTTCCTGACAGCTGTAAAGTATGTTCTCGATGAAGGCGATAGAGATGATCAGAGAAACATAGTCGCAGCTATCTGGTCAATCATCGAGAATAATCATCGTGCCAAGACGGCCATTAAAGCATCTTCAATTCCTAGACGACTCATAAAAATCCAGAATTCTCTGATAATCGAAGGAGTCTCTGAGCAGACAAATCAACTCTATCAGTCGCTCGAATGTATTTCAAAAATTCTCAATCAGTAATCAGTTCGATCGTTCTTTATTCAAAAATCAATGTGTTCTAGTCACTTCCTAATCTTGCTTCTGAATCTCAGTAAATGAGAACAGAAAAAAGGACACAAATGTTACTCAGTGGTACGTAAAAAAAAGATATTAAGGATGTCAAAAGAATTGTGCCACGCTGCTTTTGCCTTCTGAAATGGAGCAATTTCTACCGAAACCGGACAATTGTGATGAAGACTGTTGCAAAGATGAGGAAAGTATTCAGGAACACCTTGAGGGCGCCTCCTCTTTGGCACACTTCTACGTCATCGAAGAGTTCTATATAATTCCGAACACTTGTGCTCAAATCCGTACTATTTGCTGGTACAAGTCCAATCGTGGAGTCCTAGAACACAAAAAAAACAATGTAAGTCAAAATTTCCGTTTGATTTCAGTTTTATTTTAAAAATTTTAAATTAATCCCGAAGTTGCTTTTCGGTTACTGGGAAAAAATCCGAAGTTAACCGAAAGGCAGCCATAACTGTCAGTTTGACAGCCATTATGAATTTAATAGTCTGAAGTTTTATTGAAAATTTTATATTAAAAATGTAAAGACACCCGCAAACATTTGTATTAAAGCATTTTAGATTGTAAATGTAGTTTTTTGTGCCACGGATATTTTTCAGTGAATCGAGCTTTGAAAGGTAAGAATTACAATATAATCAAGGATAATGATACAACATTTTCATTTTGCCTACATTCATTGTCTTAGACCCAAAGACAATGCTTCTTCTCAAAGATGCCCCATCCCGCTCCCGCCTTATGGATACTCCCCTAGAGTCTTATTATTCAGGGTTCACTTTTATTTGCTGTTTTTACGTTTATGGGACATGAAAATTTCTACATGTTACCCATTGTAGATGATTCGTGGAAAAGTTTCAGTGTTAAGATTTTTTATGAGTTCTTGGAGTTCTAGTTCATAACCGATTTGAAAATATATAAAAAAATAACTCAAAAGATTTTCTAAAATACCTTAGAAGTACACAACTAGCAAATTAGCTGCCTTATAGAGCCAAATACTTGAAATGATCTCATAATGATCTTCTAAACAGCTGTCAGCGGAATTATAGGATAGAGTTATAAAAGTCTGATAAGAAGCGTAATACAATCCTACGAAACCCTTTTTATAAGATAATATTTCTCAAGAAAATATCTTCTATAATATTTTACTTACATCAAGCTCAAAATATGTGTTAATAAGAACAAAAGCCTTGAGAACTATTTTCTTATAAATCTTATTTCAAGGTGTGCTACAAGTTCTTTTTATAAATTTTTTTCAGTACAATGCTTTTCACGTGAAAATATTAGTTATTTTCTTAATGAAAATCAAAGTAGTCCTATTTTATCGATTTGCTTAATATTTTCTAGAGCCTTCTGCCATTTGTTTGCAATTATTACTTCCTAATTTATGAATAAAACCGGAAAACAGATTAAGTACGCTGTGAGTTTTCTATTAGGATAGAAAAGCGCAATGAGTGCAATATGGAAGAATATTAAAAACTGCTACAAGATTCTCATATTTGCTCTGCAAATAGTCTTATAGAATAACCTTACGGCGTTATCACACTTGTACTTTAAAATTTTAATGTGATTCACATTAAATTGTCGCTTGTGAGCGTCCAATTATGTTATTTGTGTCTCTGAGTCACTTAATATTTGGGATTTTTCTATTTATTGATAAAGAAGTGGACTTGGCCTGCAAAAATAAGTTTAAATTTACCTAAAGCATAAATATTTTTCACATTAAAAAATTAAAGAGAAAATCGCATTAATTTTTCGCATTAATGCTATAAATCAATTTATATCAAATTTTGCGGGTCAAGTTTACCTTTTTATCAATAAATAGATCAAATTTTGAATATAAAATGATTCAAACACACAAATTACACATTTGGACTCTCACCAGCGACAATTAATGTGAGTCATATTAAAATTTTAATGTGCAAGTGTGATAACACAGTTAGACTTTAACACTTTTTTCCACGTGAAAAATATCATGATTTCCACAAAAAATTAAAGAAATCCACTTTTATCAGTTTGTACCATTATTTTTTTTTGTCCTTCAGTGGCACTTGCACCTTTTTAATTTATAAAAAAATACCATGGGAGCGTCCAAGAAGTATTTTCTCCTTCATTTTGCCTTGTACCGTTCTTAAAATACGATACTCTGCTTTTTTAAACACCGCTTATAGTACTCCCGAATTTGTCTCAGTGACCCTTATATGTAAAAGTGACGCACTACTAAGATGCTCAAGAAGTTCTTTGAGCACTACTGACAAAGAATGTAAAACTAATTTCTTTATTTCTTGATTATACACTCGTTATCACTATACCACAGCACGTTTTCACCTTAAAACATTAGCACAATACAGCAAATCTACTCTTATTGAATGAATTTGTGTGAAAAATGCTTTCCAATTGATAAGCGGTTGAAAATTAAAAATGAATAAACGGTTCGTTAAGAGGCCGTAACCATTCGAGACCTCTTTAGACTTGTCAGAGATTCCAAGACCTTTCCATCGAAACAAAACTTTCTCAAATCGGATGATGAGTATACTTTTTTTTTTTTTTCTCCACCCTGCCCTTTGGCCCTTACTTCTAGAGTATTTTGGGCCGAAAAGATGAGTATACTCTCTAAAGCCTTTTTATCATTTGACCTTGAAAAATTTATAAGGATTCTTCAACTGTATTTTCGAAAAACAATGAAATGTAGAAAATGTTTCCGCCAGACAACAGCAAACTAGGACAAGTTTGGAACATAGGAGAGCAGCAATTCAAGGTAAATTTCTGTATAAGAAAGGAAATGTTCAACAGTTTGATAAGAAGCGGAATGCTCTACGGATGTGAAATGTGGTGATACGAAAGTTGTGGGAAACTGGAACTTAAACACTTACTTAAACAGACTTAAAGAGGACTTAAACAGTGCACAAAAAGCGCAATTTTAGAATCGGAAACTAAAATAGAAAGGATAGCAACGGTAGTAGCTAGCAGAGCAATCCAGTTCGAGGAAAATATTAGAAGAAGTCCAAACAAGGTGTTGAAAAAGTGTGTAAAAGAGATGAAGAGTAATGATCAACCGGAATCAACATAGAAGGAAAGTAGGAGAAAGTTCCTAGAAGGAGTTGGTTATTCCGAAATGATAGTAAATACAAGATTAAACGAAGGAATGTCTATTTGGTGCGAATTGCAAAAAAAAAGGTCGAGAATAGGTAGATCAGGAAAGATATAACGTACTGACAGAAGAATACAAGATACCCCTTGGATACCGAAGTATTTGAAAAGAGGGATTGCGACAAAAATACTTGCAAAATATAGATGTGAAAACTGGAAAAAGACATTAGAAAAATGGAGAAATGAGGGAGATAAAAAATGTGCTTTTTGTAAAACAGGGTAGGGTGCTGCTGCCGCGAACTCATTCATATCAAAGTTCAGTTCACGAATATTTGATTAATAAGCAAATTCCTTTATATGGCACTTGCAGTTGGTGCGGAGGAATGCCATGAAGCTAAGCATTTCCTCCGCCACTGAGTCAGTTCCAGCTTGGCTCTTGTACTAATCAATACAATTTTAAATAAAATGTTTTAATTATAAGGGCAATTTATGTGTAAGTTATTTGAGTCCCTACACTGCAGGGATGTGAGAGGGAGGGAAGATAGAAGAGAAATTCTGAACGAAGATGGAACAGGTGTAGATTATTTCAGAAGATTGAAAGCAGCTAAAGCCAGTGATAAACCTAGATAAGCTTATAGAGTTGTGATTCCTTCATTGTTAATGACAATGTCCTTATATACAGCTGGGGGTACTAAGGTGCTGGAGGGATCTGGCAAAGAGTGTCCAGGGCTGGAGAAGGTTTGTGCGAGAGGTCTGATCCCTTAAAGGAACGTTGCAACCACTTATATAAGAGATCGCTGATAGCCATAATGTTTTATGATTTACAACCATGTAAATTGATAAAATTTCAATTGCGAAGGAGTTGAGTGAGACTCCCAAAATTATGAGGAGAGGACCAGTAATTAACTGTCTGTCGATTAAGAAGGGCATCGCGTGAGGTTTAAATCGCACAGGGATCTAGTTCAAAAAGAGGAACGCATCGTAGGTTCATATCAAATTCACGACGCTAGTTCTAAAACTAAATGATCATAAGTAACTTCTCTTGCAAAACGGATTGACATCCAAACGATTAATGTTCGCAAGACAAGATAGATGTTACAATAAAGCTTACCTCAAGGCTTACCTTGAATAAAAGATGTTTCACACCAGCAAAAATGTTGTACATTTTGAAGTCTGGTTGAACCTGGAAGTAGAGATCAAAGGATGTGAGAGCGTTTACGATGCCATCACGTCTTGTCGAATCTCTCCGAACGACAATCTCTCCATCAATAATCGTTGTCATAACGCAGTCGGAATCAACATCGAAACCAGTATATGCTGCTAAACTTCCATTTCGGCAGAGAACTCGGAAATCATGAGGGTTCAAGAGAAGCTCCTGTGCATGTTCTATCAAAGAAAGAGTATAAATTAGTTAGAAGTGAAGTTGTCAGCAAGATACTTCCAATAGTCTTACTTTTGAGATACTGCAGCTCAACTACAGCAACATCACCAACTTCTGCTAAGCACCTGAGAGCGCCTTGGTTTCCGAAATAGCGATTCGTTGCATCAGCATTGCAGTTTCCGGGGATTCTGTCCAATTGCTGGCGTATTTTTGTCTTCTTTTCTTCATCATATTCTGGATAATGTTCCTCTTCTACTGGATCTTCGACTGGGCTTTCTTCTTCATCATCGGCAGGAGGCTCTTCGTCTTCAACCGGAGGCTCTTCACCATCTTCTCCAACGGGTGCCTCTTCACCATCAGTGCGTGGCATGGGAACAGATCTCTTAGATATCCGATCTCCGTCAACAGAAGCATCTACTTCAACAATTGGACGCACAGGCATAACACTGTGACGACAGAGACTACAGATATTTTCTGGAGTGTGTCCAGTGGGATCGTGAAGAGGATCTGAAGCTCCGGGAACACAGGATTCTCCAAAGAATTCCCCAAGCAGAACGGAGAAGTTGCAGTTATTCTGCGGGAAAAGTCCTTCAGCTTTGGCTGCGCTGACAAAGGTGACTTTGGCGATACCTCCGTACTCTGGAAAACAGGCTCTGGCATCCCTGAGAGAATCTAAGCCTCGGAATGTGGCATTGGCTCTCACAAGGATCACAACTGATGAGTATCTGTTGCTCTCAGTTTCGGCATACATGGCTGCTGTGAGATTGTATATACTGTAAATGGATTTTCATAAATATTAGTATGCATACAGCTTGAATTACTGAAGTGATACTTACTTTCGTGCCAGGAAACCATAATTAGAGTCAATTCCCATAAAATCTGAACCATTTGTACTGATATCCCTGAGACATTCAACGACATTTGATCTTGGATTTCGACATTCAACGGTAGGGAGAACTCCCGATGTAAGACCACCAGCTGAGATTACTTTGCACTTATCATATTCATCTGCTGAAGTTGTGCACCAACTTGCGCGTGTCGAACAGAAGTTGAAGTCAATAGGGATCTCTCGAATACTGCGAACATAATCCCGAAGTCTCTGCAGTGATTGTGGACGATGGACAACTGAGCTCTCCGACGTGATAATGGACTTGATAGCATCCTGAAAGACGAAAATATTTAGGAAAGAGTTTCGCTATTGCATCAACGTATGTTACCTTCCAGGGTTCACTTCTACCGGTGTTGAACCAATCATTCATCAACTGAGGCAATTGCACCGCCATTGGATCACTGGCTACAACTACGCGCCACGGTTGTCTCAGCCAAACACAAGGATTCTCGTTGAAAGTAATGCTCTGCAATGTCCCATTGGGACACAAGTAAGCAAAGCTATCAACATGTTCACGGAGTTCTCCATTGAATATATCTTGAGCAACTTCCCTAGCCACATAAGCTGCAGTTCCTCCGCGAATCAGACAACGCACAGCTTCCGCATGAGAGTTTTCTGATCCAGATCCATTGCGAGGGTAGTCGCAAGTGTTAGAATCAGGATCGCAGAGTTCACACAAGTTAGGAAAGAGCTCTTTGAGGCGTTCGTCTTCTTCAGGATTATTTGACCATGCTCCTGGGCGACAGGCGGATGAGAAAAATCTGGACATAGCTGAAGCTTCAATTTCTGCAGGGGACACACCATCGCGCTCACACTCAACAGGTACCACGGTACGTTCAAAGTGCTTGAGAAATCGCTCAGACCATCGCTGGGAGCGATCGTAAAAAAGACCTGGGTGGCAAAATTTAGCACCTTGCAGACCTTCAGTCCCACCCTGATGTTCATTGCGAACCAGCACAACGGATTCATAGTCAACTGGATTGTCGGCACGATCTGAATGACGAAGTTCTTTCACAACTGTCATTCCATCCCAAGCTAGAGCACCGATCTGAAGAACACTCTCAGGTCCAAAGATCCCAAAGTCAGCTGTATTATTGAGCATCCTCTGAGCACACTCAATGCTGTCTTGGACACGTACACATCTGACCTGGGAATTTCCGCGGTCCATCTGTTCGCATTCGGCGGCAAAACGGATTGAAGAGCAAAATCGAATACGTTCTGTAATGAAAGAGCAAGGTTTTAGACAGAATCTATAAATAATAATAATGTTGGCACAACATTTCATGAAGGAACTAGGCCTTCCCGCAAGGGGATTTCTAGACATGCATTATTATTTTTTCTTGTACGGGATAAGATTGTCAGTCCCATACCCGTGGAATCAAGTACGGTGAAGCTCACTGGATGCAATCCGAACACCTTTAACGCCAGAAAAATTCCTGGTGACCTAAAGGGGATTCGAACCCGGGACACTTGCATCATAGAGCGAGTGCTCTATCACTTGACCCATTGAGTGCCCATTTAGACAGAATCTGCTTATACAATTATAAACGAATACTTGGAACTGAATTATATCAATAATTTAGCCTTATTCTCTTCTTCTTTGCGACGAATCTATCCCATACAGTTTGCAATACAGATTATAACTACGACCTGACTTAATCTCACACCGTTCCATAAACTGACCTCATCCCATAAACCTATCGGGTCGTTCAAGGGATAGGTCAACGACTTCTGTATACAGACATCATATGTAAGGTTTGTTGCAAAACCAAAGTAAGGATTAGGTCTTTTCTTCTCAAAGAAAAGAAGAGGAAGCACAGATTTATTCTTGGCCAACCCCTTATTATCCAACTATCACCGGAATCCCTTAAGAATAATGTTAAACTTCATCTCATGAGGTTCATGATTAGCTATCTAATGGATATGAAATAAAGAACTATGCCTTTGCAAACAATAATATTTTTCGTATCCCTTGAAGGCTCACCAGTCACTGCGAACCTTATCCTAGCCAGCAAGTTGTGATCCCCGCTTTAGGGGTAGTTTGGCTAAGGTAGTGATTGAATACGAATTGAATTCACATATAATTAAGATGAGAATTCCCTCCGACCATAAGGGATTCCGGGATTATTCACCTGATAGGATCATGAACACAAAATTGTGGAGCTCAGAGGAAAAATGGCACATATCCTATGAGCTAGAGCATAGGATATGTGTCATTTTGCCTCTGAACTCCACAATTACGCATATTTGCCTATCCTACCATTAAAAGCATTAACAACTAATTTGAGAATTAATTTTTGTAATACCTCTAAATGTATGCAATTTTGCACGCGTTAAATTTGGAAATCATTACTTCTGAACAATTAGAGCAGAAAATTGGCGGAAAAATTGTCAACAAAACTATGTCGTATACCAAGGTGATCCTGTAATTAATTCGAGAGAAAAATTATTGCGCGTAGTTTTTCGGTCCCGATAATGTACAGTGCGTAATCTTGGGGCGCCCTGTACAGCGCCTATCAGAGGTTTCTCCAGAATCCTTAGTTTTCTTCCTAACGATCTATTAGATAGATTTATTCATCAACAATGCTCTCGAAGTACAGTTTCATTTTGATGAAATGCTGTGTAGTTTTCAGCGGCCACTGCCGTCTTAGCGTTAACGTACAACCTTCAGAGCAAAACAGTGCAAAAGTTCTTTCTGAGGTTGTATATGCCAGTGATGTAAAAACATGTTCGAATATGAAAGGCTTAGGAAAGTAAACATTTCAGTAGTAATGGTGCTATTCCAATGAAAAAATGAGCATGTTTTTTAGCACATTACTGTTCTCAAGTACTAAAAAGACCATAACTGTTCCCACATTGTATTTCAATTAATGTCGGTTGGGAAATCGACAAGATTAATTTAATGTTTTCACTTTCATAGTATTTTCTACATTTTCTTTACCATGATTGACAAGATGTAAGGTTCTTCTCTCTATACAAAAGCTTAATATTTTCCCCAGTTTCAAAATTACCAGTCATGACAGGAACCGACACAAAAGAAAAGTTTAACCAAAATCCGAATTCGAATATTCCCTCCGAGCAAGCTTTCACCCGATCACAATGCCATATGACATTCAGTCAGTGTGGGAGTAACGTCATGTCAGCTTGGTAGCGTAATGCAGTTGGATGGCCGGGAGTTGACAACTTTAGCCTCAACTTCGGATTTTCCCAGGTTTTCCATGATTTTCCCGTGAGTTCTCAAATGGTGAAAAGTCGGCGAGCAGCATTAATATTCTCTACTCGTTATTTTCCTTGAAATGACGTATGGGAACAGACATGGTCTTTTTTAGTACAGTAGAGTTCCTCAAATTTGAAAATTTGAGGGGTGTAGATGACAATTCTCACTCCTCAAATTTGAACGATATTTTCAAAAACGTAACGGAATTCATGTGAAATGCAATGCACTTTCCCTAAATTAAGAAAGATGACTTTAGGGAAGTTAATATAATTCAATAATATTGAGGAAACAACAGAGAAAAAAAGTTCTAATTCAGACTCAACGCAAAGCTTTCTTCACATAACCTCAAATTTTACATTTTGAACTCAACCGTCGTTCAAATTTGAGGAGTTCAAATTTGAGGAACTCGACTGTACTTGAGAACAGTAATGTGCTAAAAAACATGGTCACTTTTTCAATGGAATAGCACCATAAGACATAAATGTTTCAACTATAGGGGGAACTGGGGCAGTAGTAAACAGGGGTAGTTGTAAACACTGTGATTTTGTCATTGATTTTAAGACTCCAGAGGATAAAACCCATAAGCATTCATAGATACCATGGGGATGTATGCACACAGATGAATTGGTCAATAAAATCCTAGTACTTTAAAAATAAAAATCATTTTTCTCGAAAATGTTAATATTTCGATTATTTTGGTCATTTGGATTTCCACCTAAAATTGAGAACTGTGTAAAATAATCGAAATGTAGCAATACCAGTTCTTTCCTACAACCTTTAAGGTTATATTAATGTATTTACTAAAGATATTGAGATTCTCAATTTTTTAAAAGAATTAACAATTGGACAGAAAACAGCATTTGGGGTAGATGTAAACAGGTAATTTTCCTGTAATTGTAGATGTCATGAGTGTAGAATAAATGGCAATTTTTTTTCATGCGAAATTTCTAATTAATTGACTACGAAAAAATTGGTGGCTCTGTGTTCAATAAAAAGTCACATAATGTCAAAATAGAGGGAAAATCCATTGAAAAATGTCTTTGATTTGCATGCTTTTAGTTTTTTTTTGCTATTTTCTTTGTTAAAAGTGTAGTGATTTTTTGAAAATATACAGTCTTTATATATCTCTGAAGTAATTAAAATAATTGAAAGTGGTGCAAAGTTAATTTGAAGGCTGGAGAAAAGGGTGTTTACATCCTCCCCAGAAAGTGTTTACTTCTACCCCAGGTATTTTGTGAAAAGAGAAAAATGCATAGTGACACAAATTTTATTTTTATGGAAAACTCAAAAGTTTTCCAGTATCCGCATTACCCTCGATGTTTTGCCTATACCCAAGGGTAAAACATGAGATAAGAAAAATTTTCCAAAAAACCACTGTGTGCTTGGAAAATCGCCTCAAATACGCATCTATCGAAAATGGTTACATGTGCCCCAGTCTCCCCTAGAACCTTCATAAAACGTGTTCTTATAAGCAAGAATGATTCGACGTTTCACAATTTTTTTTCTTCAACAAAAGACTTAGATCTCAAATTCTTCGGACGCAAATTTATCGGATTTCACTCTATGGCCTAAAATCGATCGAGAAATGCATATGACAGGTGATATGGATGCAAGAAATAGCATTACCATTCCTGCCTTTGTATTATTGCGTCAGCCTTACTCTTTAAAATTCTCTCTATTAAGGTAAAAGAAGACCACATTTATCTAAAGTGATTTTATTCTAAATGTTTAAGATGGATTAAAATGGGATTGAAAAAAATCAGCCGTAATAGTTAGTTGCAGTTTTTTTTCAATAATTTCTTTAAAAAGAACAGAAATGTTACCCATCGTTTCTCTTTATATGCTACATAAAGTTTTTTGTAATGCTAAAAATTTAAATCCGACATCAATCAGAAAATCAATCAAGATAAACAATTGAAGATTAATAATGTTCTTTTGAACTTTGCAACTAGACTTAGATTTTAAAATCTTTGCTCCGAAATCGTTTACAATAATAACCGTAAGTTGAACCGTTTTGAATTTGTCTAAAAGTAATTATCCAAGCCTAAACTCGTGAAGTGATGCCTAATCATCTTATCAATACTGTAAAATATCTCTGGTGCAATGAATCGTTTTTCTTCACATATATAGTAATTTTTCGCAGAAAAAAAATATGATTGCCTTATCTACTTAGACAACACTATGACTCAATTGCTGATAAGATTGACCAAATAGAGAGAGTGACTTTCCCTGACATATAGACATATTCGTAATCATGATTTTCTCAGAAAGCGATGACGCTCTGAATTGAGAACATGATATCATATCGTGGAGATTGATATGATTCCCAAGCGATTGCGCAAGAACCAACATATCTCAGGACAAATGTTACTGGCCATATTCGGATAATCCTCATCATGGTCCGCCATGACCGTGAGATTAGATAGGAAGTCCTAAAAGTGATAACGTCGAAAAGTGGGTGAAAATGGGTTTTTTACCATGGAAATCGGAGTTTTTTTTAGGAACCACACCTAGTTTGGAAGTTTCTCACAAAACTTACCATCGCTCACAGAGAGCCCTATGAGAGATAATCCTAAAAGTAATCCCAGGGAAAATTTCCCGCCCGCCATCATGAATAGAAAAACTTCACAAAACTTCCACTAATTTTTTTTTTCACTTGGAATTTTTCCTCGATGGTCACGGCACTAGGATAAAACACCAGTCTTTGCCACGGTTCTGAATCAACTGAACTCTGGAAGAAAAGATTAAATTGGAGTGCGCGAGTGTTATCTTATCAAACAGCCCACCTTGTCCAGGTGAGATGCTCGTGGGAAGAAAAGAGAAGGCAGCATGAAAAAGCAGGGGAAACCAATCCCTGTGTACTGGTGATAAAAAAAAACAAATCGACAAATAAGACTGCGGGAAGATAAGAGAAGAACTCCTCGAATTTTCAGTATACTTTCCACTCATGAAAAATTGATCTGCAATTGATTTTCATTTAAATTGAGTCACGTGGAATTTCTAGCGAAAAATTCTGATGATTTTAATTTTTTAGTCATTTCCTTTTGGGGAAACAATGCTTTGTAAATATTGGATGAGATGATGAGATAATTTCCGGATGGGAAATGAATTGTTTTGTGATTGTGTATCATCAAATTAACAAATTTAATTAGTCATACATTATACATATTAATTTTTCAAGCATTATTATGTAACTTTGCATTTTATAAGATACAAATAAAATAGAATAAATAAATAGTAAAAAAATAGAGATAGAATAAAAGAAGTTAAGATATGTACGCTTTTCATTCTATTCAAATAATTAAAAGTTTTCACATTGTTCTATTTTGTTATCTTTTACAATTGAACTGAATTCATGATGCAGTTCAATCTTTTCCAATGCTATAATTTCTGATGATATAAAAGAATAAAGATATGGTTCAAAAAGGTGACTTGAGCCCAGAAACGATGCGATTTTACTCTTCGTTTCCAGAGAGATGGGTAATCATAAACCTCATAAGATAAGGCTACAGCGGCTACATCGATCTTGAAACTTGAGGTTAAGCCCAGTTTCCGAATGTCTCTTATTGTTAAATAGAACAAGGCGTGAATGAGTGGCTCTCAGAGTGAACCTGTGAGCGGCGATTGGCAAATGTGTGCCAAACTGGAGGTAAAAATCGACAAATTCCTATTCCTATTCCTAAGCACATTTCAAATAGATTAGATGGTCTGATACCTCACCTCGTTGTATAAATGGAATCGAGAAACACTGGTTGTATCTATAAGGAATTGCATATACATTCTATATGAATTTTTCAAATGAAAATCATCTCAACTGAAGTATATCCTTAAATTGAAAACATTTAAGCGTACTTCAGCTGAGTTTAAATTTTACATTAAAATTGATTAACAGTAAAGTTCTGACCTGAGATTTGCTTCAGTAAAGTGTTCATGGAGCACTCACTCACGAGTGTTCATGGAACACTCACGAGTGTTCATGGAATACTCACTACACTACACCAGTGTTTCTTGCAACACTTGCGAGGCTTGCGAGTGTGTATGGAACGCTCGATGATCACTTATTTTAGCATTGGCGTTAATCTCGTCCAAAGATGCAGAACCGGTTCCAATCGGTTCTAAATCGGTAATGAACCCGTTCATAGCCGATAACTAATTTTTATCCTAAATTCAATTATATTACTTCTAAGTTATTTTGGGCAATATTTTGAGTGATTTATATATCGATTCAAATCGGTTGAAAATCGGTAAACAGAAAATACTTTTGAGCAGGTATAGCAAGTAAGTCACGAGCATTTCGTAAAGCCTAGATTTTTCTATTATTTTTCCTTCCTTTTTCCATAACACTGTTTTAATTGAGATTGAGAAGGACTTAGTTGGACTTAGTAGGGTAAAATGAGGTAATTTGGGACCATTTACAATTCGGGACATCTGAGATTTCATCATTGTTTCAGGAGAGCAAAGAGAAAACAAAGACCGCGAAATAAAAGAAAAAGACGACTGAAGAAAAGGAACAACTTTTCTTTCTTTTGAGTCTCTAAAACTGTAAGAAAATCTCAAATGTTCCAAATTGTAAATGGTACCAAAAAACCTCAATTTACCATATCATGCTCTTATACGTCAACAGTCTCGAATTGCAAAAAATTATTTTAACAGTTCTAAAAAACATATTGCTCAACTGATTGGAGCAATTTTGGGTTCGTTGAAGTGGTTTTGGAATTCTTTGTCACACTGAATCAATTTTGAGGGATATCATTCTATCTGTTTTCGCTGTTTTCAAGTCGAATGCCAAGTCTGAGTCGCGTTTTTACCAACTTAATATTGGTCTGAATCGGTTTCAATTAGTTAATAAATCATTTGGCGATTCTTTCTCATATTTTATTATTATTATTTTTTTTTTTTTTTTTTGAGAACTAAAATCACAATAATCAGGAATGTCAAAAACATGCTTTGAACAAATTTAAGATCAATCATAAGATGTGAAAGATTGACTTGATTAGAACAATAGGGAGAATTGGGGAACCGGGGCAACTTTGCACCTTGGGACAGCTGGACCAAACTGGCAAACTGGACTTTATCATGATATAATTTAGCTCCACAAACCAATTGCGAATGTGTGGCTCAATTTCATTTGAAAAGGCAAAATCTTTTTGATCAGTAAAAAATTCAAATTGGTCAGTAAAAAATAAAATTTGGTCGGTGAAAAGTCAAATTTGATCAGTAAAAAAATCAAATTTGGTCAGTAAAAAATAAAATTTGGTCAGTAATAAATAAAATTTGGTCAGCAATAAATAAAATTTGGTCAGTAAAAAATCAAATTCGGTCGGAGAAAAGTCAAATTTGGTCGGTAAAAAGTCAAATTTGGTCAGTACATTTTTTTTAAATCAGTAAAATGTGAAATTTAATCAGTGGAAAATAAAATATGATCAGTGAATAATAATTTAGTCAATAAAAAACTAAAAGGAAATCAATAAAGGTTAAAACTTTGCATATCCGTATAAAAAGTATTGCACATTTCGTATTGCGAAAACTTCGTATTTTAGTACATTTCGTATTTTACCATTTCGTATTTCATATTTCGTCTTTTCTAAATTTTGTACAAAAATTAAACAGGTGCTACTGATAACTTTCCAAAGCACAGAAAATTTCCCTTTGCCTCAACAGGTGCTACTGATATCTTCCCGAAGCACAGAAAATTTGATTTTTTACTGACCAAATTTTATTTTTTACTGACCAAATTTAATTTTCTACCGATTTTTTTAAAGTTTTTTACTGACCATTAGGGTGTTTCAACAAGGTAAAATATTTTTGGCACTATACTCAGCGTGCTGTATTTGATGAGAGAAGAAAGTTTTTCTTTGACGACCATATGATCAGACGCTGTTTAGAGGTGGCTGGAAGACTCTCTCTGTAGAACAATTTTTTGATTTTACACTACAGAGAGGGTCTTCCAGCCACCTCTAAACGGCGTCTGATCATATGGTCGTCCAAGAAAAACTTTCTTGTCTCATCATGTAGAGCACCCTGAAAATAGTGCCAAAATTTTTTTCTTTCTTGAAACACCCTACTGACCATATTTAATATTTTACCGACCATATTTTATTTTTAACTGACTACATTTGATTTTTCACTGACCAAATTTAATTTTTTACTGACCAAAAAGTCGCAGCCATTTGAAAATAAGAAAGCCTAATTTCAAAAGTACTATAAAATTGAAAGATGCCCCACTTTACGGCCTACACAGTAAAAAAAATTAACACTATTATAGTGTGTAATCTTTCACACCACTATTATAGTGTTAAATTTGGAAAAAGTGTTTAATTTAAAATTGTTTAATTTAAAGTTGTTGAATTTCAAGATGTTGGATTTGGAATTGTTGAATTTAAAAATTGTTGAATTTTTATGTGTAAATTCAAAAATTGTTCAATTCTGTTTATTGTTGAATTTTCTTTTCATTTCGAAGATTTTGATTTTTTTGCCTTTTCAGACATTTTTATTGGTTTTTCCTGTACTCGAGATCTCCCCTAATGCGAAATGATTACATCTGATGCTTGGATCTTCACGATATACTTATTATGCATATAAATATTTTATGTTCCATATGACTTTTGCTCAATAAAAAGCATCTCGACTGAAGTATAAGTCTTAATTGGAAAATCATCAATTTTTACACAACTTTTGTTTAAAAATTCAACAAATTTGGTTGAAATACACAGGGCTTCACACTATAATAGTGTTAAAAATTATGATCAAACTATAAATAGTGTTAATTTTTGATCATGTGACAAAAAATACCATAAAGTTGTGTATTTTTTCACACTAAAATAATATGAAAAACTGTAATTATACTATAATAGTGGTAATTTTTAGAATTTGTCAAACAGTTTTAAATCACGAAACATTGTTGAAAAATTTTTATGATTATAACAGTGAGAAATTTTACACAGATCACAATTAAATAATTAATTTATCCGATTTCACACTATTGTGTTCAAATTTTTACACATTTTCAAATTAAACAACGTTGTTGAAAATTTTTCAACTATAAATAGTGGTAATTTTCAATCACGTGACAATAAATTACCAAAATGTTGTGCATTTTTTAAACATTTTAAAATTAAACAACTAAAATGGTCGACTTTGCACTATTATAGTAGTAAAATTTTACACATTTTTTACTGTGTAGGTAAAAGTAGCTGAGACGATTATACTCAAGAATCACAAAAATATATTTCAAGCCCAAAATTCCCAAAAAAAAACTTCAAATAAAAAAATATAATATTTCTTGGGAAAATTCTCATTTATTTATCAAATTCCTCTATAAAATCCAAATGAAGAAATCCAAGGAGAAAATTTCTTTTCTAAATTTGCGTGTAGACCACTCCTCCTCCATTCTCCATCATCCTGTACGGACGGGATCTCTGCCTCCCCCGGAAGGCCTTGATGAAGGTCTTCTCAGCTGGAAAGTCTGTCTTTGCACGGAGTATTGATTCAGTTTCCAGGAGAATGTCCATTGATGTCATGATTCTTCTCAATTGACTGACCAGGACGCACGCCTTACGACTTTTGACTCCTTCCTCAAGTGTGTTCACCCAGTATTCCATGTCCCTGACAGCCGGATTGTTGGTAGCATCGTGCTGTCCGTTCCAGTTCAGACGCACAGCCCAGACGGGAAGCTGAGCTGGAAAGTCACATCCTACGGCAACAAAACAGACCAGTTTCGCGGAATCTCGCGTGATTGTGGCTTGGAAGAACAGGTCATTTTCCGAAACGAGATTTTCCTCGATGAATTTATTGGTGAAGGGATGTGAGCTGAATTCCTGCCATGTAGAACCGATCCAGCTAGATAGACGACATGAGATCCTCATGGGAACTTTTTCATCGGGATGATTCTTGGGAAGGTCTATATTTCCAGCCTCGAGTGTCACAATTTGCCTATAGAGATTTACCCGGGATGTCCAGCGACTCCGGATTTGCTTAATAACACTGGACATGGATGTCTGAGAGAGATCATCGGATGCCAGGACATCTCCCTTAGGTGACATTTCCAGGCCACAGACGCGCTGAGCCCATCTGTAGGGCTTCCCTAGTCGCTTCTCTAGGAGCATTGAGATCATCCGATTGGCCTCGAGTCCAACAGCTTCCAGCTGAAATTTGCTCCTGGAACTCGGACTTTCGCTACCGTAGTCATCAGGGAAGAGACAATTTAAGAGACTTCCAGGATTTATGACGTCTCCTGCACTGACACCGACGTTTTGCACCTCCCGGACTTTGCACCGGGCAGCCACGATTCCCAATTCCGGAAGGAAATTGAAGATGATGGAAAGGATTCCCTTGCTTTTGTCCTTGGAGGAGAGACTGACTGTGACACTCAGAGGATGGGGCTTGAAGAGATTTGTGCGCTTCTGTTCGAGAATCAGTGTCTTGGACAGACGTCCACGATGATGACTCTTATCGGCCTCATTGTCTTCATTGTCCGAATCAGCTGGATTGTCCTCGGAGTCTTCCTGAGTTTCCTTGGTGGAATCTTCAATTTGTTTGGCTTCCTCCTCGTCCCCGTCAATTGATATGGCCATGTATTTATCGCAGGCATCTGCAAATCCCTGAGCATTCGAATAGAACAGATACAGAGGACGTGGAAGAAGTCGTGCGAGCTTCTGCACTTCCCATTCCTTCTCCACTCCCATTTCCAGAGCTTCCTGGAGTGGACGAGTAGCCTTAAGGAGACTCTGTAGCCGAGGAGCCAATGATGCCAAACGCTCAGCCTTACTGTTTATGTCCTCAGCCACCAATTCCTTCGATGCCTGCAAATCCTTGTAGAGCGTCGCCAGTTCCTTCCGCTGCTGCAATTCCCACTCCAGACGTGCCAATCTTCGAGCATGCTCGTCGTTCTTGGTTTTTTCCGGACGGGAAATGCTCTCTGGAGCTTTTTCATAGAATTCCTCCACGGAAACTAGGTCAATGTCCTCATCCTGACTCTTGAATTGATAGCAACGCTGCACTTCACGCTTCAGATGATCAGCCTCATACAGGAGATTCTGCAGCTGCAGACGATTGCTGTCAACATTGAGCTTTTCCCGATGCAGTGAATCTCTGCCCGATCTTATGCGTAGCTTATCCAGACGATTGAGTTTCTTCAGCAACACCACCATCATGGAACCATCCACGCGTTTCTCAGCAATCTCATGACGATTCTTTTCCGGATCCTTCTTCAGGGCATACACATCAGAAAAGATCTTACGCAAATCCTCACAAGTTTGATGATACAGCTTGGAATCTTTCTCTGGAGATCTCTTAGAAGCCTCCTGCTCCTCGAACTTGATGGCATTCTGTAGAAAAAAGGGATAAAAAATTCTTACCTTCCAGGAAAATATCAAAAACAAAATCACCATACCAAGTAAACATTTTCCTCTTTGGAAATCTTCGAGGGCGTTGTATCATTGGATGAGGATGAAGTCGTGGTCCTCCTGCGCTTCTTCTCACTGGATTCCTTCTCAGAAGTTTCCTTATTGACCATTTTTTAGGATAAATTACTCTTGTCCGGGAACCTGGACGCACTTCCACTTGTCACTCAATTGAGGTTATGCGCATGCGGGCTGCGCGGGGAATCCGGGGAAATCGATGAAATTCATCGTGTTCAAGGGAGAGATATTAAGGTGAAAATGTGTACATCACTTCCAGACACTTCCACAATTTTGTATGGAAAAGCTCTTTACACTTCCAACATTTCAGAAGACTCCCAAAAATGCTGCATTCAATACTTCTTGCACTCCCATGCACTCTTCGTGCTTAGGAATCAATAATTTATTTATTTATTATGAAAAATCTAATTAAGCTTTATATATTTTGCTTATATTTTGAATTTCTTGCAGCAGATAGTCTTTCACACTAATGATATTTTAACCCATTCAGTCAATGTACCAGAAATACTTGAGATAGAATGTTCATATTTTGGGATTAGTTTCCTACAGATTAATAGATGATTTTTTTGAAAAGAAAACTTTTTTATTTATTACGGGGGTGCGGGGAGCCCCTGTCAAACACACGTCTTAACGGTCGCTGAATTTAAATTCTGTGCCTTAATTCATTACAAACTCTATTGATTTAGATAGAGTATCTATCCAATAAAACAAATTGGCAACTAGAATTCAAATCAGAAAAGAGGATGAAGGTCAATTTTAACAAATTCGATGGGATGTCGAATTTTCCGTCCGCCATTTTGAGCAAAAATTTTGCATGACCCTCCGCGAAGAAAGAAAACAATAACAAAATGTATTTTCATCTCTGTCAGACCATTTTTCCTAAGTAATTGAAGAACTAAAGTTACTAAAAATCCATTCCCGACAGCAATTCGGATAAAAGTTCCCCAGAAATAAATCATCTAAAATCACTCAATTTGCGTATGATGTATAATACCATGGTAAGGAATGGATTAATATTATCTGTGTTTTACAACCAACAGAATTTCTTTCTATGAATTTTCCAAGAGAGGGGAAGATTTTTCAGGTTCGTATTAAAAAAGGAGTCCAAGATTTAAGACTTTTTACTGAATACCACACAAACCGAATCAATTATATCACTATATAAAAAAAAATCTCTTACTTATTTGGTTCGTAATTCTGCCTCACAAAATTCCTGGAAGTCCTTGGATTTTCCTCTACAGGAAAATGAAAATGTACTAGCATTTTTTACGAATGTGTCCGGTTTAACTCTGCTTCGTACCATTTTTTCCCACCTTTGTAGGCCTCATTTTCCCCTAAAACATTACATCGGACACCAAAATTTGGGCATCAATACTTAGATGGAACTTTCATCTACTTGTTTTCACCATTTGTAGGAGGTATCACGCATTAAAATTCAATTATAAGCTATTTTTCTAACACATGTTTTTTGACACTCAAAAACCCATTTTTTCCGTGCATTCTGACAGTCAGTTCAGAGCTCGGTTAGGTGTGATTCTCTTATAATCACACCTATTGTAATCCTCGGATTTTCTCTGACACTTCCAAACAGTCTTACAGAACATATTTCGGATATAACTGATTTCGAAAATTACCAGCCACCAATTTAAAATGAAATGTGGGAAGTTCCACTTTAAAACAAGGAAAATTGGATGAAAAATACTCGAAATACACCGAAGTGGCAATAAAAGAATCACATCTACCATAAACAGTCTAGTTTCATTACAGCACAAATCAGAAAGCAGCAATCACACCTATTGTAATCCTCGTATTTTCCCTAATACTTCGAAACTGTCTTACAGAACATTTTTTGAACATCAGTGATTCTTAGAATTACCAGTGATTAATTTAAAGTTAAATGAGGAAAACTCCGCTTGAAAACAAAGCAAATTGTATGAAAAATTCTACCATACACCTACCATAAGCAGATTTAGGCTTGATGTTTGATTTGACAGAAGCGAAACAAAAACATCTGATGAAGTCTCACTTTGCTGTGGAAGTGCGTGTTTTTCTTCGAGATTTTCTTGAAAAATGTTGTAATATCCCAATTTTCTTGTCAACTTGTTCAGTGGAATCTCTGGATGGGTCAAAATATCCAGAGCGGCATGCACAGTGTGACCTAAAACAGTCAGGAATTCTCAGAGTTGGTGGTCAATAATTTTGACTGATATTTTTACGAATCTGCAGAGAAGGCAATCTTTGTGAAATTTCCTCCGCCCACAAAAATGTCCCCCTTCGAGCGAAACATTTTCACGGTAAATATTAACCCTGATAAACCTTCTATAACTTGGAATGTTGTTTTTCTTCGAAAACACTCTTGAAGCGTGAAAAAATGCATAAAATAATACACATCGGAATTACGATTTTAGACCCATTTTTTTATTTTTGCTCCTAGGACCCAGGAAAAAGGCCTAGGCTCCCAAGTTTGTCAGGAAATGTGAGATATGGGATTAGCTATTAGAATATATGACCATGGATGATATTCATTTAGTAACTTGGAAAAAATCAACATTTACGAACCTGCGACGTTACGAAGGTGCAAAACCTCCCCTATTGTCGTTTCTAATTTATTGAAACCAAAGAATTCATTTGTGATGAATGAATGAAAGAATGAATTTGTGATTGAAACTGTATTGAAAAGTCTATAAGAGACCAAAAGTACGAGTTCAACGAGTGCAACAACTAATTTAGCGCAGTATCGGCCATTTCTTGACAATGTTACATTCGAAAAATCAGGTAGAAAGAATGATAAAAAAATACTTTTTAATTTTTTTCTTTTTGCAAATGACTTGCTTTCAATTCATAGATATTATTTATGCATTTAAAAAAAATTATTTAATACCGTATCAAAAATAATTGTTTTCCAAAAGTTGATTAATCCGCTAAAAGTTTATTGTCACATTTAAAAAGGTTAATTGAGTTTACTCTGAAAAAATAGACAGGATAAACGCCAATTCCAAATATGAAATTCCAGATATGAAATGAAGTTACGACAAATGCTGATTTAACTGACGAATAGTCTGCAAAATACGAAAATAAACAGAGAATACTTTATTTTCGGACACTCCCACTTCCAAAGACTTCCAAGCACTTCCAAGCACTTCATATCCCAGCTGTACACCACTTCCAACCTAATATCTCCCCCTTGACCATGTTATTTACATAATTGTTACTTATCAGTTTTAGTGACCAAGAGTTATCAAAACAAAAGGCAGCTAGTGCTAAAAATGTTGCGACAATCTCCAAAATTAACTGTAAGTAAAAATCAGTAAAAATCTTGCATAATCCCCATCCAGAATTCAAAGAAATTGCTATTTCCCAGGTGCTCGTGCGATGTAAGCATGACAGCGCTAGTCTGACGAAAATTCGAGAGCGCCTGGCCACGGGACCAAATTTCCAGGACTTTGTGCAGAATCCCACGCACAGCCGGAGTGAGTGGGAGGAATACGAGGGAAAGCTGAGGCGGGAGAAGAATGAGACTGAGCGCTTGAGGTTGCCTCCATGGCTAAAAACAACAATTCCAATTGGGAAGAACTTCAGCAAGATCAAAGAGCAGCTCAGGGAACTTAATCTGGCCACAGTGTGCGAAGAAGCCCGGTGTCCAAATATCGGGGAATGTTGGGGAGGTGGAGAACATGGGACTCAAACAGCCACAATAATGCTAATGGGAGATACCTGTACACGTGGCTGTAGATTCTGTTCGGTCAAAACAGCCCGGAATCCTCCTCCATTGGACACTGAGGAGCCTAAAAAGACAGCCAAAGCCATTGCCAGTTGGGGACTGGACTACATTGTTCTGACATCTGTGGACAGGGACGATCTGGCAGATGGAGGAGCAAATCACATTGCTGAAACTGTCCGGGAGATTAAAAAACGCAATCCTAACATCTTCGTGGAGTGTCTTGTGCCGGACTTCCGCGGGAATAGGGACTCCGTGGTAGCAGTGGCAGAGTCTGGCTTGGATGTCTATGCCCACAATATTGAGACAGTTGAGGATCTGACACCATTCGTGAGGGATAGACGAGCAAACTACCGTCAAACTCTGAAAGTCCTCAAAGAAGCTAAAGACATCAATCCGAATCTCGTCACAAAATCCTCAATTATGCTGGGCCTTGGGGAGACAGATGAACAAATTGAGCAGACAATGAGGGATTTACGGGATGCAGGAGTTGACTGTCTCACTCTTGGCCAGTACATGCAACCCACAAAGAGGCACCTCAAAGTCAATGAGTACGTGACACCGGCGAAGTTTAAACAGTGGGAAGAGAAGGGCAATGAACTAGGATTCCTTTATACCGCCAGTGGTCCCCTTGTGAGGAGCTCCTACAAAGCCGGCGAATTCTTCATTACCAGCATCCTCAAGAGTCGTCGTGAGAAGAAATCCAATAGCCATTCAGAAGCTTCTTAGTCCAATTTAAAGAATTTTACTAGGAAAATCTCGTGAAATTTCAAGTTTGCGTGCATGAAAATTAATAAAATTAATAAAAAAATTGTTATGTTTGTTCAGCAAAAAAGTTTTATTTTATTAGCATTTCAGTGGTTCATAGGGGAAAGTACTCTCCCTTCGAACGTTCATGCCTTCGAATAATGTGATTTTTTTTTATTTTTCCTAAGAGAATTACATATAATTATCACGCAATTATCAATAAATTGATAATAAACAAACTAATATTTAATAAAAATGTGCAAGTTTCTTAGGAAAAATAAAAGAAAATTCACATTATTCGAAGGCATGAACGTTCGTGGGGAGAGTAATTTCCCCTACCCCATTCACCTGGCAGACTTGGCATTTGAAGCATTTGCTTCATGCTCTTCATGCTCATGTTGTGGGATCTGCATCATTTTACGTCTTTGATTTTTTTTCAGGAAACGTGTGACTTAATACTCTAATTATAAAATATTACAATATCAGACTCTATAAACATTAACCCTTTAACGACCGACGAGACACTTTTTACGGACTGAAAATCAACAATAAAAATTAAACTGAGAAATATAATCAATGATAAGTTTTACATCTAACCTTGGAAAGTCCAACAGAGTCTGATTCGGTGTATTTTGTGCTTCTATGAACAATAGGGACAAAAATAGCCCAAAAATTTAAAATAATTTTTCTGACAATACCAATGAATAATAATTTTCGCTTTAATGAAAAATATGACGTATGAGTATTGTAGTTTTTATTGCCAAAAGGGTTTTGCTTAAAAAAAAATTGAAAGTATAAAAAATAAATAAAATCAATTATGAATTTGAGAATTTAAAAATTCGCCATTTTTGAGCTTAAATATTTATGCGCACACACTGCAAGGACGGGGCACCAATTTGATTTTGACTCCACAAGGATTATCGATGCTCATTCACACCGAGAGAAGAGATTGTTCCTGAAGGCACTTTGGATCAAGAAAAAGATTGACCGGATTGTAAACAAAAGAGCGGAATGTGCAAGCCAGAGGAACCACTACTAAAGGAAAAAGTCGTTTTTGCATTTGAATCTGGCAACACTAAAAAAAGTGGCTGGTGTTGCATTTAATTTTTAATGTTTTTAGGAATTTTTATTATTCTTGAGGAATTCTTCTTGCCTAATTTTGTTGAAAGAGGTCTAATGAATATAAAAAATGCGATAATTGTGATAAATTTGTGAAACTTGCGTGTTTTTTTGAGACCAAAAGACAATGGGTTAACGAACACTAATACAAAATTGGAAAATTTTAATGTTTCTTATAATATTTTTATTCTTTTCTTCCTTTACATTGAAAAAGAAACTATTCTAGAATCCTTACAATGTAAGAGATGTGAGATTTATCCCTTTTTCTAGAAGGATAAAAAGGATTTTTTCGAGTCAATGACACTTATGGTGATCTAATGGAATGAATTTCGGTGTCCGGAGGGCTTCGAAACAGCACACGGATTGTCTGGGAGGCTACCTAGTACTTCTAGGGCCCCCTCCAGAGAAGTTAGAATGCCAGGATGATTAAGAAAAACCCCCAAGAGCCCCAAAACAAATGAAAAATGTAGTTTGCATGCTCTTTTTGCAGGGCAATTTTCACACTAAAAATACACAAGAAAAAACAGGAAAAATCACAGAATTTTCTCACAAATCTCTTCACTGGAAACTTCTTTAATAATTTGTAATGAACTTACTGGGGAAATTCACTTACTTCCGTGCAAAATGACGTAAAAACATCAAGAGAAATGTCCTAAAGGGCACTGTCCGCCATCTTCTATTTGACAACTGAACCATCTTGGTGCATTTCTTCGAGCAAAGCAAGCACTTTTTCAAGACATTTTCCTGAGGATTTTTCACGGACAATATAAAAAATAAATAGTCACAAATGCTTCCAAAACTCTCCAATTTTCTTTTCTAATTCATAAATCACCGATATTCCACGTGATTTTCATAATTTTCCACGAATTATGAAATGTTGCAAAAGTCGCTGGGTGACCCATATTTAGCCCATTTTTACTATCAAATCACGCCTTTTAATCAATTCTATGTCACTAAACTAATTCTAAAAACTATTTTCTTTATGTTTACACCAATTTATATTGGAATTTCATTAATTGAACTTCATAAATTGGCTTTAAAAATCAATCTCGGCGACGTTTTTTTCAAATCCTGGCGACGACCACTACAAAAGCAGAAAAACGACTTTTTCCTTCAATGTTGGTTCCTCTGTGCAAGCATCAGTGCAGCATATGCAGCTTTGCTCGATGAGATGGATGACATGCATGCAAGATGATTAGGAAACAAGTTTAGAAATCCAAAAACTTGATCCAAACTGCCAATTTAAGATAATTATTCAAAGAAGGTCAAACTCCAGTTTCCCGCACAAAGAAAACCAGAATAGAGCGCCAAGAAAAAGAAAATTTATTATAGACAGAAAATAGGAAAAATAGGAGACTCTCGCTGTAGAATTTTTGTTAAGTGTGTGACTCGTGATATCTGTATCCAATGAAGACATCCGTTCTGTCCCGAATTAAGACGTTGCCCCAGATGTTTTGTGACATTTTCGAGTAAGTGTGAAAAAGAGTTAATGTAAATCAATATTAATTTTTGAATAAAAACATTTCCTTCAGCCACTGAAGAATGTGCGTAGTGCACCGAAAGCTTTGGGAAAAAAAATGGGAAGAAAAGACTTCTATTCTGGGCTATTCCTCTCCCACCCGACGAACACCGGATTAACTCTCAAGAAGTGATAATACGTCGGTCTTTCTAATAGTTAAATATTTACTATATAACAAATAGCTAAAGACTTGCAAAAACTATTCTAGATTCCTTCAAACCTTCTACTTTACACTTATGTACAGACATAGGAAAAAAACCTTTAGGTAAGTCAGGAAAAATTATTTCTTTATGGGACACCGGTGTTCCAATCGTCCTTAAAGGGTTAAAGAGGAATATAACAGAAAAAAATTGAAATGTTCGAAGTCTGAAGGCTTCCCCTACCTACAGCTTAAAATGCAAAATTATCGTAAAATGTTCAACATAATCTATACTCAACACCATATACAGTAGACTCTCTCAAATTCGGGTATAAAGGACCGAAATGTCAGCCGAATTAGGCAGAAATTCGGGCGACATGTGCATTATAGATATTGAGTTTACACACTGATATATCGTAAATTGCATGAAAATCCCTCAATAATGCAAAATCACATCAAAACTAAGACAAACCATGCTAAATTTGAGCACCAAAACAAACTTTTTTCAAATGTAACCGCTGCCTGAATTAAAAAGTAGCCCGATCTTAAAAGAGCCGAATTTGCGAGAGTCTACTGTAACTAAATCAATTAAATTAAAAATTATCTTTTGGTAAATTCTCAGTTTATTACCAATTTATATCTGATTGGATTTAGCTTAAACTTATCTAAAATTTCCAGACCTTTCAAATGAGTCCGGACATGCCCCAATTAATTGAGAAACAGCTCTAGGGAGAGTGTTTCTTGACGTTCTTAACCGTTTTTATGAGTTTTTGCTAAATTTAAAGAGAAAAAAAAAAGAGGAATGACAAAGCATCCGAGGCTTAAAATTTGTTTATAAATCATCATAAAACCATCTTCAAGAAGAAGGCACTTAAAAATCATTAACATTTTAATTATTTATTGGACCAAACCCGGTTAACTCTTTCCGGACCGCAGCATATGCTGCAAGCCAATTTCACAATTTTTAATCAAAAATATCTAAGCTCAGGAATTAATTGAGGTCCTACAAAAAATATCTCACATTCGGACATCCTTATAGTTTGTAATCATCCACAAGAATCGGATTTATATTAGTTCTGAATAATTAAAAAAACATTGTTTTTCATAGAATATTCATATGCTTCTTTGGGTACTAGAGTCCCAAAAGAGACGAAAGAGTTAAAATTTGAGCCTTTGACCTTGAATAAATTCAAGGTGGCGATTTTTCCGGTGAAAGGTGTCGACGTCGAAATGTTCAGCTGGATTACCTCCAAAAGATATCCGAAAATTAACGAAATCACACATAAAGAGGGGTGGGGGGGGGGTTAGAAAGTGAGAGCTTAGCTTCGAAATTATATAATTTTAAAAAGGTCATCGAAGACCGGAAGTCGATATCTCTTACCGTTTCAATTTTATATGGGTTAAAATTTTATCACCGCCTGTGCCCGGTGCAGTTAGTTTCAAAATTACAAGGCGTTTGAAAAAAATCTAAATTTAAGCAAATTCGTTTAAAATTAAGCCCTCCAATGTGGATGAACTTTGTCCTTGAATAATTCAGGATAGTGATTTTTTCGGTAAATGGTTCTGAAGGACGAAATCGACGAACGCGAACTAACTACAAACCATATCCGCGAAAATGAACTAAATCACCATCAGGGTCCCTTTTGAGATAAGTAAAAAAATCATATTTTTATGGGTGTGAAAGGGGTGCGGTGGGGGGGGGTACATTTGGAAAGTTATTTCGCTAGAGAATGTTGACTAGTCAATATATCTCACCGCTTAGCTTAGAAGTTAGGATGATGAGAAGTCGAAAAAAATTGGATTGTAGAAACTGCTTTCTTTGTAAAAAAAAAAATATGATAGATACCTATAAAAAATAATTTTCTTTATGAGACACTGGTGTTCCAATCATTCTAAATGAGTAACTCGACACCCTTTAATAGAAGCTCTGTAATGAGCCCATTTTAAATAAAAAATACTTGTGAAATATCTTTATGATAAATGCAAAACACAAATAAATAAATATTTTAAGATTAGGATTATGGGAAGTTGAAAATTTATTAAATTAGAGGAAAGCGTGCTACCTTCGGACGACTGAAGCTTCGGACAATTCAAGTTTTTTTAATGTTCTTAATGGATTTGACCCATAGCTCTATTCTCAAAATTTAAGTCATTTGACTGGCTCTTAAAATATGAAATTATAATGTGTAAAAGTCAGTAAAAACATTTTGAAAAAAATTTGTTCTTTTTAAAGTCCGCTTTCCCCTACCTAAAATAAGGGAAATCTACCATGCTTGATACGATACCAAGCTTCGTAAGGACTAAACTTTTCCTATGTTTCTGAATAAATGTGACTCTACAATATATTTTTAAAAGGCAAAATATAAACGAGCAGTAAAAAATGCAAAATGGGCAGTAAAAAATTAAAAATAAGCAGTAAAACGTCTAATGGTCAGTAAAAAACTGAAATCTTTACTAGAATGGTTCTAATTTTATATATTTAACTTTTAAAATAGTTGCAGAATGAAAAGCCCTTTATTTTCACTTGGCCAAAGTTTTGACGATAATATCACTGTTTCAAATTTTTTTGTTGCTGCTCAATTTTGACTTTTTACTGATCATTTATTTTATACAATGCCAATTTTAAAGTTATCTTTTATTTCGTTTAATAAACCCAAAAGGCTTAATGGTATCTGGCACGAAAGTTTTGCATAAGCAAATTGTACTTAATAACGCAAAAAATCAGAAAATAAAACACATTTTATGGTTCTCAAGATCCGGTTGTGGTACCGGGTTGATGAACTTCGTTAGTCCTATTGCAGGATATTTCACGTTTTTTTTAACATTTTCTTAATGATTACTTAACTTAGTTTAATAGCATAGAAGGAATGGTCACTAAAGTGCAAAAAATAGCGAAAATGAATTACAAAAATAAAAATAAGAAGCATATTTTCATAAAACATTGGAATCAAGCAATGGAAAAATAGCATGATGACCCAAACAAAAGAATATTCCAAAATTGTTGCACAAAGCTCAATGTTATCGAATTATTCCAGAAAATTTACCACAATTCGGTGGAGAAATGAATGTATTAAATGGAATAAAAGAATAATACTGAAGAACGCAAGCGCAAATTTTTGGTGTTTGACGTCGAACTTGGGAGAGCTTTGGTGGTGTGTCTTGAGGAATCAGTTCATTTTCATTAGATCCTCTGGCATCTGGGCAAACCAGGAGCAAGAAAAGACCAGAGTGAGTAAATTCCTCATATTCTCCCTCCACAAATAAATTCTTCCTGCGATTTTAAGAGGTTCAGGAGTCGTCTCTGAGATAGCATATGGTATCTATTGAAAAACTGGGATTGTGAGATACTTTGTAAATGCATTTTCTAGACAATGCCGACTGCCAGAAGGTTAATCTTGGGTCATGTGATGAGTGGTGTCTGTCACAAGATGAACCGGACGAAGCGTCTGCCTGCGGACTTGCTCGAGACTCCACTCAATCGTTGTCTCAGCACCTTGGACATTACTCTTCTGGGGGTGGGCCATATGATTGGAGCTGGAATTTATGTGCTCACTGGCACAGTGGCGAAGGAAATTGCTGGTCCCGGAATCATCATTTCTTTTATTCTAGCTGGATTTGTTTCCATGCTGGCTGCTCTCTGTTATGCTGAGTTTGGAACAAGAGTACCCAAAGCGGGCAGTGCCTATATCTATTGTTATGTTTCTGTTGGTAAGTTTAAGTTATTTACTTGTTTGAGGACTTTTTCATGGTAAATCTATTTAAAAACCATGGAAAAAATTTTGAAAATTCAAAGGATAAAAATAATTTTAAATTTTTAAATTTTTCAATATGAAAATTTTATTTTAGGAACACAAAGTTTTCGTACATAAAATTATTATCTTTAAGAACTTTTTATATATTGTAAAGATTTTTTCGCATCGCTGCTTAGAAGAAGGAAAGTGGTTCATGGTTAATATGGTCCATGACAATAATCCAATGGTTAATTTTATGGATACACTCTTGAATTTAACTCAATTGCACTAAATTAGAGACATTCACCTCTTTATCTAGAGCAAAATTGACCAAAGTGAAGGCCTGAGAGCATCAGGCCCTGAATTATGATTATAATTTTAATGCCCGAGGAATATCTTTCCGTTTCTAAGAATTTATCCTTGATTACTCCTGATAAAATCAGTAAAGATAAGATTTAGATTTATCGAAGAATATCACAAAACGGTTTTAGGGTAAGTGTGCCAAATTCCGGCCAGCTTGCAATTCCGGCCACCTTTTTTATTACTCGAATTTCCATGAAGTTTTAGTTTTTATATACTCTATACAATGCAAAAAAACAGAAAATATAATTTCGACAAACAAGATGACGTGAAACAAAGATTGGAAGAAATCCCGAAGGGCAAGGAACTATGAGAATAAAGGTGGCCGAAATAGGGGACCAAAGTCATGTTTACATTTTTATTAATTTTAAAATGTACTAAGAATGATTTTAGAGAAAATAAAGACGATAAATCGTTAACAAGTTTTCAAGCAACACTCCTTAAGAAAAAGGAATAAAAAAATCAATTTGTATTGAAAATATTACATTTCAATTTTGAGACTTTGACGCTTGCATGCAACTATGCCGAAATTAGGCACACTTACCCTAGATGATATTTTATTTCAAAGGTGAATTCTGGGCTTTTGTAATTGGATGGAATATCCTCCTGGAGCATATGTTGGGTGCTGCCTCAGTGGCACGTGCTTGGAGTGGATACGTTGACTCTATGGTAGGTGGGCTTGTGTCCAATGTCACTATATCCATCACTGGTGAGATGCACGAGCAACTTCTAGCCAAGTACCCTGACATCCTTGCCTTTCTGGTGTGCATAAGTTATGCCGTGGCACTAGGTTCCGGAGCAAAAGCCACTGCCGTACTCAATGGTCTCCTGACTGTTGTAAATCTGGCCGTGATGACAGGTGTAGTTGTTCTGGGTTTCTGGCATGCTGATATTCGCAATTGGTCTGCTGATGAAGGAGGATTCATGCCATATGGTATTACTGGAGTGCTAGCTGGTGCTGCTACCTGCTTCTACGCATTTGTAGGCTTCGACAGTATCGCTACATCTGGAGAAGAGGCTCGAAGTCCCTCCACTTCTATCCCTCTTGCCACTATAATGTCCCTAAGCGCTGTGACCATTGTTTACGTGCTTGTAAGTGCTGCCCTAACATTAATGGTACCCATTCGTAGTATTCATCCAACGGCCGCTATTCCGGAAGCATTTGGAGCCTTAGATCTCCCTTGGGCTAAGTATGCCATCTCAATGGGTGCTCTCTGTGGCATGACAACAACTCTTCTGGGCTCTCTGTTTGCTCTACCCCGATGCATGTACGCTATGGCTTCTGATGGACTACTCTTTTCATGTTTTGGGGCAGTCAATGCCAAGACTCAGGTGCCACTGCTAAATCTCGCCGTAGCAGGCTTTCTAAGTGCCCTGCTGGCCCTACTCTTTGACCTGGAAAAACTTGTGGAATTTATGTCTATTGGTACACTTCTCGCCTATACCATTGTCAGCGCTAGTGTCATCATCCTGCGTTACAGAGCTCCAATGGCAGATTCTGGAACAGTTTTCGCTCCTGATACTCCCGAAGATGATCACTCCTCGCAGTCTAGCATTGATACAGCATCACCTACCAGTGATGTCATTGAGATGGCCCTTACGGGTAAGCAAAATAATTTGGCCGTTAAGTCGCCATTTTTGACGCCATAAAAATAAATCTCTCTAGGTCGCTTGAGGCCTCAATTTCGATGGCTCGAACCTGTGTTGGGTCGCTGTGAGCCAGGAGCTGCAGCATCCACAGCTGTTCTTCTCTTTACTGTGTTCAGTGTTGCCATTTGTCTTCAGTTGAAGGTGTCATGGACAGAATTGCTACATGGCACTTGGTGGGCTCTTTGTCTCTACGGTTTTCTCATTTTCTGCCTGGTGGCATGTGTAGTGGTTATTGCTGCTCATCATCAGAATGTCCGACACTTGGACTTTAAAGTTCCCCTTGTACCGTATATTCCATGTCTTAGCATTTTCTGCAACATCGAATTAATGGTGCATCTGAGCCTCCTTACGTGGATTCGTTTCTTCATCTGGATTTCCGTGGGAATGCTCGTGTATTTCCTGTATGGTATCCACCATAGCAAGGAAGCTGAGGACTGTGGAACATCGTATTCCATGCTGATGACTTCTGCAGAGGCCAGCAAAGGACACTGGGGTGCTCTTCAAACTAAATCATCAGCAAAGAGCACTCCTGCCAAAGACGACAAAAAACCCATCATTGAGGAAGAAGAAGTGCCAGAGTAAATCCTTAAAATTCTATTCATCCTTCATTTTAGTCAAATGTGCAGATATCTTCTACAATTCTGTCTAATTCCTCAATTGTCTACGCGAAGGGGATGTAGGATTAATGATTAATTTAAAATGAAATTATCTTCCCTAACAAAGAATTTTTTTTCATTATTATTAGTGAGGATAATTAATTCTGAAATTTGAAAGAGGTTAAGTTGTAGAATAAGGTTATGTTTGAAGTTACATAGCCTATAGATGCGCACTCATAAGATTGTGATTTTTAAATATATTTTTCCATAAAAATTCTGGATTTAAGAGTACAGAGACAATTTATAAATGTTCCAAATTAAACATTTTACACATAATAGTTTTCATGGTTATGTTTTACATAACCACAAATTTATGTAGGGTTCTTGTAGTGAAACAATATTTTCAAAAGCTCACTTCAATTAATTGTTTTATTTTGTTTTAATTTTTTTCAGTTATCAGTGAAATACATATACTGACAATAATTACTTTTAGGTTAAATAACTTCAAATAAAACCTAACTTTCAACATAACCTCTCTTGTTTGTTTCATAAATCTTCACTAAAAATTTTTACTTTATTTAAGAACGTTAAAATTAAGTACCTCGACCAATAATGAAAGAAAAACAAATATTTTACCACGATCAAACCTATCGCAAAAAATAGATCAATTATGTATTTTCTTCAAAGCATTACTTTTAAAATGGCTTTGTGAGACCAATATTAAAATTACCACTTGAAAATTGGATCATAAAAAAAGTGGTGATAATGATACAAAAGGTCATAGTATTTCGGAACGTTCGAACTCAAGATTTTTGTATAATGTTCTAAACATTGCTTGAATAATATTTTTTTTTAATCATGAATATGGTAAAGTGCCCTCGCTCGACCGGTTCCTCGTCTCGACCGGTAGATTTATATATTCAATTTATTTATATTTGCTATAATATTTTGCGTATGATATAACATTGATAGGTCAATTATTCCATGAATAATACGAACCAGTGACAAATTCATAGAAATCGACGAAATTGACCATCAAACACTCAAAAATTGACCCACCGGTCGAATTGAGGAACCCGGTCGAATGACGGTACTTTACGTTATCGCATTCACTATAATAAATTTTCGATATTTTTTCCGTTCTTAATGATTCACAATCAATTTGAAAGAATTTATAGATCACTTAAAAGATCGCACAAAGTAGCTGAAAAATAATGATAATAATACAATTGAATTTCGAAAGAGAATTATCGGTTCATTACCGGTTCATAATCAATTCATTTGGGTGTACCTCAATCGATCAGAATGGGCATCGGATCTATAAGATCTATGTCTAGAGATCTTTGTTCGGCCTGCGCACAGGAATTCTTAAAGAAAAATGTTTAACTACTTACATAATATTTCAGAATAATTTAGTCAAAGCACTACAATTGACCATATCCAAACTTAGTAACATGAACACGCAAAAAGTATTCCCATTTGAAGTTAGCACACTGGGCAATTTTAGTTGATCTGTACAAGAATAATACGAAAAAGGAACGTACAAACGAAACTAAACAAAAATAAAATTAATAATAAATTCATTACTGTTTCATAAGCGTTAGGAGAGAGAATAAAACTTGTAAAGAGGCAACGAATCCAAATTTCACCCAAACGGTTTAGAAATCATCTACACAGTTCTATGATCTGACATTGGGAAATTGTTAAAATGAATGAATCAAGTTCACTTTTTGTATAAACAAAAAATTGATCTAGATAATCTCCAAAACATCTTTTCATGTGAGTCCCCTGAAGACCCAGGCCACCCAGGCTGACCTTCGAGAATATTTAGCCTGTAAAATCTATTATTAATAGATTTGTCCAAAATATTCATACACTGACGGCTTACGATCATCGATTTTACAGGTATATTAGGTGAGATTCTTAACAATCTCACCTACTATAATCCTAACAAAATTTCATGTCGTCCGATCGACCTCAAATTTGGCCAAAATGTGTTTCGCCACTTCCTGATTCCGAATATATATGTGGCTAAGTTACGTTCCCGGCCGGCCTGGTCGGCCGGCCGCTCTTTGGAGCTTAATAGCTCCTAAACTAAAAAAGATATCGACTTGCGGTTTTCGGCAAAGGTTATATATCGGGTGAAAATTGCAACTTGGTGCATAGACCCCCCACCCCCACCCCTCCTTCCGCCATTTTGAAGACCCCCCCTTTTTTTCTCAATAGCTCCGCCCCTATGGCATTCAGCGGACTCAAATTTTAGTATGTTATAGCTGGGCCTTAGAGCTTTCCATCAATACCAAACTTAAGGTCCCCCGACCCCCCTGACCCGAGCTATAAGGGTCCAAAAAAAATTTCTTAAAATGGCCATAACTCCGGTTCTAATCATCAGAATTTAAAAAGTGAGGGCTTTTTGGAAAGCTCTCGTGAAATTCCACTTCCCCTTCTAACATCGCAAGTTCATAAAACCACCGCTAGGGGCGCTTTTTTTAAAAAGAAAATTTTTAAATCTTAAAAGTTAAATAACTCAAAAATTCCATTGTGCATCGGGCTGAAAATTTAGTATGTTGTAGCCGTTGATTATACCTATCAAACAAAAAAAAACCCTAAGGCGATCTAAAACCCCTGACCCGAGCTATAAGGGGTCAAAGTTCGAACATTGACCGGCCTCTATCTCCGGTTCTAATTAACATAGCGACCTAAATTTGACCTTTTTGGTTTCGTCTCGATGAGCACTTTCAGATGGAAGTTCAAAAAGTCACCACAGGTGGCGCTGTGATAGCATCAAAATTCATCGAAATTCAAAGTCACTTTTCTCAAAAACGGCATTGTGCAAGTTAATGAAATTTTAGTATGTTGTAGTCCAGTCTAGGAAGTTTCCAAAATGGTGCGTATGCGCGCTGTGGTTTCAATAGAACCGGAGATATGAGGGGTCAAAGTTCACGAAATTCAAAAAATCATATCTCCGGTTCTATGTGACCGATTTTGATGAATGAGGGCTTAAACGAAAGATCTTACCAAATGCTACAGCTTTCTAGAATATTTGAACTTCGTGGGACCAACACCAGGGGCGCCACAGTCGAAAAACCAATTTCAATATCACATAACCTCAATTATCTCGACTGTCGCTGAACCGATTTTGATGATTACTTCGACATAATTGTAGAGGACATTTGTCTCTACATTTCGTCCATACATCATTTTCCGCTCAGACTATGCTATCACTCCGATTTTGCCGTTTAAGTGTGAAAAAATTGATTTTTCCCATAATAACGCTTTGAAATCACTCAGATGCCAATTTGACTGCCTCTACTCCACCAAGACACTTAAAATAGGGGTTTAAATGGAAAGTCCCGCAAAATACAACAATTCTTTAATATAGTTGAAGTTCAATAAATGAACACTTGGGGCACTCTGGATGAAAAAACGAGTTAAGAAACAAAAAACCTCGCTTATCTTGGCTTCTGAGTAATCGATGAGATTATGTTCTATAGGAAAATTATAGAGTACATTCTGGTCTACATTTCACCCATATATCACTTTTCTGTCAGTTCATCCAAATCCTTGGCATTTTGGTTCAAATACAAAACTTGTATAATTTCACGAATTTTATTCAAGATAACTGAATGGCGTCTCCCAACTTCAGCTCCAAATCGAATTTGCATGCACTCCGAGTTAGCTCACGTTAAGAATCTCACCTACATAAGCCGGTTAGGATTATCTGTCCCTTTCAAGCAATATTGCCATTCGGATGAGCAATTTGTGAAATAGATTTTTTCAGGATGTTTGCATCAATTTTTCCGCAATTACAAAAATGTCATAAAAAGGTCTGCTAAAGCCTTTTTCTTTAGGTTTAAGTGACATATTTAGCATCAGTGGGCTTCAATGTATCAAACGAAACAATATTTGGTATCTCCTGTTTAAAATTTCGTCTGGAAAACTGGTGGCAATTAGTACCCCAAAAGTTGCTATATCTACCCAGACCGGGGCATGTGTAGCCAATGAGTCATACTTTTTTCATTATCCTCTCTATAAAAGTCAAGGATTTTAGAGCTTTGAAGAGTCCTGTACGGGTCGAGTTTTAGGGTTTTTCCAACCCGCATCCGCAATGGATTTGACCCGTACCCGATCTGATCCGTTGAAATTTAGTGCTGCCCGACCCGACCCGGCCCGCAAAAAAAATTTAATACGCGTACACACAGAAAAATTTTGACTCTAAATTTAATAATATATAAGATCCTGGGAACTTAAATTGGGCGTGAATCCCCGAGGCGTTTAAGTTTAAAAGCTCTGAGCGAAAAAAATGGGCTAGAATCCCTACCTCTTTCAAGTTAAGAGATCGGGAACTTAAGTTCTGCATTAGCTGGAAAATGAAAAATGTCTACAGACTTGCAAATTGCAACTAAAACTAAATAATCAAGGATTTAGAATTATGGCATTGGCATTCATTGGATGGGATTTGAAATTAAATTCCTGCGTGTTTCTGTTTAAGAATTTTCCATTTTTCTGTGTGTACCCGACCCGACCCGAAAAAAATATATAAATTTACCCGTCTCGAATGATATTAACCCGGAAATTATTAACCCAATCGAAATCTTCGCACACCATTTAAATTAAAGTATAATTAAATTAAAGTGATCAATATAAGTAATTCTAGAACTATTAATAATTTAATGTCAAGTTTCGTAGTGTGATAGCTTATAGAACATAAATTTCGTTTTTTTGGTTGATCTGCCAAGTTTGTTTTTAAATCTCAATAGCGAACACATACAATAATTTTAGAGCGGTACATTTGCAATTTATCATCTCGAAATTATTTTTTTCAATATATATCTTTTTTTTATTTCTCAAGTTGAACTACACTGTTTCATACTGCCAATATCCTAATGCTACTTATGAAACATAAAAACAATAGGCAAAACTTATCATTTTTTTTCACAAATCATGCGCGAAAAAAAGCCTCATTTGCTGGCTAAAAGTACCCCGGTCTCCCCTACATTTATTTATTCATTCAATTTCAATCACTTATCCTTATCGGGGTCGCAGGCCTAGGACACCCAAGTTATCTTCCCTCGCCTGTCGATCCACCGTAACTGCAGACCACCTTGTCCTCTGTCTCGGAGTCGCTTCCTCTCATAATAGCATGCATGACTTTCGTGGGGAATCATAGTCCATTCAAGCGCTGAAAATTACCATCGGAGTTGTGATTTTTCATGACGAAAAAGTAGCTCCTCAATCCCTAGTTTTTCAAGAACGACTACATTCCTCATTCGATCTCGATGTGTGATTCCAATTCCAACTAATATCTGACGGGAATTTAGTCAAATCATTATTATGGTTATAATTACGTTAAGCCGTCTTTCGGTTAAAGTCGTAAGTGAATCAGGGCATAACCCAGATTCAAATTGATTAATGAAATTTTAAAAACTTTAAAATCAAGAAATGGAATGAGTTCAATGGTTATTTTCGGAGTTTTTTTCAGCATTCCAAAATACTTGAAATTTAGATTCTAATGGGTCCGCCACAGCTTTTAGATCAGGAAAATTTTATAAAGTAAAAATTCACTTCTCTTACTTTCTCAAAATATTGCATAAATCCCACTCTTTCGGTCTCAAAATTGGACTGAACTAAATTTAATTTAATATAATGTTCAAAAGAAGAAGAAGAGTCCAAAGAGCAGGATAGACCTATGCAGACAAATTGAGAAAGAAAAGGATGTGAATTTCGATTTCATGAAATTTTCCTGATCTAAAAGGTGTGCCAGCGCCAAAATTGTCTGTTTGGTCTCAGAATCAAGGCTTAATTTCCTACTAAAAATTAAATTTAGATAAAGTATTAATTTAGCAATAGTCTAATTTTTAAGAATTCGTAATACACTCAAAGTTGTAGACAATTGATGAAACTCATGAAATCCACATTTCTCTGGCTAAAGAACTCTTCAAGGATGTCATGTAATTATATAAGAGTACCTATATCTTCAAGGCAGGGCATGAGGAATTTCTACCAGCCACATTCAGGGAGTTAGAGGCATATTTTACCTTCCTGAATGACCATGAAATTCCTATTCCTGCTTGAGAAATCCTAAAAAAAAAAATAATTTTAATCAGTATGTTGTGGATGTACATCAAAAATATATTGAGAATTATATATATACATACATAGTACTGTTGAGATTGTAATCCCTGAAATATATTATATGCAATATATTATCCAAAGTGTTTTATTCAGTGATTCCATTGCGACTCTCATTTTTGGAGGGGAAAAATGTTCCACCACGTGTTCGTAGCAGTTGGTCGTACAATTTCAAATGTAGTCAAGAGTGGAAGATGTGGAAGTATCTGCTGGCGCCTCTTGTGGGATTCCAAGCAACTTCCTGGCCTTGTCACTGAGAACTTATTTTTGTTTGAGTATTTTTATCAGTGATAAGGTGTAAATCCTGTTTTTTTCTGGGAAAATAGTGCGCAAAAACCGTAAGAATGATAGCTGGAGGACACGGTGATCCAAATCCTAATACGTCCTGGCTGGATTCTCGTGGGATGTGGTTGGCTTATATTCTTGGTGTCTTGGCTTTTCATGTGATTCTCCTGGCCATTCCTTTTGTCACAATTCCCATGGCCTGGACCATCACAAACCTCCTTCATAACCTGGTAAGATTACATTATGAAAAATACCTTAAATATTTTCATGATTATTGGGATTATCGACTATGCAGGCTCATCTGTACTTCCTGCACTCCATCAAAGGGGCTCCCTGGATGAGTACAGATACGGACAGTTGCAGTCAATTGACCCATTGGGAGCAGATTAACGATGGAGAGCAATTTACAGCAACCAGGAAATTTCTCACAGCTCTGCCCATTATTCTGTAAGTCTTACCTTTTCCAAGAATATCTCAAAATTAACCACCAGAAATTTGCAGATTCCTCCTGACCTGCATGTACACCAGGAATGACAATGATCATTTTGTGGCAAACTTTTTGTCACTCATCGTGGTTCTTCTGCCAAAAATGCCCCAATTCCATGGTGTCCGGTTATTTGGAATCAACAAGTACTAAGTTAACCAATTTGCGAATCGTTACTTAATTATTATATAAAATTCTGTTATCTCATAACGACAAAAATCTGTTATCATCCTTTTATTATTTCATGGGAATAGGAAAGTTTGATACCCAGGAATGTGGTGAAAAAAAAAATAAAAGAGATAAGTTTTACTTCAATAGAAGGTTGTGCTGGAAAAATTAAGAGGAATTTATTTAGGAAGAGTCTACGGCTCTAAGGAGAAAAAAATCGTGATATTAGATTGATTTTTTTTTTTAATTTTATCTACACAGAAAAGTGGTTATAATATAAGTCCATGAAAATTCCCATGAGATCCTTCTGGCATCCAAGGAAAAATTAAACTGACTGAAAAATTGTTCGATAATTGTTTTATTAACAAATTGAATATTTTACACCCTTAAAATACACATAAAGTATCCTAATAAGAATATTCTTCTCAAGAAAATTTTCTCAAGGTTTTCTTCTATCAATCACATACTTTGGGAATATATTTTTTTTACAATTTTCCTTGAGGCGAAAAATTGTTTACTATACAGAGTAGATTTTGACTCGATTGGAACTCTGCAGGAGGGGCTCCATTTCTGTAAATCTCAGTGAATTGCGAAAGCCGTAGCATGTATACAGGATGAATCCTAGAAGGAGATACAGAGAAAAAATTGTAGATTGTGACATTAAAAGCATTTACATAAAAGCGTAATACATGCAGTTTTTATTTAAATCATTAAAATAATTTAACTTAGCGATCTTCCTCATTGCAATATTTTGATAGGACAAGAGATTTTTTTTTTTGGAAGAGAAAGGAGAATGGTCAAAATTATATGGGCACTGGTCCCGGAATCGCCAAAAACGAGAGAAGGCGCATTTTGTAGGTCTGATATAAGATTAAAAAATTGCCGGAACCCAGGACGATAAACGATGGGAATCCTTGTAAAAAAGCCGTTTATCCTTCCGAAATATCGCTGTTTTGACAACGTATTACTCAAGAAAGACTAAAACGATCTTGATGAAATTCGGTATAGGGTCAATGTATTACTTAAACTTTTTATTCATGCATACCACCCCCTCTCCCGACCCTCCATTCTTGTAGCCCCCATACAAAATGAGGCCATTTTATCTTACTACTTCTTTCTGAGAAGAGGTACAATGCTGAAATACAGCATGAGAATAAGGCTTAAAGAAAACTTTTTAACCATACATACCGAACCCTTCTTCCATCATCCCTTCTGGTAGCCCCCATACAAAATGAAAGCATTTTACCTTATAATTCCTTTCTGAGAGGAGGTAAAAAGCTGAAATTCGATATGGGAACAAAGCTTAGGGAAGACTCATTAACTAGCTTACCACCCCAACACCCACCTGTCTGATAGTCCCAATATAGAAAGAATTCCTTCGCAAAAATTGTTATTAATCCACTGAATTGCATATTAGTACAACTTCTGTAGACAATGAATATATGAGCATATGTTTCTATTTTTCACGTATCAAGAGATCTTAATGAGGCGAAAAATAAAATATAAAAAATCTAGAATATGATTGTTAACGTTATTACTTATTGATTTTTTTTTCATTCAATCAAGCTCGATCAAAAAGTTCTTCGTGAGGATTGTTGAAAATACCTCTTCTCAGAAAGGAGTTATAAAGTAAAATGCTCTCATTTTGTATGGTGGCTATCAGAATGGAAGGTGGGGGGAGAGGGTGGTATGCATGGATAAAAAGTTTAAGTAATTACACTGACCCTATACAGAATTTCATCAAGATCGCTTTAGCAGTTCTTGTGTAATTCGTTGTCATAACAGCGATATTTCAGAAAGATAAACAGCTTTTTTACAAGGACTACCAGCGTTTATCGTCCTGGGTCCCGAGAATTTTTTAAATCTTATACCAGTATCTGCAAAATGCGCCTACTCTCATTTCTGGATAAAGATGAACCGGTGCCCATATATACTTTAACTTTTGACCATTCGTCCTTCTAAAAAATAGTTTTTATACTCTAGAATTTTTCCTCCATTTAGAACATTGGTCCCAGAACAAAAGTTGTTACCTATACCAATGTCTATACATTGACATAGGTCCGGTTCGTGGCGATTCCGGGACCGGATTTGACCATTCTGCTTTTTAGAATAATGTGTACTTCCATTCCTTGTGATACTTCTTCAGAACTTCCAAAATTTATATAAAAATCTTTAATGTTTGTGCACTATTTCGGCCCATAAATTTGCCCCTTTAAACTTTGATTAGGGGAACTCTCCCTTCGAACGTTCATGCCTTCGCATTATCTGAACTTTCTTTGATTTTTCCTTTACAAACGCTCACACAATCAATGATAATTATGTGTAAGCTTCTTAGGAAAAATAAAGGAAATTCACATTATTCGAAGGCATGACCGTTCGAAGGGAGAGTACTTTCCCCTACCGATATTATTAGTAATCTTGTGCAAGCTATCGGACTTTTTACACGTAGTGGGAAGTGGAGCACCTTTGAATTGGGGAAGCCTGGAAATTGAGCTTTTTCTCCCATTTTTAAATAGATATCGTCATAATCGTCATAATCGTCTTATCGTCATAAAATTCAGCTTCAGCGTGCTATCACACTAGGATTTTTTCAATTTGTAAATTTAATTTAATTTTCAGATGAATTGTTCATATGCGTTATTTTTCATTAAAAAAACATTTGAATTGAAATATTTTCGCTTAGTTATTGATATAAAAAAATACTTGGCCCACCACAACATGCTTAAACATGCTAAAATAACATAAATGTGGTTGCTTAATTAAATTTGAATTCAGCAAAATAAAATGTTAAAATTGCTCATTAATTTCAATTTTATTGCTATTAAACAAGTAGCCTTTTGATCCAATTTTTTCTTATTAAATTTATTTATTCGTAAGTAATTATTATTTGTGGCCAAAAAAATAAAATGAGTACAGTAATTTGTGATAAACTTGTACGCGAGTGAAGCTTCGGGAGTAATTTGCTGAGTTCCTCCAAAGCAATTCGAAGGAAATTGTTGTGTAAAGAAATTGCAGTTGGGAGTCTTTTCATGAGCCCCCTTGTCTATAACCCTTTCTTCTGACTTTGGGGAATCTTTTGCATAACAGATAAGTGACTTATAAGACATTTTAAGATCACACATTTTCCTGGGTCATTCACAATAAAAAATCTTCACGACACTATTTAAAATTGAGCAAACTTCTTGCAAAATGTGTCCTGGCTCTGAGAATTTTCAAGTAAATTCTAGAAATATTGTAATGCTCAATTGGCTCAATTGAATTAAATATCAAATTGTGAAAATCCTAGTGTGATAGCACTGTCACAATTGGTTTTGTGTGGAAATAAATTATATTATGAAAGGTTCAGTTTCATTTAAAAATAGGAGAAAACAGCCCTATCTTAAAGGTGCGCCAATTCAAAGGTTTCCCACTCCCCTCAAAAGATTTCATACTTATCATAACTCAACATCAATGATTCTGTATTTAATTCATTTTTTACTTTTCAATTTAATTTTTCCTTTCGTAATGTAGGTAAATCATAATTTGTCCTCAAAATTATTTAAGAAGTAAAAATTTCGGGTAGGGGAAAACACGCTACCTTCGGACAACTCAAGCTTCGGACAAATCAATATTTTTCCTATGTGTTTAATGCATTTAACACACAGCTCTTTTCTGGAAATTTGAGCCATTGGATCAGCTATTAAAATACAATATTACAATGGGCCAAATTAAATTTAAAAACACTTTGAAATAATTAATTGTGCGAAGCTTCAGTCGTCCGAAGGTAGCGCGCTTTCCCCTATTAAATTTCCTGGAAAAAAATCTATGAGCAAATTAATGGATTCACAGCAAAAACCAGGAACAAATTTCTCAACTATTGATTTTCAATATTGTAAATAAAACTTAAAGTTTTTTTTACAAAATATACTTGTATCACAAATCCTTTTCCTAGTGAATTAGAGTGAAGAAGATCGTAAGCTTAACTAGCTCTCTAAACCTAATAGGAGAAGGCTTTCAGGCTTCATAATACACACCCTAACTTCGAACACTTCAAATTTTTCTCATAATCTTCTAACAAACCTGGCGGAAATGAGTCACCTAAGATAAAGCTATAAAAATATATTGCCAGGTTAGATTCATTAAAAAATATATGGAGAAAATATGAAGTGTTCGAAGCCAGAGTACGGAGCCTGAAAGCCTCCTCTAATATTATTTTGTAGTATTTACTAAATCAAATTAAACAACAACATCCATTTTATATTACAAGCTTGGAAGCAAGGGGAGACTCATAAAAAGAAACCCAATACAATTGCTCGAAAAATGTTTCATCAAACTCGAGATATAAAACACTTTTACAAAAAACATGAAAAGATATAAGGATATTTTGCTAAGCTGAATTAACTTAAGGGGTTACATGGGTCACGATTACCCAGAAAAGATTTATCTGATATGAGTCAAATAAGAGTCAAAAAAAAAAACAAAATATTTCCTCTTAGCTGATGACTCGTACTTGGACGAATGATTTTTTTTAATTTTCTTGATCACAACTTCATTTATCAGACGAAAATGTGATGTAAAATTCGCCAAGAATGATATTTTTTTTTATAAAATTCTACTAAAATTACAAATTTCATACCTTTTAAAAATTCTTCTCTAAAGTACGAGTTTAACTCATCTGTTAAAAGTTTATTTTATTGCCTGATGATGCATCTAATCTCTGAGTAATCGTGACTACCGCAAATTAGCAGATTTGCAATCGATCGCGCGAACATCTCATTTTTACAATTTCTGCGAATTGACGAGAAAAATTAAAATAAAACTTATTAACCGAATGAAATGAATAAAAAATTATTTTCCTTTAAATTATATTCTCTTTTAGTTGAACTAAAAGAATTGATGAAAATTCATGATGATTTTTCTGTTATTTTACATCATGTTCTAGTCAAAATTTTATCCAAAAGTGCATTTTATTTAATACTGAAAAATATCTGATTTCACGATTTTCATCAGATTTTTCCTAGTTTAATTATAAAATAGATTTTTGAATATTGAAAAAAATAGATTCTTTCTAGATAAGTATTACGAGTTATACATTTTCCTATCAGTAAAGACTTAAACTAAACTATTCATTAGTACGCCATTTTGTTATATTTTTTTACAAGAAGCTTCTTTAAAGACGTATAAAGATATATCAAAAATTTAAAGAAGCCTAGTCATTTCTTTGTATTCAGAGAAAAACGCGAAACACAACTCACTTTTGGCCTCATATTTTAGGACACAGCCTTAAACGTAAAAATAATAATAAATAAAAACCAATAGCGGTTTTGTGGAATTAGTTAATACTTTAACACTAAACACTAAACCTACCGTCCGTTTTTGGTCGTTTTTCGGTCAAATTACAAACCGCGGTAGGGTAGGATACTCAACGATTTTGTCTTGAAAAAGAGCAAAAAATTAAAATTAAACATTGAAAAATATATTACATGTAATATTTTAAGAAATTAATAAAGTTTGACAGTGACATTGTACCGTTTAAATATGTGTTAATTTTAAACCGGTCAATTTGACTGGGTCTTGGTAGGTTTAGTGTTAAAATATAAACTTTGTGCAACCCGAGGAATTTACCTTAGGAATTTTGGAAAGTTTCGAAAGGTCTGACAAGACCAAAAAAACTTCGTCGAAATCAAATAAATTTTGCAACATTCGAAAAACTCAAGTAAATTCTAAATTTAATTCTTTGTTTCTAGAACGATTTTTAGAAACACAAAATAGATTCGAGACACTCCGTAATCTTTGAAGAAATGGGTTCAAGATTGTGAAAATTTTTTCTGTAAAAACCGGAAACTTGTCCCAAGCACATGGAACGTTTTTAGAATCACGCATAATCGCGTCTTGGAGTTAAAGCATAGAAAAAATTTGAGAAATGTACAAAAAAAATTACGTCCGATTTATACAAAATTATGAACTTATTGATATAAAAATAGGCCTTAAAGACGGCCCTGTTTCCAAGAACCGAAACGTCGGTTTATTAAAACAAATTGGGGAACAGAACAAAGAAAGATCGAATTTCCAATACCTGAAGCCATGTGCACCCGCTACTGACGAAACATTTTTTTTTAAGTATTTATCTACTTAAACGGGAGTATTGTCAACTTACTCGGAAAATATACGATATTAATACAACTTATTACTTTACAGAAGTTTCAAATCAAAGATTTCACTTCCTTTTAGAAGTCCTTGATTTCCAAATATCAAGCATTATTACTACTCAAACAAATTAAAAAAATAGTTTTTTTAATCTTTTATTCTACGCCTTTACGTTACTAGATGTTTCCAAGAATCACTCACTAAACTTCACGTTGAAAGAGGTCATTTAAATATATTTTGCGACTTACAGTGCCTGCTCGAGTGTTCAGGCAAAATTTGTAAAGGTTTGTAAAAGACGATTCGATTAACAAATATTTGCAAACTACCAGGGACTTACGTCCGTTTCCGCTATTGTTTCATAATCAAAAAGCTAACTATGCACAGTGCGCTATTAAACATAGGTTTTTAAATAATTATTAAAACTATTCATAACATTACCAGTACCAATTTAACATACATTAGTCCCACATGAATCCTACATAAATAATGCAGCATAATTTATAAATGGTTCATTACATGCTTAGAGAGGTTTACATCCTTGATGCTACGAAATGACTTTTCTGGTGTTAGTGAGTTAGTGTGACCCTTTCTGGAGGACTTCCGGGCAGTACAACAGGATTTTCTAGAGTAGCAGATCTCCGATTAAGCGATTCACTGCGGATGACACTAGGTCTGGTGTCTGGATGGATGGACTTAAGAACATCGCTGAAAAGGATCTTCTGCTTATGCACAGTATCGAAGGGTTTACTGGGATTTGTCACAGGAGGTGGTGTAAAAACAGGTTCCTCATGATCAGCGAAAGGAGTTTGAGGAGGAGTAGCTGGAATTCGTTCTGGAGGCTTCGATCGTGGTCGCGAAAATGGTAGGGGAGGTCCACGTCGCAGAATTTCTTCAAGCTTCCCCTTGATTCCGGCAAATTTATTCCCATTGTTATTCTCATCTGGCTCTTCTTCTGACTGGGATTTGTCCTCAGTAGGACGTTCCGCAGGTGTTGATGGCCTTGGAGAAGTAGATTGTGAGGCCATTGGTGAGATGGACTTGACCTTGGGCCGAGGTATATTTAGTCGAGGACTTCTCTTTGTGGTGGCATTATACAAGACAGGATCAAAGATGGGTGCCTTGGGTATACTACTGTCCACTGAAACACTGTGAGGAAGCTTACGGACTTCCCTAACACTATCTTGAGCCTCATAGTCCACAGGAGGAATTTCTGGTTCATCCTGAGGTGGATTCCTCAGTTGGAGCTCCCGCATCAGGAGAACTCTCATGTCAACTTCACTCTTGGACTGCTTCATGCTGCTCTCGTCATCGTGATTTATCCTTGGCAGTGTATTGACTTTGACTATGGCACTGAATTTGTCATTCTCTGACCTCACATCTGCCTCATTCTCATTCTCCTCAGTATTCTCCTCAGTATTCTTCTCAGCGATCTCCTCGAGAGGCTTTATCGATTCTCCCGCGTCTTCCTCAGCACATTCTATCTCTTCTTCCTCCTTTAGTGTATCTTCTTGATGAATCACTGCCACTGTTGACTTCTCAATGACCTCATTCTCTGCCACTGAGTCCATTGAATTTTTTCTCTCATGAATAGGACTCGTATCCTCCGTTTCGATCACATCATCGAGAAAGGCGAGTACCTTGGCCTCACCATCTTGAGGTGGAGAAGGTGTTCTTGGTTCTTCTATGAAGTATGACGTCCCATTGGGTTCCTTCTTCTCCGTATGCGTATCCGAGATCTCAGACACAAGATGAATTTCATCCAGAGATGATGTTCTCTTGTCCACAGGAAGATTCTCTTCATTCTTCTGCACACTCTCTTCCACCTTCGGTACTGTCTGCATGGATTCACATTCATCCACGTCAGATTCTTCCTGAAGCTCATCAGAGAGCTTCAGTTTAGTCACTGTATCATTCTCCTCGATGACTTCTTCATCTACTACTCGACTGATGATACCATTTTCTTGTTTTCGTGGCTCCACAAGCGATCCACTGCAGGATGCTGTGACACTGGAACTATTTGCCTCTTTCTTCTCATCCTCCTGATAACTCTCTGACGCGTAGAGGAAAGCCGAGGCTGTGTATATTGTCAGGCCTAAGCATGCGAAGGGAAAGAAAGCAAGAACTCAAGCAGCATGCGGTTAAGAACCCAGTTCAAAGGGTGTTCACCTTTTCAAACGAGAAGGAGTTTCACCTCCTTTTCATTAACAAAAAAAATGGAATTAGCTCAGCAATAAAGCTTGGTGCTTATGGTACTTGAGCACGCAAGATGGTATAAACTTAGTAACAAAATATATTGCTTAGCTTACATAGAGAATTCAAGATAATCCTTAAGGAAGGGTAGTTGAAAATGCTTAGTTGAACGCTCTTTAGTCTAGTTGTTAGTTCAGTTAGTATCTCAAACAAAACATAAGATTATCGGTATGATTTGGTTTACTCACCAACTACTAACCAAATGCTGAAAAATATCCACGTGTAGGTATCCAACATGAGCATCAGGTATATGTTAATGAAAATACTGATGCCGGGAATAAGGGGTACCAGAGGAACTTTGAAGGGCGTCTCTGTGGTGTCTCTTGGTTGTACAGCCATGGATATCATTGTAATTAAGAGCACTGAACATATGATGGTCCACACAACAATTGCCCATATTTCTGCACCAGCAAGCTCCTTCTTGGAGTAGACGATCAGCAAGCACAGCACTAGCGAAAATATTGTATACAGAAAAACCATGGCACCTACAACTCTTGATGATAATGTTGTTGGATGCTTCAAAGCACGACAGTTGAAGATTTGAAGGAGAGTTGAGGTGAAAGAAGAATGTTTCTTGGCTTTGATAGAACAAGAAGGCTCAGAAGCCTCTGTATAGGTTTCTTCGCGATTCGAGAAGCGCAAGATTGTTATGGAAATGGCCACAACAGTGTAGGCCAGTAGGGTACCAATCGACAGCATGCTAACCAGTTGCTTAAGATCCAGAAGAGCAGACACAAGGCCAGTCAATAATCCTGCACACATTGTACCTACAACGGGTGTCTTGAAGTGTGTATGAACGCGTCCTAGGAAGCGAAAAACTAGACCATCCTGTGACATGGCGTAGATAATCCGTGGTAAGGGGAACATGGCTCCAAAAAGGCTGAAACAAATAAGAACATTGTAGAATGTTGTGTTTGGAAGATGAGAACTGCATTCCAAAATATTTTATGCCTTATCAGTAACTGTTGCTGCATGACGCTATACCGTGTTATCATCTTAAATTGCTCTTCCGGGAGCTTCTAAAAATTGACTGCGAATATGAATCTCTCAACTACACGACATACGTAATTCTGCATGAGATTTGACTATGATGAAAAAAATCAACTAGTTCTAATCCGGAAAAAGTCAGAGGTCAGACGAACAAATAACTTTTTGGGCCGCGTGGTTGAAAGGCCGATAAATCCAGTAGAAAAGTTCCTCACCTCGTAATTAGTCCAACAATTCCACCAATAGCCACGATCCACTTAGCAAATGTCCAGCCAATTTGCTCAAATGCAAACGGTAGAGGAGCATTGACATCCTGAAGGTAATAGGGCCACATGAGAGTAAGGACCGTCGAGACACCAAAATAGGACAGGAAGATTATAATGAGCGAGAAGATAATGGCACGTGGAATAGCTTTCTGGGGACTCTTAACTTCTTCGCCAGTTGTTGCGATGCAGTCAAAACCAACAAAACCAAAGAAACACGTTGCAGCACCTTTAAGCATGCCCTCAACGCCAAATGGAAAGAATCCACCTTCACCGATGTTGAGTCCTTCTGTAATAGTACTATTGAGGGTAGCTGGATCAACTCGCCAGTTCGCTATATCCGCATTTAGAGCTCCGGCAATTGTAACGAAAAGGACAATTGCGATATTCGTAGCCGTAAAGATATTATTCATCACAGCAGATTTTTTCAGTCCGAATGCCAATGCAACTGTAAAGGTTTTAAAATTTTCAGTTAAACCTTTAAGTCAAGTCAAGTCTATTCGTACACTTTACCTGCTAAAAGAATAGGCAATGCAAAGGCGAAGAAGTCAAAATAAGAGGATAGGAAGGATACATTGATGGGGGCAACTGTTCTGAACGTATTCTTCAGAGTATCATTGATCAAGGTATCCAAGTATAGAGATAAGCCTCTGGAGATACTAGCTGAACCTATGACATATTGCAGGATGAGATTCCATCCTGTGATGAAAGCCACAAATTCTCCGATACACACATAGCTGTAGATGTAGGCGGATCCGGCTTTTGGTACTCTGGCACCGAACTCAGCATAGCAGAGTCCTGCAACGCAATAGCTATAACCGGCGTACCAAGTTAAATTTTAAATGAAAACCAACCTGCTAGAAATGACGCCACAGCGGCAATTAGGAATGAAAGAATCACAGCTGGACCAGCCTGGTCACGACTTACATGACCGGCTAGAACATAGACACCTACTCCAAGCGTTGCACCTACGCCCAGTGCAGTGAGATCAAATGTGTTTAAGATCCGCCCGAGTCTGGTGTCGCTATCTAAGGAGCCAGGCGCTGATCTGCTGGGTAGATTCTTCCGCCGAGTTAGGACACGCCACCATGATAACGACATTTTGGATACTTATCTACAAGACAGCTATTGAATTGAGAACAAATAATTAATTTTAATTAAGCTTTGTGGGACTTTATATAGGAGAAACTGGGGCAGTGGTAAACACGGGGTAGTTGTAAACACTGCAATGATTTCAATTACACACAGAAAAATGGAAAATTCTTAAACAGAAACACCCAGGAATTTAACTTTAAATCCCATCCAATGAATGCCAATGTCCTAATCCTAAATCCTTGATCATTTAGTTTTAATTGTCATTTGCAAATCTCAAGACATTTTTCATTCTTCTGCTAATACTGAACTTAAACTCCCGATCTCTTAGCGTCAAAGAGATAGAGACTCTAGCCCATTTCATTGGCAATGAGTTTCTGAATTTAAACGCCTCGGGAATTTACGTCCAATTTAAGTTCCCGGAGTCTTATATATTCTTAAATTTAGAGTCAAAATTTTTCTGCACGAGACCTAGGATAAGTGTGCCAAATTTCGGCATAGTTGCATGCACGCGTCGAAGTCTTAAGTTTGAAATGTAATATTTTAAATTCAAATTGATTTTTTTATTCTTTCTTCTGAAAGAGTGTTGCTTCGAACCTTGTAAACAGTTTATCGTCTTTATTTACTCTAAAATCATTCTTAATACATTTTAAAATGAATGAAAATATAAACATATCTTTGGTGCCCTATTTCGGCCACCTTCATTCTCATAGTTCCTCACCCTTCGGGAATTCTTCCAATATCTTTTTCACGTCATCTCGTTTGTCGAAGCTACATTTTTTGTTATTCTTTTGCATTGTATATTCTCTAGAGTACGTAAAATCTAAAAGTTCATGGAAATTCGAGGAACAAAAAAGGTGGCCGAAATTGCACGCTGACCGGAATTTGGCACACTTACCCTATGTGAATTTATACACTTGTAAAAATAAAAGGGTCAAATTGATCCTTTTTAACAAAAAATGGATCATATATGATCCTTTCAAAGGTTCACTTGTATCTCTTGAAATTTTGTATGCACTTTTATCATGATAAATTATGTTTTATATTAACTAATTACTCATATCATACTTCCCTCACTTGAGCGAACAACAAAGATGACTTTTTTCATTGTTTTCATTCGTTTATACCGTACTTAAATAGGTGTCAAAACAGTGACCCTTTCAAAGGATCATCGGTGACTCTTTGATTTTTACCAGTGTAGATAGTATAGGAAGAATCTTTTCCTGAACACATAGTTGACGCAAGCCCAAGTAATGTAGACATAAATATCGGTGTTTACAACTACCCCGCGTTTACTTCTGCTCCAGTTTCCTCTAGTTTACGAAAAAAAACTCATTGTCATGATCAGAATAGCCTACTCAAATTTCTGTTACAACTTAGACAGAATTGTAAGGTTTATGGGTCAATAATGATGATCCAGTACTTCACTCTGTTAAAAGCTATATCGGGTGCAGTTACAATTGCAATAAAAAATTGACAATTTTCATAATCACAAAACCACTTATGCAGCAAATTTGTAGTACATTGTATTACTAAAGCATAGCGCAGGCATTTTATTTATCTTCCTGTTGACTCCACCAAGAGGTCAGTTTATGTTTATTATAATAAACTCGTAGTCAAAAAAAAATCGTAGTTAAGTTCGTGGTTCATTTAAGTTTTGATAATAATTACGAGTATTATCAAAACTTAAATGAACTACGAACTTAACTACGAATTAGAAACTAAAATAAATAACGTCTTTATAAATTGAAGACTAAATGGTTTTTACAAGAAGTAACGCGACTCCACGATTATGAAATTAATTAATCATGAAATTATGATAAAATGCCAAAATTTTAATATATGGACGTAAGAAATAATAAGGAACAATTTGATAATGAGATTATAAACAATCTTTAATATCAAAGACCAAAGACCAAAAGCTGCGTCATCTAAAACTTACTAACTAGTGTTACACTGAAATTATTTTACTTAATAAATATTTTTTGTCTGAAAATTTGGCCTTTAAAAAAAATAAAAATTGGTAGAAAAATTATTTGGTAGAAAATTTGGTAGAAAAATGATCAGGAGTCCCTTTAAACCAAATTGAAAATGGCTAGATAATGATTCATAACTCCCTAATCTACTCTTGGCCAATAATTTTTCTCTACTTTCAACATTTACAATAGGACTTCCGTTTTATTTATAGGGAAAAGTAAATAAATATTCAAAGGCCTTTAAATGCGGTAGCCTTTGAAGATTTCAATTTTTCTCTTATTTTCTAAAGCTAAAGCATATATCCTATTCTCTATTAACCCTCTAACGGTGTTTTCTTTAATATGCGAAAAAAAGTTCTCAAACAATGTTTTCTAGGATAATTATGATCCAATAAAGTCGAAAAAACCATCCAATCTTCATTATCTCTTTTAGTTTAGGCGCTAGGTGAGAAAATATAAAAATTTTATGAAATTCTTTTTGCTTCTAAAATTCACATTTTTACTTTTTTCAAATTTTTTAAATAAAATATACAAAGTAGAATGACATATCTTTCAGTAAAAAATAAATTTATTTTAGTCAGATAACTTTAAATCGGTATTTTTATGGAAATTGAAAATGAGTTTTTTTGCACAAATAGTTTTTGTTTCTTTTTCTCTGACCTGTCACACAAAACTGGTGATAGCAATCAAAAGAAGAGTCAAAATGAGTTCAACCTTTCAAGAGATGATTATAAGACTATTACCGACGACACTATAGCACTTTTAAATAAATAAAACTTTATTGTCGCTGTAAATGTGATTTTTGTGAAGACCGCCTGGAGGCGGTCTTACCCGTTAGAGGGTTAAACTATAGTCAATACAACTAATTATTTTCTATGAACTTCGATTAACAAAATAGGAATTTAGTTTGGGAAATAAGAGAAAACAAATAAATGTTCAAAGGCAAACAATTTTTCCCTACCGTAGATGCAGGTAACTACCCCCTGGGGGTGACTTTGTCACCCAGGTAATCGTGAGCCTTTCTTTAATTCTAGTACCTACTTAAGGATGGTGTTATCCAATCAGTAAAAACCATCGTTAAGTGCTTTAAAGGAATAGCTTTTGGGAGGCAGTCACCCCCGTAGAGTAAAGTCATCCGAATCTACGGTAACCAGGTTAAATTGTTTCTGACACAATTTTTGCTGAAATATTGACAAGTCTGCAGCATTCATTAAATTTTGGATATTCTTATGTCCTAATGAATCTTATGGCTTAAGCCGAGAGACGGCTTAGTGGAAAACGGATGGAAATGTAGTCTAATTAGGAGTAGGAGCAGCATATTATTTTGATTATACAGTGGCGGCCAAAATAATAGAATCAGCTCCGCAAAGACCACTATTTTATCTTTGGCACTTTTGTTTATTCCAATTCGTTGAAATAATTTTGAGATAGAAATGTTCAAATAATTACCTTACGTCAAATAAGTATTGTTTTGGCCGCTAGAAATCTCTATTTTTCACAGAATACATCAATTGTGAAATTTGGTTTGAACAACACGATAGAACCATATTCATTTAAATTAAAGAATGTGGTCTATAAATCGAATAAGTTTCAATAAAGCCATATTTAGAAACCATAAGTGACAGTTTTCCATTTTTTTTTGGCCAAAGTGATTTTTATTATTGACGTATTCAGTGTAAAATAATGACGTCTAGCGGCTAAAACAACCCTTATTCTACGATTCTAATAATTTGAAGATTTTTCCTTCAGAATTATATCATATCAACAAATTGGGAAAAATACAGAAGTTAAAAAATATGAGCTTTACAATGTGATTCTATTATTTTGGCCGCCACTGTATATATTAATGTTAATCCCTCTTTCAGCTTAAGCCGTAGATCTGTCTAGCACATTATAGAAACTGGAAATAAATATTAAAATTTTTATCTTGATAAAAAATTAACCTGGTTATGTATTTTACAAAGTTTAATTAGAAGTAAAATACTTAGTTCATGTAATTTAATAGTTCTATTTAAAAATTAAGTATTTTAGTATTACAATCATAAACATACAATAAACAAAATTAAAATATATTCAACCCCTGAATACTATAATAAAAAAAATAATAATTAAAACAACTTCGAGGAATACGAATTATACGTAAACGTAAAGTAGAAAGTTTTAGTAATCTAGGATATATATTTTTTTTTACAAATCTGCTATTTGCTTTATATTGTAAATTGATATGCTCAAAAGTAAGGAATTTTCAAATTACGACATTGATGAATAAATTTTATTATAATTTTATATTTTCATTTTTAAGCAAAAACGGTATATCTTGCCACTTCTTTTTTTATTGTTGATTATCAATCAATGGAAAGTGTCTCGTTCTTAAAGGGTTAAATGCGACTTACCGATTTAAACTTTAAATATTTTTCTCAGAGTTGCAAGCTAATGCTTAAATCCAAAAGATACATTTAAACGTGCTTAACAACTTTATCACAATTATGATTATTTTAAACGGTTTAAAGTTTAAACCCCTATTTTCAAAATTTAGTTCGTTTTTTATATTAAATAGGTTAACGAAGTATGACTGAATCTACGTAATTTCCCGGTTAAATTTCAGATCATTAAACATTTAATGTTACAGCAGAGATAGCAAATATACAAAAAAAAATGCTGTAAATAAATTGGGAGAGTATAATTTAATACACTGATTACACAATATTTCTTCCAAAAGACAAGCCGATAAGAATGCTTCACGAGAGTAAATCGGTTTCCACAAACATGTGATCGCGATGAGTAATTCGTCTTGAAAGATTGAATTTTTCCCCAACTCACCTACAAAAAATCCTTTTGATGACTTTACTTTGAGCACCTCACAATCACAAGATTGTATCAAAGATGATAAAGTCGAATATTATACAGCAAAAGTGAACCTGAGCTCATAGAAAATTCCAAAAATCACCCGGAGCTCCTTAGGATGCGTCCACACTGAATCTTTCAAATGTTCTATTTCAGCCTCATACAATGGCAAATTAATTGTAATCTCCCGTGATTATTTACCAGCAATATATGGTGATAAACAAAACCAAGTGTTTTCTATAGTGCCACAGTGATAAGATACGCGACAACTCCAATTTCGTAGGCATTTTTCCACTCTAAACACTGAGAAGTTGGTCTTTTTTTTGGGTTTTTTTTGAAATTCAGCACCAGTATTGTCTCCAATGGAATGTCTTTTTCATTGAGAATTCTTGGTCATCACTAAAGCTCTTTTTCTGTTTCTGTGATTTTAAATTAAGATATCGCAATAATACACTTTTCTGCACTTTGTTCTCGATATTTTTCTGATAGAGAATCTTTCCTTGTTTGATTATAAATTTTCACAGGATAAACAGCTAATTAATCCACTGCCTGAGAGTCACTGCAGTGGAGGAAAATTCCTCTTGGGATACGGTGCAGCGAGATTCCGAGAGAACAACTGACTGACTAACCGACTGACTCTGTTTGCTCACAGTCCCTCCATCTCAACTTTATAAACCACCAGCGAGACTTCCAATAGATACAGAGACCACTTGTTCTACTGATTGGTTTAATCGTACGCTTTTTTTCGGCTAGATGGTGTATATAATGTACAAAAGCTTACCCGATAGAAGGGAAAGATGAAAAACTGGTGCTTGAGAAAAAACGACTCCTTATCAGTCATTATTTTGCTGGTTCGTTTATTAAATGGCGCGATCTCGTTGGAATGCTTGGACTGCTTCAAAATCAACTAAACTTCAAGATAAACGGGATCATGTATAATATCAACACATGTAAAGTGTTATTTTAAATTCACGTTAAAAGACAGAGTACTGAAAATATTTTAAAAGATCTATAAAGTAAGAAAAGGATATATCAACAGTGCAGCTCGAATTGTCAGATTTTTAGGACGGATAATCTATTCAAAATGAAATGAATTTCTAAAAATTACTAAGTACCTGTTCATATTTTCGTCGATTGCATCGAACGTTGTCGCATCTGCATTTATGTTGTGTTGGCATTTCATACAAGAGACGACTACATTTGTTTTGTTTATCTGCAAAATTTATTTTCTTCACATATATTCTATTCACTGGCCTTCAACCCTTTAAGGACGACTGGGTCACCCGTGACCCATAGAGAAAATAATTTTTCCTGACTACCTGAAGTTATTTCTTTCTAATGTTTTTACCAAATCACAAAGTAGAAAGATGTAGGAATCTAGGATATTTTTTGCAAATCTCCAGCTATTTGCTATATAAGAAATATTTGAGCTCAAAAATTACGAATTTTCACGTTGGTGCTTGAATTTTAATATTTTTAATATTTATAATTTTTTTAAGCAAAAACCTCTTGGGACTAGAAACTATAATAACTATACATAATATTTCTCAACAAAATAAAAATTATAGTTTATTGGTATTTTCTAGAAAGCTTCATAATTTTCATGGGTCATATATGACCCAATCGTCCCTAAAGGTGAAAAAAACACCGAATTTTTCTCTAGTGGATTTTCAAAGATTTGAGGTTAGACTGTTTCATGTTTTTGTGTATGTGTGCGCAAAATAGTTAATTATTCGTGTAATATTGTGTGATATATCAATTAGCTGAGATTTCCCAGTGCAATACTGACTGAAGAAGGTAATATTTTCATAATTTATAAGATACTTCTGCGTATATGTTATAAATTCATAACTTTTTACTTTCATACATGAATTCAAAAATGGAGAAAAAAAATTCATGATCAATGAACCCGAAATCATCCACATATTATGCCCGGAAGATAGCGATGATGCCGACAATCTTGTCCTAAATGAAAGCAACAAAATATACTTGGAACAAGACGTCGATGAAATGAACTTTGAATTGAAGTCTTCATCGAGAACGCATCAACTCCGGAAGAACTCCCAGATCCACAGCAATGTGCAACTGTACGTCTTAAATTCCCAGAGACAAACAACATTGCACCTACCCATTACTATCAAACATTTTTCGAAGAAAACTGAGGTCCACATGGTGCTATCAGAAAAGAGGATTATAAGACCAATTGTATTTGTGAGGCATGCGACATTTATCTCTGTGTTACCAATACTCGCAATTGTTTCGATGAATATCATAAAAATGAAGTAAATAATACATTTTTTTTCATAGAAATTATTGTTTTTGTGAACAAGTCTTCAAGAGTCTTTGAGACCAAAAATTGAATGAGACTTTTTAAAATTAATTTTTAATTGTTTTAATTTTTACTCGTACTCTAAATATTTTTTTTTATTATTACAAATATATTCAAGTTACTTATCTTTCAAAAATAACAGAGCAAACGAGTAAACTAGTCGTCTGGAAAATTTTGTGTTTTTTTTACCTTTAAGGACGATTGGGTCATATATGACCCATAGTTTTCCAGGACTACTATTGATGGGAAAATTTCTTTTTAACCGTAAATCTCTTATTTAGGCTAAAATATCGAGGGAAACTTGATTTCATTGAATTTCGCTCAGCGGAAAGCTTCTCGTCCTTAAAGGGTTGATGTCGTCCTGCTCCCGAATTTACCCACGAATATTTTTCATATTTACGACATTATCGCTAAAGAACTCCACTGAAGATAGTTTCTCTTGGATATTAATTGAATTGCGTGAAACTACCCCAATTTCTGCTTCTTCATCTAAATTCAATTTAATTCTATTACTTCAAAAATATTTTCAATTTGTGTGAAAAAAAAACGTTTAAGTGAAAATTATATCACCCAGACTGAAAAATGTTGTCGAGTATTTAGCAAAGTCAAAATCTGTTATCGTTTCTGAGTACCCAAGCACTGGGTAGTGATTTGTTGGAGTAAAAATTGTCAGTTAAGGAATTTGTGAGATACGAGAGTATCTCCCGACTCTCTGGGAAAGATGATGGAGGTAGAAGTGTGTGAATCTGGGATTACGCAAAACACTCATCTGGTGACCTAAAATGTGAGCAAAATGTCTCGCGATGGCTTATCAATACCACTGGACTAAATATTGGTGGCGCATTTTTACACCGACTATCGGAGCAATTTGAACTCTCAAATTGCCTGACATTGACATGATATTTATTATTTGTACTGGCGGAGTGTATTTTTTTTTCATTCTCACGCTCTCAATTCCTAAGAATATTTATTGGAACTATCAATTGAAAACAGACCCCTTTGGGTGCGAACCTGTGACCTTTCAAATCGCTGAACTTTATCCGATAGCATGAGGGACGAATTAGAAATTGAACACAAATGGGTGAGAAGTTATAAATCTTGCAAGGAAAGCACTATCAATTTCCCGTAGGAAGTTCACTGGAAAATTTCCAAGAACATTGACTGAGCTGAGGAATTTAAGTTGAATCTCTCTATAGCGACGGAGATAGGAGCGACAGGCAGTCACGATTTTTTTCAACATGGTCAAGGATGGTCGGACTGAAATGTCTAAGATCATCGACCGTTGGTGATAAATTTAAAACTCCTTTTTGCTCCCTCGACACATCAAGGACACATGATGTATAATTTTTCGCGCGAAAATACGCAAATTTCTCACACAGAAATGGTGCTGATGCGAAACATTGCGCTGATATATCGGAAGTGCCATGGCAAAACGACTTATTTTTTTCTCCGGTCAAAAAATAAGCAGGAAGATGAGGAATTTGCAAGTGTTCCCAATGACTCTCTCAAACGCTGGAATGGCATTGAGTTTAACTGGATGATTCAATCATCATGTGTTATTGCAAATCTTTTGCGTGAGACACTTATTCTGCTCCTGTTTTTCTTTTTCTGCTAGCAAAAGGAAACTCAAAATCATCCTGATCTCTCAGTATAAAATGTATTTTTATATTTAGAGCCTGGTGGCAAGAGTACCATCAGGGAGGGATTGTTCTTCTATAACTAAGTTACTTCGGCTTTCTGTAGCTAAGGATGTGTTAGAGTTAGACGTTGCCTTGAATCTCATGCCGCTGTGCCAAATGCCATAGGTAAAGTAGATGATAAGGCCTGCAAGGATCCACACTCCAAATCTGATCCATGTCATCACATCCAATTGAGTCATTAAGTATATGTTAATGAGAATGGAGAGGCCAGGAAGCCATGGAACCAGAGGAACTGTGAAGGTAATCTCTCGGCTAGATCTTGGTTGTCGGCTTATCATAAGGAGAGTCAAGATGATTAGAATGCCAAATACGCATATCATAAGAATAGAATACCTGGAAAAAGTAGTCAATATTAAGTAACAGGAACCACTAAAGACTTTCACAATCAAGTCCACAAACCTACCACTGATCTATGTAGTCTTCAAGCTGTGTGATCACTAAAGATAATCCTAAACACCACACACAGTAGATAGTAACAGACCATGTAACTAGGCCTGATGTAAACCTTGTTGGAGCATTGAGTTTCTCTATATTGAGGAACTGTCCAAGCGAAAAGCCTGAGCCCTTGGAAGATGGATCATCTACTTCATATCGCAGAAGAAGGACACATCCAGCTACCATTGAATATGCCAAAAGAGTTCCAATGGACATCATGGAAACCAGTTGATCTAGACTGTAAGAATAAGAAAATTATAAGGATTTACTGAAACGACGCAAATAGCGCTATGAGTTGAATAATATCCATAATATTCCGTTTTTAGTATCGCGACAAAAACAAAAATTTAACAATTCAAAATTTTCAAAACTTGATATCTTGCAAGATAAAAAATGCTTTAAGCTTTTACCATTAAATAACCATTTTAACACTTGGAAGGACCCTAGTGGCAACCACTGCCAATTTAGTTTTCAATTTTATTTTTTATAGTGAAAAATATATCATTTCGCCTGGAGGCCTGATTGAATGCGTGCAGAATTTATCTAGCTATTTTTTCGTTATAAAATTTTTAATAAAAATTAAATATTAATGTAAATAAATTGGAAAAACAAAAAACTCCACTCGGAAGGACCAAGTGGCAGTTGCTGCCATATGCATTTTATATGGGAGTTTGACGTTCTGCAGATGTAATTTTCTTGATTGTTAGTGTATAAAAGGCTTAAAAGAACAAATTGAAAGTGTTTTTACAAATTATTGAGAAGAATTATGGGGGACAGTGACGTACCTTTCAATGCTGCAGCCTTTGAATGCGGCAGCCTTTGAATGCTTCAATTTTTCTCCTATTTCCCAAAGCTAAAAATCCACTTTGTTAAGCGAAGTTAATAGAAAATAGTTAATAGTATTAACTATTATTCATAAAGTAGAATTTTTACTTTGAAAAATAAGAGAAAAATTGACACATTCAAAGGCTGCCGCATTCAAAGGCAGACCACTGTCCCTTACTCCATGATTCTGATAAAGATGAAAACATCGAATGGTAAAAAATCTTTAGATACAGTACCCAAGGAGATGAAATTTCTGATTCAAACACCAGAAAAGAACTGACTAAAGCTCCGAATGTTTAAATATAAGTAAAGATATCAAAATATTATGTAAAATTCGATAAATGGCAGCGGCTGCCACTTGGTCCCTCCGTAACACTTTTAGTTAGGGTTCTACGAAGTGTTAAACCTCTAAAGGAAATTGGAAAACAATTTAGCTACATTCAGTATTAGTTACTTCTACAATTCTCGTGTTAAGAAAATTGCGAAATTAGTATATAGTCTGGATAACTTAACAAGATTGATTTTAGGTGAACGCAAGAAACCGTTTGGCTATTTCAATCTATTACATCGATCGCTCAGAATAAGAAACAAATAACTCGCAATAGGCAAATTTTACAGGATAGCGATTTGAAGCCGAGATTTTACATACAGAGTATAGGATTTTTGAGATTTAAAATCTCTATAACTTTGAAATTATCTTTTTAAGTATACAATATTCTAAGGGAATAAGGTACAGGGTTTTAAGAAATATCCAAAAAGTGAATAAAACAATTTTTGTAAAAAAATCGAGTTGTTCGACTTATATTTTGAATCGTCAACATATTCAACGTCTAAACAGTAAACGTTTTTTTTCATTTGAAGTGCATACCTGTGAAAAATAGAATTTTTCTACATTCCGTTTTGTATAAATAAAATTGAGATTTTAACCCTTTAACGACGAAACAGTTTTCGCGGACCGAAAATCAGCAATAAAAATGAAACCGATAAAAAAATCAGTAGAAGGTCTTACATCTAGCCTTAGAAACTCCAAAAGAGTCTGATTCGGTGTATTTTTTACTTCTATGAACGATAGGGACAAAAATAACCCAAAAATTGAAGTAATTTTTCTGCCAATACAAGTGAATTTAATTTTTACTCTAATGAAAAATATTATGTTTGAGTATTGTAGTTTCTTTTTTCAAAACGGGTTTGCTAAAAAAAAATTAGAAGTATAAAAAATAATTAAAATTAATTCCCATTATGAGAATTTAAAAATTCGTCATTTTTGAGCTTAAATATTTACAATATAAAAAATAGCTGGAGACTTGCAAAAAATATTCTAGATTCCTTCAACCTTCTACTTTGCAATTACGCACAAACATAAAAAAATTACTTTAGGTAGTCAGGAAAAATTATTTTCTTTGTGGGACACCGGTGTTCCAAAATCGTCCTCAAAGGGTTAAAGAATTTCAGCTAATTTATTTATATAGTGATTTCATTACACATTGTTCTTTTTTATGTCACCTTGTTATAACAGAAATAATTGAATGTGTGATTAACTTTTTGCCAACCCCCCCACCCCTTTCTCAAACCAGAAGAATCGACAGGTACTCAGGATCAGGACGTCCATAAAGCAACAAATTGAACAAAAAGAACACTGTTCTCATGTTCAGAAGAGAAATCAGGTGAAAGCCAACAATACATTCCGGTGAGGAGTAATGTGGTCACGGCTATTTAAGTCGCAAATAAACCTGGACACAATTAATTATTAAATGCGACTGCGTTAGGTGACGAACTGTATCACTATCTGCCGCACCGGAAAAAAACTCTGCACCGTAAAATTAAAAAAAAGGAAGAAGATGCGTTCGCGTGAAGATCAAACGAGTATCATAAGGAGTGATGTCCCGGAATCGTCTGAGGGTAAGAGAATAGTTGGCTTTACGGCTGACGATAATACCATGAGAGAGTTGAATTGAAGATGATACCAAGATCTTCGACCTGATCTTCATAAGAGGTAATTCCTTCGAAGAGAATCAAGGGATTCGAAGTAAAGCTACAGTAGACTCCCTCTCAAATGGGCATTTGGGACGAAATGTCATCCGGTTTATCGTTGGGCGTCAAAGCCTTTGTAAATTCCACAAAAAGCGCTCAATTATAAAGGATCACGATAAAATAGGAAGAACTTCAGCGAATTTGAACGAATTAGCTTCATAATTAAACGTGAAAAATGTCAACAAAATTTTTCGCCCGATTGAAAAAGAGCCGATTGAGCGAGAGTCTACTGTAGTGATTTTTTAGAGATAAGCTTGAGATTTTTTGGGATTCAAAATCAAGCCGTTTGAAGATATCCAGTGCTCAACATTAGACAGGTTTCAATTCAGGAAGATGAAAGCATGTAGGTAGAGGATTGGGAGGATCACCTTCAACATAAATTTGTGGGTCATCTGCGCAGAGATTAAAGAAGAGATTTTGTATTACTCGTATTACTACAGTGAGAAAATAAAGAGGCTACGATTAACTTTTTTTCGTCATAACTTTAACACTTCGGGTGTAAAAATATATCAACATTTTTTAATATTAATTTTACACATTTTGAGGGTAAAATCAACATGAAAAAAGGGTAACCTTAACCCATAATACACGTAAAAAGGGTAATATTTACACCAATTTCGTATCAATACTGCAGGGTAAAATTAACATTTCCGGAATGTTATTTTAACTTTTTTCGGATTTCTTTCAGTGTATAAGAGCAAATCATTAATAAAGAGGGAAAGCATAAGAGGGTCAAGAATGAAACCCCAGTCAATGTCTTTACTTAAGAAACAAAGTGGTGAAAGATCTTCACCAAATTTCACAATTTGTGATCTTCCTGTAAAGTAAGATCGAATGGGGGCAAAATGAAGATAAGAAATTGAAGAATACAAACAATTTATAGCAGAGAAGATTGTGAGGTAGACTACCGAAAGCCTTTATGAAGTCTAGAAAAACTAAAAGCACAAAATGACCACGATCGATAGCTGAAAAGATGTCATGATTAATCTTGGGAAGGGTCGACATAGTGTTATGACGCTTTCGGAAGGTTTTCAAAAGCTTTTGAAAAAATAGGTATGTTTACATAGCTAAGATTAAGTGACGTCTACATCGTTTCATTGCCAGTTAATTTCATAGAACAAATTTATATTTATCCAGGATTATAAAACATCTCGAATTAATCTAAACTTATTCAAATAGTTAGTGAAATATGCTAAATATCTTTCAATATAAGATCGTCTAAAATAAAGCGTCCCAGCGAAATGCGCGAACTGCTAATGCTATAAAAGTAATTTCGCAATTTCGTTTACCGATTCACGACCGATTAAAACAGGTTCTTAAATCACTCAAAAGATCGCCCAAAATGTCTGAGTTAGGAATAATGCAATTGATTTTTTTTTTTTAAATTACTTATTGGTTATAAATCGGTTTGTTATCGGATCAGAACCAGCTAGAACCAGTTCAAATTTGTTAGAAATTTCAAGACCTTCCTAAGCACCCAAACATGACCCCATTCGATTAATAAACCGTTGACCTTGAAAAACCGTTATTAGGAATGATTCAAGGATTTTTTCTTATGCGGACGAAATGTTCGCCTGGAAAATCTCTAAAACATATCCAAAAATGAAAAAAAAATCGCACGACACGTTTTCGAGCAATCCCTAAAAACATGGTTTTGGGAAGAAAATAAAGAGCATGGTAATGGTCCCAAAGTCGACTTACAGGATATACCCCAAAGTTACCAAGTCGCTATCTCTAATACGGGCTTCAGACCTAAGACTTAGCCATATGGCTTAACTGTTCTAATTTCTTATCAATCACGATTTTTTGGAAAATTTTACTTAGGATTGGAATATTAAAGATAAATGTCCTATAGGGTGGAGTCTACACTTATGGATGTTATACACACTTATGGACAACACAAAAATCTTAAGTTATTACATTAAACAGATTTTGAAAAGTCAAAAGAATTGTTAATTACATCATAAACTAATAATTTTATAACTTTTGGAAATCTGTTTTACGTAAGAACTTAAGATTTTTGCACGCTGTCCATAAGTGTATAACATCCATATGTGTAGACTCCACTCTAGATTCTCAAAAAGCCATAAAATTGCTTGCTATTGAGGATTTTAAGACCTTTGGGAACTGAGCTAAACCTCTAGTCTGAAGACCGCCTAACCGTTTAGATTCTAGCTGTAATATCATCTAGTCGAACAGACGAATACACAGGCAGACGTGCACAAGGACAGACGGATAGACGGACAAACAGCGTGGCGTCTTCTCAGAAATCGTCTGAAACGTCGAGATATCTTGAAAAAAGTGATCCCTGGCGGAGAGTGGAAGGTGGAAATTTTGGAGAGTAAAAAAATCGAGGAATTAGGGGGAAGTGGGGAACCTTTGAATTGGGGCAACTTTTGAATTTGGGCTTTTTTCTCCTATTTTTAAATGGAATTGAGCCTTATCATGACGCAATTTAGCTTCGCAATTGGTTTGTTGAGCTAAAGTATATCATAATAAGGTCCAGTTACATTTAAAAATAGGAGAAAAAAGCTCAATTTCAAAGCTGCCCCAATTCAAAGGTGCCCCACTTCCCCCTATACTGCTCTCTGTGGATGTGGAGTCCGAGCAGTAAAAGGATACAAGTGTCATGTTTGTCTATAACATAACAAAACAGGTGTGATTGTAAACATCACACTTAATTTATTGTTTGTACCGTTTACGATATAAATTTAGCGTTTATACACACATGAAAAATTTAATTATTTGTTCGTATCTTTTCAGGTAAATCTAATTGTCGTTTAATTCTCACGGTCGTTAAAGTTAATCGTCGAAACTAGAAAGTGGTACCCAAGGTGTTTAAGAACCAGGTAGTTTTTAAACAACAATTATCTTACCTCCATAATATTTTTTTATCATCGTATTAAGTAAAATGTCTTTTTCTTTTATTGTAATTTCATCAAGAAAATGTTCACAAAAACAAGATGTGCTTCAATTTTTCATCTTATCGACATATACGATTTTTAACTAAGATTCTTAACATTTTTTTGGTGTCTATACACTAGTAGAAATTTCTTTAAAAATGCCTTTTTTTTAAAAATTCTTACCTTTCTGCCTACAAGGATAGAGGAAATTTTCTTTAAAAAGGCATTTTTTAAAGAAATTTTTACTAGTGTGTAGAGGCCATTTAGAGATATCACAAAAAATTAAAAACTTACTAAAAAAAATATTAGACAGTAAATAACGATGATGATTAAGTAATTAATTGTCAATATGTATTATCTCATACAGTAGAGTCTCTTAAATTCGAACGCTCGGGGGGTATTTTTGACATTTCTCACCTCTCAAATTCGAACGATTTTTTCAAAACTAACGAAATTTATGTGAGATTAAATTGTACTTTGAAACAAATTCCCGTACTTTCTCACAAATCTTAAGTGATAACATACTTCCTTTTCATTTTATACGATCATAATGTCTGTAAACATTCAGGAAGAAGCACATAAATATGATTTTCATTCATCCAGAATACGAACTTTCTAACATAACCTCACAATTGACAATTTGAATCCAAACGGCGTTCGAATTTGAGAGATTCAGATTTGAGAGACTCTACTGTAATTATGAGGCAAAGCCCCGGATTAAGCTTTGCACGAAACATCAATAAATGGTTTTATAGATAAACTCTTTTGTATGACTCACTTAAAGATCGCTGCTAGAGTTCCAGTAAGAAAACCCGCTACAAGTGTCCCGATTAAGGGTGTTTTGAATCGCGGATGGATGCGTCCCATAAACTCAAAGATCAGTCCATCGATGGACATGGCGTAGATGACACGAGGTAAGGGAAACATTGCACCCATGAGACTGGCACAAAGTCCAAAGATCGCACCTACACTCACAATGTACTGCGCCACAGTCCAACCATAGTACCTGAAGACATGTGGCAATGGAGCATTGACATCCTGATCGAAATACGGCAGCATCATTGTGATGATCGTAGAGATAGAAAAGTATGCCACAAAGATCACACTCAGCGAAATGATGATTGACAATGGGATTGAGCGACGAGGATTACGAGCTTCCTCACTAGCTGTGGCAATGCAGTCAAATCCAATGAAGCCGTAGAAACATATAGCTGCACCTTTGATAATTCCTGCAAAGCCATAGGGAGCAAAACCACCTTGCCCAAAATCTTGATCACGGTCTGTTGGTACATCTTCAGGTGGGATACTCCAGTTAGCTGGATCCGCACGAAATGCTCCAGTTACCACAACATAAAGCACAACAGCTAGGTTAGTGAGGGTGAAGATGTTGTTGATGGACACAGATTCCCTGACGCCCAATGCCAAGGCAATTGAAAAAACCATTGTGGCCCCAAAGGCAAAAAAGTCCACATAGTCACCAAGCGCACCGGCGTTCATTGAAGCAAAAGACTTAAAGGCATCACTCATGACATGATCGATTAGGGAGTCTAAGTATGTACTAAGGCCTTTGACCACACTTGCAGATCCTACGAACAAAAAAATACAAGAGTTTATAAATTTTAAATGTTTTTCATGTAGTAATAGGGTAGGTGTGCCAAATTCCGGCCAGTTTGCAATTCCGGCCACCTTTTTTTTCCTCGAATTTTCATGAATTTTTAGTTTTTACATACTCTCTAGAGATTATACAATGCAAAAGAATAACAAAAAAATGTAGCTTCGACAAACGAGATTACGTGAAAAAGACATTTGAAAAATTCTCGAAGGGCAAGGAACTATGAGAATGAAGGTGGCCGAAATAGGGCACCAAAGCTACGTCTACAATTTTATTCATTTTAAAATGTATTAAGAATGATTTTAAAGTAAATAAAGACGACAAACTTTCTACAAGTTTCTAAGCAACACTCCTTAAGTTGAAGGAATGAAAAAAATCAATTTCTATTAAATATATTACATTTCAAACTTGAGACTTTGGCACTTGCATGCAACTATGCCGAAATTTGGCACACTTACCCTATTGATATTTTAATTTTAATTGAAAAATCCGCATCAATGAATTCTTATCAAACTTTTTGCTGAATAGTGTTTGTCTTTTGCTTTATATCATATCACACTTGGACGTCACCTAAAGATCATTTCGTCACTCACCAATTGCGTACTCCAACACTAAATTCCATCCGATAACAAATGCTATAAACTCGCCAATGGTCACATAGCTGTAGATGTAGGCAGAACCTGCCTTAGGCACGCGCGCCCCAAATTCGGCATAACACAGTCCTGCGAAAATTGATGCAATAGCCGCGATGGCAAAGCTGATAACCACAGCAGGCCCTGCTGTTGTCTTACTGACCTCACCAGCAAGCACATAAACACCTACACCTAAGGTGCTACCGATCCCTAATGCCGTGAGATCTAGGGTTGTGAGAACTTTTGCCAACTTCGTTGTAGCACTTATGGTCTCGGCGAGGGGTTTCTTCCTCCGTAGTGTCTCGTAAGCATGATCACACCTCATGGTTCAAACTTGAAGCTGATGATTCTCTGCAAATAAATTAAAATCATATGTGATAAGATTCTCACGCACTTCACATTTAACAGAGGTCATGCTCTATTTTTGTTCACACAATATCAATTCCCAATAAAAAAAACCTCATTAATGCAATAATACAAGCTTTGATGATATCGATAATCGATATATTCCAAAAACTCACACTGTATTTTTCTTTCCATCCACTATATAAAAAAATAAAATAATAAAATAAAGAATTGAATTATCTATTGAAACAAACATACCTACGTTCTCATTGAAAAGCACCGTCTTTCCAGCTTGATGAACAACGTTGTACTGAACACCATCTCAGGTAAGTGCCAGACATTGCAAATACCGCGACAGAGTTATCTGATATCGATGAAAGTATTTGCCTGAGATTAATTAACATTGAACAAGAAGCAATTGTGATAATGGAATACACATAATAATCCTACACACAATCAATCTCAATATGTCGATAGTAATCGCCATTGCCGGCAGGTATTAAAAGAATAAATTCTACAGAGTATTTTGCTTAAATGATTAGTAAAACAAAAGATAATTGGTCATAGATAAGATATATCTTTTATTGGTGACCATTAATTGCCGACGATTCATTCACAATGTATCCAAATGAGATATTACTAATAAAATAAATATTATTAAATAATAAGAATAATAATGTTGGTACAAAATTCCAGAAGAACCTGATGACCTAAACCTGAGATACGAATTCTAGATATACCTTCACCATATTTAGTGAACAATACAGCGAATACTTTACCCATTCAATGCCCAATGAACGATTCACTCACAATGCATCCAAATAAGAACGGTCCTGGTCAAATCAGGAAGGCTATATTGTTGAAAAGGCCAAAAACTCGAGTGAATGGGTCGAAATGCCGTAAAGCCAATATCCCGAACAGTACACGGTAAAAACTTTTTGACACTGACCAAAATATTGGAACAAGTTTTCCTTGGAACAAATTTTTTTGGAATCAATTTGTACCTAGAGAAAATATTTGTTTGTTCGAAAAAGTTTTCTTTACAGTTTCGTTACAAAATACAGTTACAATTTTGTTAGAGTTTTCTTTTGGAAAACAGTTTGATACAGTGGAATGTCTACAAATTTGAGTTGATTTCGTTTTATACAAATTTATTCCCGAAATTTGGAACAGAATTTGTTGCACTCGGCTGTTTTGTTCCCACTGTCAGGAACAAATTGGTACATATTTTTTATAACAATATTATTCCTACATCTGTAACATATTTCTTCCAAAAATTTTCGATGTCCGTGGACGAGGTAATTTTTGGAACCAAATTGTTACTCATATGGGTAATCTTTTTGTTCCCATTGTTCGGAACAAATCCGTGTAAGTGATTTCGTCTTACAGTTAAGGCATATACTTCAGTCGAGATGGATTTCGGGGGCGAGAGTTCATAAGGAACATCAAATAAGAACCAACTTAAGAGTGTTTTATACAGACGCGTGCATGATGAAATCATATGCGAGTACTGTCAGCAAGAGGGGAAGGGAATCTCGAATTAAAAAAGTGAAACCATGTTAGCACGAAAATTGCCACAGATTTGGCGTCCTCTTTACTTCGGTGACGGGTGATTGAATGTGAGAGGAGGGATACGCTTTTATACAGTAGACTCTCTCAAATTCGGGCATATGGGACCGAAATGTCAGCCGAATTAGACAGAAATTCGGCCGACAAACTTTTTGAAATGCAACGATTTTTTATTCATGTGCATATAGATATTGAGTTTACACACTCATATATAACGTAAATTGCATGAAAATCCCTCAATAATGCAAAATCACATCAAAACTAAGACAAACCATGCCAAATTTGAGCATATTTGATTCATTTGATAATCATAATCAAACTTGAAAAATGACAACAAACTTTTTCAAATGTAACTGCTGCCCGAATTAAAAAGTAGCCCGATCTTAAAAGAGCCGAATTTGCGAGAGTCTACTGTACTAGATGAGCTACATATTTATTGAAACAAATTCATTACTAATATTGGGTATCTTTTTGTTCCTCCTAGAAGGTACAAATTTATTCCAAAAATGATGGTGTTCGTGGACGAGCTACAATTTGGAACAAATTCGTTACTAATATTGGGTATCTTTTTGAGTCTCATAAAATGAACAATATATTATGCCAAAAATTATAGTGTCCGTGGACGAACTAATTTTTGGAACAAATACGTGCCGAAATTTTTTACCATGTATATGCAACGAAAATCATTAGTTTGGAAACGCCTATAATACGGGCTTCAAACCTGAGGCTTAGCCATAACTAGCTCAATTAAATCCCCTAATTCCTTATCAGGCAAGACTGATGAGGAAATTATTGCTTCAGATTCTATATTAAGGGTAAATTATCCATTAGATTTTGAAAAATCATCAAATTTATTTGTTATTTAGATTTTTGAGGCCTTCAGGAACTGGGCTAAATTACTAGTCTGAAACTGGTACAATACAAATGGAATAGTCTGGTAAGTGATAAAGAAAAATTAAAAAGTTATCAATCATCTTGTTATTTTCGTTATTAATTTAAAGAGAATTGTGATTGAATGGATTTAATGCGATTTTAAGCATGCGAGATTTTGGCGATTTTGGCTCTTTAGGATTTTAAACAGTTGGAATTGATGCAATTCAGCCTTTTGACTTTCGGAATTTTTCTTTTCGATATTTTGGCTGGCATTGAAATAAGATATATTGATGGAATTCGTAACACAAAGTAATTCATAACAAGGAAAAACTGTGAATATTATTCGATGGAATTCTTTGCAAACAACCACGGATAGAGTTAAATTTTGTTGAAATATTTTAGTAATAGTGTTAGCACGTTAGCAGTCGGTAATTGAATGGTACATCAAATCCAATTGTCGAACTAAAAATTGAGTAAATTTTCCAATTATTTATTGACTCATCTTTTTTTTTTGTCAACGTATTCACAGGAAAATTGCCATAGTGCAAACATTTGCTACAACTGCTGCAAAGCATTTAAAATTATTTTTCCAAAGAGTCTTTCGAAAAAGTTGCATACCAACAGGCAATATCATTCGAGCACGGAATAGTTAATGAAACAAAAATCTTTCAGGGGCTTCTGACTGCATTTTTTATGTCTTCAAAAACATAAATAAAAATGGATCTAGATCTAGGGTGATGGCATCACTTGTGAGTTTGTCGCAATTTTTGTCAGAAAATGATTCCGAATATCCCGAAAACCAAAAATATATATAACTGCTCTCTCCGTGGAGTTCGAGCCAAGGTTCGAGCAGTAAAAAACGACACGAATGCACTACCACGTGTCGCCACTAAATCCCAAACCGATCCGAAGGAGACAGCATGACAACCCATTCCCCATTTCCAGCCAATTTGATACTCCAAGCAAGAATTTCAGAAAACCCGTCCATAAGTCTTAAGGCCAACGGAAGGGAATTGTAAAGTGACGGCGCAAAGTAGCTATAAAAGCGTTTGAAACGTTCAGTCCTGGGCCGAGGAACAATAACCATTGGTCCCAATCTAATCGGCCTCTCCCTTGTAGGTCTCGAGAAGCCACGTCTTAAATAGAATAT